>NC_052948.1:3396947-3996947 GCF_013358895.1 Oreochromis aureus
CAGGGAACTTTCTTATCACACTTTGTTATTCTCACCAGAGTGAAAGCCAAAATGTGAACATGGTCACGGCCAGTGTTGGGACTAACGCGTTATTAAGTAACGCGTTACAGTAACTACGTTATTATTGTGGTAACGAGCACGGTAACTAGTTATTATGCCAAAACCAGGAACGCGTTACTCGTTACTGGGATTTAGATAGGCTCGTTACTCGTTACTTCGTGTGGTGGATATCGCGGAGCTTCCACAGATTCAGTAACATTAGCAAGTGGTGGAGGCCAGCAGGTGGATGAAGGAAAAGGAGGCAAGAGGAGAGACCAAGCGTCACCGTCCGAGTGTCAGGTGAACTGAACTTCAGGTAAGAAGTTATGACCTGCAGTCTATCTGGGCCAGATATAAACCAAGTTTAGGTGGAGTTTATTTTCGGTATGCTGACATTTTCGCACTGCGTGCTAGCTGATGGAGTTTCTATACAGCTGTGTGGGTGCTATGTTACTGATGTTGAACTTATTTTGTTCATACGGTTAATTATTAGAGTTGCCAACCGGTCCCGTGAAAACAGAATCGCCTGGTATTCAGAGAAAATATTACGCTGCTTCGCATTGAGGTGAAAAGGAACACAGTTTGTCCCGGACTTCAGCTACAACAATGAAAGACACAAAGCTGAAGCTGCACAGCTGCCTCTTCTTCTCTCATTTCTCCTCTCCTGTTTCTACTTCAATCACGAAACTGATCAATGATCAGTTGATCGGCTTTTTCTCTTGTTTATTTATCGCCCACTTTGGCGCTTCAGAAAGAGGAAACCAGCGGATGTCGCGTTAAACAACAGCAGCACGCTTAAGCTTGATCAGCTGTTGTTAGAATTTATTTAATATTAATTTCTAGTATCAGCTGATGTTTGCTGGAGCCACAGCTGTAAAGCTGCTGGTCATGATATCGGTTTGGTTATCTGGTGAGAGGAAACATGCAGATGAAACCAGGAGATGTCCTTACTGAATCATCAGAGCTGAACAGGTGATGGAGAAACAGGTTTACCTTTAGGTCACATGAATGAGTTGAAGGAAGTTATGAGCTGTTTCTGAGAGACAAACAACACCAGGATCCTTTTCTGTGTAGCTGACAGCTGGTAACTGTGCAGGGGCGGATCTAGCAAAGTTTTGCCAGGGGCCAGGTAGGGCATTAACAGGGAAAGGGGGCACAAGGAAATACTTTTCTTTATTATTCTCATTTAAAATGTCTCGCTTAAAAAAAAAAAATAATTATCTGAGTCTTACAACAAACAATTGATAGATTGATACATATATACCATCAGAACATCAGAACAGTGTACATCACTGTCACAACAGTGTTTATTTTCACTTTATGATTTTTCCTATAATCTCTAGTCAAAATGCCCGGGACGATTTTTTTGTCCCAGTCCAGCTCTGTATGCAGCTCATCTGCAGTCTGGTGTTACCTACATCTTCCTATTCAGAAGGCAGAATTTCCAAGTTCTGAGTACAATCAAAAGCACCACGACTGCAGTTTTTGTGTTGATGTAAAAGCAGGCTAGAATCATGGCGGCGGTCAACAACGGTCCAGGCGTGATTTTCTCGTGGAAATGTGCACATTATTTTTCCTTTCTATTGGTAGGTGGCACAGTGCACTTGTGGCATGTAAGCAAGATAGAAGACTGGCAGTCTTGCTGGGTATCCAGTTACGGAAGCAACACATTAACGTAGAGAATTTGAGTAAAACCAAAGTTATTTTCCTAGTAACTAGTTACTTTGAAAGTAACGAGTAACTTGAAGTAACTGAGTTACTTTTTTAGAGAAGTAACTAGTAATGTAACTAAGTTACTAATTTAAAGTAACTTACCCAACACTGGTCACGGCGCCTGGAAAGGTCACTGACAAAAAAACATTTTAGATCACTAGCACTAAAATATTTGAAGATAAATCAAAAGCAATGTCAAAATATCAGTAATAAGCCCTGTTTGCACACAAAACCACACTGCTTGTTTACAGTAGACTACAATAGAGAGCTCTCTAGCTAACCTGGGTTTGTGTAAAATAACATGTGACGCTTATGAGGTTATTTAAGCCTTAAAGGTTTAAGGCCTAAAAGGTTATGTATTCAAAATTTCCCTTTTATACATTTTTTAGCTTTTTTTGTTTTGTTTTGTTTTTTCTCAGTTGATATGATAAATTTGTGTCCTTACTCATGTACCTGCCTGAGGCTTTTCTCCTCCAGTGACTCTCATTCATTCTCACCTTGTGATGTATTCTCTTAGCACACTGTCTGCCAACAGTTTGGCCCAGAGATTTAAGACCCCCGGCCTGACCAGAAGGTGATGTTCATGGTGCATACAACTCCCCATAAACACAGCCTACTCATTCATTTTCACTCAATCCCCCAAGCCCTATGGCCAGATACCAACAACCCTGACAGGCAGCCAGGGCCCTGGTCCCCAGCCCTCGGTCCCTCAGCCTCAGCCGCTCAGCCCCGATAGCACAGAGAGCTACACGTGGGCTGCCACCTGATAAATGAGCTGACAAGCCTTCTCCCCGTTACTCATTTCCCTCCTGAGGGAGGTAAGGAAAAGAGAAAAAATAGGAACATTGGAAAGGGAAAAAGACAGAAAGACAGAAAGAAAAAAAATGAACTGACTTGCAGCATGGCTATTTTTAGTAAGCCTGTTATATGCTCCATTACTCTGAGAGGGTAGAAGAGAGAAAAGAGGGGGGTTAAGGAGGGGGACAGGTGGCAGCGAGGGATCGAGTAGAAGATCAAGTGATGGAAAGCGTGAAAAAGTGAGTTTGAAGCACAAAGGTGAAATAGGAAGGTAACAATGAATGAAAAGCAGACGAGAGATCAGTATCTTTAAAGGCAAAAGAGACACACAAACACCTATGTGATGAGACAGCTTGCTCGCGTTCATTTCTTCACCTAACTGCCACTTCTGCAGTTCCACATTGACACCGTGTGAACGTCAACACTGTTATTGCGCCCCTCTTGTTAAAAGTGAATTCTAATTCTGTTGGTGTATGCCTGAAATGTGGTGAATAGATCTGACAAAAAATGTTGTTTGGTCTGTTGTCTTCTGTGACACGTAATTACAAAGGACATTGTGTCCAATGCCTGGTTTCCATTTCAAGTGACTATTGTCTGTAATTTGTCCAGAACATCAAAAGTGCTCGGGTAACAGAAAATCGATCGTTTTTCACCAGCACCATAAAATCTTTGCTGGGTGAATATGTGCACCTTCACTTCACGGGAACATGTAGGAAGCTCTTCTGTTTGTACGTTTATGACAGAAATTTGTGCAGCAAGGTATGCTGTGCAGCTAATTCTAGCTGACTGAATGCTTTCCAAGAGTGTTGTTGAATCATAATGAGCGGCAAGGCATCAGTCAACCATTTTGGCTCTGTGAGGCCTTGGCAAACCAATCCGGCATACTCATTAGCGGTGAATAAAGCGACATGCTCTTCATCTTGGGACTCCAAGATGAAGAGCATGTTGAGTCTTGCAACATCAGTCTTCACTGTCTGGGACTCTGGTGAAACAATCTTTTAAAAGGGTTTCTTATTTAAATAGAAATTTACTCTGGTATCGAGTGAACTTTAATGCATCCTCTGTATCTATCACACGGCATTTTACAACAGTCTAGTTTCCTACTCGTGGTGAAGACAGATTCAATCTGTTGCCTCTTACCCTTCACATTTCATCATCGTAATTGATTTCACAGTTATTTGATTTTGTTAGACAGAGACAGAGGCTTGAACCTGCATATTTACCTGCATATTAAAACAAATACCCAACTTTGGAATATCAATACAATGTCCTGTTATTCAAAATCATATCATTTTACAATCATTTTTTTCTACATTGAAAAAACTGTCCCTCAGTGCAACCAAGATGTTTGCCTTTATTTGTGCATTTGATTGCCAAACATGTTTTCTTGCTCTACCTTTGAGTTCACAATACTGCCAAGGTATTCTATTGGTACTTACAATTATTTGTGTTCTTTAAAACTTTAGTGTGATTGTTGCAACATTTTTGGCATATTTGCCAAGTTGGTATGTGCCTCCACATTTCTTGAGACCAGATTTAATCTTTTTACAACAGTTTGGATTTGCATACTCACATTCTGATAAAGTTATACATGCAAAACAGTTTTTTTACACATCCAGCCCATCTGGATGTGAACTCTCAGTTCTCCCAACTCTGTGTTGCACTATTAGATCTTTGGGATTTAATACCAGTCTTAGCATCCCGACAAACAATTTTCAGCTGTTTGCCGATCACATTTTAATCATGTCTTGCAGTTCTTATTGTTTGTGTTTAGCACTGTGTTTATCTTAAAAGTGCTGGATTTGGAGATAAGATGAGATAAGATAAGATAAGATAAGATAACCTTTATTAGTCCCACACGTGGCAAATTTGTTTTGTCACAGCAGGAAGTGGACAGTGCAAAACTTGTATAGCAAAATTAGAATACAATAAGAATAGAATCGAATAGAAATAAGAATACTGTACACAACTGTAAAGAATAGAATAGAATAAAATTAAATACTAAATACAGTAGAATAAATAGAATATACAATAGGATAAAAATAGAATGCAAATGCTTTATACAACTGAGTAAAAAATACAACTTTTTCAGAAAAAGAGTATTGCACTTAGTGTTATTGCACATGCACGTGCCGCAGCCTGCCACTGAAGGAGCTGCTCAGGGCTATCACAGTCTCCTGCATGGGGTGGGAGATGTTGTCCATCAGGGGCGGGACAAGTGTAAGAAAAGTTGCTTATATTAGATGTTTTCAGTTGCAATCAGAGCATACCAAGAATCAGCCTGCTGCTTACAATTCCAATCCAGTAACCTGTCAACGTGTCACATGCTGGATCCACAAACAACAAGCAGCCTCATGCTCTAATGGACCCACATAAAATACTTCTCAAGGTGACTCTGTCATTTTTGCAGGATACAATACGATTCGTTTTACATCAAGTGAATGTAATTAGACAACACCCAGAGCAACGGGATATTTTCGTGTATATTTCATAATTTGAAAACATGCGTGCATATTCATAAATCCTTAATAACACCAAAAGCTAAATTTGACCAAGTTTTTCTATTAAAGTTCCTGGAGAAAATTTATTTTCTGAAATCATTTTTAGCGTGATTGATAAAATGCTTGGAATTTGAGCTATCCCACTGAAGTCCGAACAGTTAACATTTCTGACTCCATTCTCTTCTTGCTGGGCTCTGCAGTTAGAAGTTAGATTAACCCCCCCATAAAGTCATGGTCATGTCATTGTCAAGGATGCTGAGGCTGGACTCAAAAGCAGGACTCCGAACTGTCCAGTCAGAAAGGAGGGTTCATATACAACACCAGTGAGATTATGTACATTTATACAGTGATGAGGGAAAAAGGGATTCCAGGGGCTCCAAGGGAGAGTCTGGGGCTGGTGAGGGACACACATTCACTCCTTTCTTCACACTGTCCAGTCCAACACCGTGACCACACTTACACACTTCCAGGTCGGGTCTCATGGAAAACAGGCGCATGTCCGGGCAGGTCTATACGGGGAGATGGAGGGTGATGTCAGTAAAGCACTAGGGAAGTGAGAGAGCCAGGCTAAACTAACAAAGGTAAGTATAACACTCCAGCGAGGAACAGCACTCCAACATGGCCTTAAATCCAGTTTAGATCCATCAGTCGTGATGAGCTGCAGGTGCGTGGGTGGAGGTCAGGTGAACCACAGTATAATTCCCTCGAAGCACAGGCAGACGCAAGTGGTTTTCTGTCACTGGTTTATTTGAAGACTTCTCTCCAAAGCCACCGTGAAAGCTATACAGTATTAACAAAATAAAACTCAGCATAAGACACAGCACTAAAATAACACTGTACAACAAACACGTATAAATCAATAAATACTCGTTGGCTGCATGCTGCAAAAAGGGAATTAGCCGTTCTTCTGAGGTTTCCTTTAACCGTGTAGTTAAAGTCCACTTAACATGTCTTTGAATAAAACCATCCTTTCTGCATGCGCTTACAGGTGTTTTTCTTCTTTCTACCCAAAGAGGAAACTAGCGCAACTTGTCAGAGAACTTGACTTTCAAAATAAAAGCACCAAAATGTTGACTACAAAAAACAAACAAAGTAATGTACAGCTTAAACAATTTACAATCATGACATGGATCTTGACAAGATAGAGAAATAATCCAAATTATATACAGTGTCATCATGCCAACAGCTACACTCCCACCAAATCACACAAATCTTTACGTGGGATTTCCCTAATGAAATAGTCTCTGCAAACAAGCATTCCTACTTATCACCAAAGAATTCTCGTTATCAGCCCTTTGTCAGGTAACTTCCAGCAAACAACCATTTAGTCTGCTTCTAAGAGAGTAACAACTCTTTGAACAGGTCTCTCAAGAACAACAGTTTTAGCTGTGCGGCTCTCTCCTTTGTCATGTGTATCACTGACGAGCAGCTTTATTCTCCTCACTCGATTATCCGATCCTGGATAAACTTCTGTGACTCTAGCCATCTTCCACTCATTGCGTGGTGCCAGATCATCTTGTAGAAGGACAATGTCGTCAACCTTGATGTTCCTTCTGTTCTTCCGCCACTTTTGTCGCTCTTGTAAATTTAGAAGATATTCTTTCTTCCGTCGGGTCCAAAACATATTAGCCAAACACTGCACTCGACGCCATCTTTTCCTAAGATAAACATCTTCTTTGACAAACTCTCCAGGCTGGGGCAGAATGATTTTGGACTTCATTGTTAAGATATGGTTTGGAGTCAATGGTTCAGGGCCTGATGGATCATTCAAATGTTCAGTCGTGAGTGGTCTGCTATTGATGATAGCCATGACCTCATACAGAAAGGTTCTTAAGGAGGTGCAGTCAAGCCTTTGTGATGACTGATCGAGAATAGCAGTAAGAACACTTCTTATAGTCCTTATTTGACGCCTCCCAGACACCTCCCATATGGCTTGCTGTTGGGGGTTCATGAGAAATTCACATCCTAGAGTCTTAGCCTTTTCTTGATCCATTCCTTTCATTAACTCCATGAACTCTCTCCTAGCACCAACAAAATTTGTTCCTTGGTCGGATCTTAGCTGTCGAACATTTCCTCTTATGGCAATGAATGCCCTTAAAGCATTGAGAAACGCATCAGTTGTCATGTCATCAACCACTTCTATATGTATGGCTCTTGAACACAGACAGGTAAACAAAAGACCATATCTTTTGAGAGTCTTTCTTCCTTCCTTAACATAGATTGGACCAAAGCAGTCCATGCCAACGTAAGTAAAAGGCGGTGTTGTTGCTGTCCTATCTTGTGGCAAGTCACCCATTTTTTGCTCTTCAGTGGATCTTCTGTACTTCCTGCAGGTCACACATTTAAAAATATGTGATGAAACTGCACCGCTACATCCCAGGATCCACCAACCATTCGCTCTCAGTTCATTCATTGTCATTCCACGTCCTTGATGATGGATTCTTTCGTGAAAATGCTTGATTAGTAAAGCTGCTACGTGGCTATTCTTTGGCAGAATTGCTGGGTGCTTCACATGAGGGTGCAACGTGGCTTGACTTAAACGTCCTCCCACTCTTAAGATCCCTTCATCATCCAAGAAAGGATTTAACTTGCACAGTGGACTGTTTTCAACTACCGTCTTTCGTTTCAAGCTCTTTATCTCATCTGAGAATGCTTCTTCCTGAACCAACTTGATAATAACAAGTTCTGCTTCTTTTTCTTTCCTCTAGACTTGTGCTATCACTTGTTCTTTGCTGAATACCTTTGTGCATTCTGATGTATCGTTTCAGTCTGGCAACTGCTCTTGATAACCTTGACCAGTCAGAGAATTTCTTGAAGTTATCCAACAATGATCTGTCTTCCTTTGACTTAGTGTTACACACAATCACCTTATGGAGTTCAGGATCATCCTCCTTGATTTCTCCCACTTTGCATTGTCTGCCAGGAAGTTCTTTTGCCAAAGAAATGTTGGGCCGGTAAACCAATTTGAGGTCCTAAGTCGCTCTGCAGTCAAACCTCGAGAGGCATGATCAGCTGGATTATCTTCTGAAGTGACATAACCCCATTGTTCAGGGTTTGTACTTGACTTGATCCTCTGTATGCGATTTGCTACATATACCTGAAACCTTCTGGCCGTTGTTTATGTAGCCAAGAACAACAGTGGAATCTGTCCAGAAGAATTCCTGAAGATCCTGGATTTCCAGTTCACTGCGAAGCATGTCACTGGTTCGGGCTGCAACAACTGCTGCAGTGAGTTCCAGTCTTGGTATCGTAGTAACGCTGATTGGGGCAACTCTGGATTTTCCCATTACCAAAGAGCAATGTACTTCATCAGATTCACTGATGGCTCGCAGGTAAGTACATACACCATATCCTGAGAAACTGGCATCTGAAAAATGGTGAAGTTCATACCTTTTGACATTACCAAAATCTGAAGGTAAGAAGAATCTTTTGACTTGCATTTTAGTCAGGTTGGGAAGGTCTCTAATCCAGGACTCCCACTGAGGTTTTAGGATTTCTGGAAGCTCCTCATCCCAGCCAATCCTTTCTTTACACATTTGCTGGAGCATTTGTTTCCCTACAAGGACGAAGGGTGCGATGAATCCCAAAGGGTCATATATAGAGGCCACAGTAGAGAGCACACCTCTTCTTGTTAGTGGATTGGATTTCACTTGAACTCTGAACTTGAATGAGTCACACGTGACGCACCACTCTACTCCAAGAGCTCTTTCCATATGTGGTAAGTCCAAAGCCAAGTTCAAATCCTTGATTGTGGCACGCTCTTCTTGTGGAATGGTTGCCATGACATTCTCGCTGTTGGAAACAAACTTATGCAGTCTCAATCGTCCGATACTACAAAGCTCTCGTGATTCCTTGACAAGCTGGATGGCTTCCTTCTCAGTTGGAACACTTGCCAATCCATCATCTACGTAGAAATTCCTTTGGATGAAATGTATAGTTTCTTCGTTGAACCGACCTTGTCCTTGTGTTGCCAGATGTTTTAGGCCAAAATTGGCACAGCCAGGCGACGAGGCCGCTCCAAACAAATGAACCTTCATTCTGTAAACTGATGGTGAGGTTCCCAAGTTGCCATTCTCCCACCATAGGAATCTCAAATAATCTTGATCTTCCTTTTGACATGAAACTGGTGGAACATTCTCTCAATGTCGCACATGATTGCAACAGAACCCTTTCGAAAGCGACAAACGACACCCACCAATGTGTTCGTTAAATCTGGACCAGTGAGTAGATGGTCGTTGAGAGATGTTTCTTGAATTTGGCAGAGCAGTCAAATACCACACACGTATTTTCCCTGGTTTCTGTGGATGATAAACCCCATGATGTGGAATATACCAAGCCAGTTTCTCATCATTTTCTTCATCAGGGACCTTCTCTGCATCACCACATGAAATGATGTCATTCATGAAGCTTACGTAGTCTCTGTAGTACTGTTGGTCTTTCTTTAGTCTCCTTTCCAGGCACTTCAAACGATGTATGGCACATATCTTGTTGTTGGGTAATTTAGGTCTGTCTTCTTTGAATGGCAGCGGCATTTCAAAATGACCTGTATCATTTTGCACGATGTTTTCTCTCAACTTTGTCAGGAACTTGAGATCATCTTGAGACACAATATCATCTCCAGTTCTTTCTGAGAAGTCTGATTCCAAGACCCTTATGATGTCTGAGGAGTTACTTCCTTTACTTTGGTTTGGCTCACATAATGCACTACCCTTTTGAGGTTGACAGAAGACTCAACATCTGGTATCACTTGTCTCACAACTATGCGATGACTGATTCCGATTGCGTCCCCATAATCAACACAGGGGTTCCCATTACCAACAATACTCCATCCAAGGTCTGTACGTTGTGCATAAGGCTCGTTCTCTTTGCCAGCCACAACTTCTCTCGGAAGCAGGGCTTGTGAACAGTCATATCCGATAAGCAGACCCACTTCACAGTCCTGCAGAGGTGCAATTTCTGACTGTAAGTGTTCTAGATGGGGCCACGCCTCTGCAGTTTCATTAGTTGGGATGTGAGTTCTGTTAGCTGGGATGAAATCACGCGTGTACACTGGTGGTAAGGAGATTCTCTTGCTGGAGTAAAAGCCACGGACTTGTAGGTTGAAAGCTTAAGCTTGACTTGTTCTCTATTTATCTGTAAGGTTTCTGCTACTTCACTCAACACAAATGTTGTGTCGCTCTGCGAATCCAATAAAGCATATACAAGGACTTCTTGTGCTGGTTGTGTTGTGCAGGAAAGCCACACTGGAACTATTGCAGCTGTTTGTGTTTTAGCTCCATGAAGCATTACTGTATTTGAAGTAGCAGTTTTGGTCATTTCGTGATCCTGTGCTAGTTGTACTTCTTCATGAACCTCACTCGAAGTTTCATGATTCCGATTTTGCTTGGCCTGTGGTGGTTTTTGCTTCTCTTTGGTTCGTTCTTCATGCAAACAGGTAGGATGACGCTTCTGGCACTTGTCACAAACACTCCTACTGATGCAACTCTGAGTGATGACCGTACTTCAGACAACCAAACCAACTTTTCCATTTGAATGAATTTAATTCTATCATTAACTGCTTTCTCCACAAACTTCCTGCATTGGTGCAATGTATGCCCAGTCCTTTTGCAGAAAAGACATGTATCAGCATTTTTTTCACTGGAACTTGTGATCAGTGTCTTTGCTGCAAGGTTGAAATGTCTTGAGGATTTGGTTTTTTCAGCTTCATCTTGTTTCAGTGCCTGCAGCGATGTGAGAGGGTTGCAAGCAATTTTCACCTCTCTTGTCAAGAACTTCACAAATTGGCTGAAGGAGGGAAATTGATTAGTCGCTTCTTCTATTTCAATAACTTGTCTATTCCATCTTGCTGTTAGCCAATCTGGTAACTTTGACAAAATTTTTCTGTTTTCATTACAGTCATTCAAGATTTCCAGTGCCTTAATATGGACCATGGCGGCTTCACAACTACGGAGAAAGTCAGAAAACTCTCTGAGTTCAAAGCTGTCCTTGGAGCCTATCTTGGGCCATGTCTGAAGCTTGTCTCTATATGCCTTTGCAATCGTGAATGGGTTTCCATATCTTTCCTCCAAAATCTCAACTGCTGCAGCATAGGCTGATTCGGTTCCAAGAAGGAAATAGCCATCGATTGCTTTCTTAGCTTGTCCACTTACATACCGGCAAAGGTAGTAGATTTTCTCCTTGTCTTGAATGCTCTTCTGGTCAATCAGCGTTTTAAAGGAGATTTTCCAGTCACTGTATTTCAATGGATCCCCACTGAATACTGTAGGTTCAGGAATTGGGATTCGGTTGGCACTCAAAGCTCCTGCTAGCACTTTGACAAGTTCTGCAGTGTTGTCATTTGAAGAAGTGGTCACAACTTGTGGTGCAGGAGGCATACACTGAGGCAAAGAGCCGGTGGGAGCACAAACTTTATTATCCACTACAATCTCAGGTTGCAGTACGTCCTTTTGCTCTTCTTCTTTGTCATTCTCTTGATTGTACACCAGCATTCTCGCCCTTGCTGCACTGAGATCCTTCATTGCCTCCAGATGCTGTAATTTCCTCCGTTTTTCCTCTAGAGTCCTTTGTAGAGCTACGTGCTCTTCCTCTAGCTGAGCCTTAATTTTAGCTTCCTCTTCCTCTCTCTGCATTCTTCGTTTTACCTCTTCTGCCTCTCTTTCTAACCGACGTTTTACTGCTGCTGCCTCCTGCTCAGCTATCTTCTTCTTAGCTTCAGCTTCTAGACGCTCGATTTCTAACTGTTCCTTTTCTTGTTCTTGTAGCACTTTAAGAACAGCCTGACTTGCAGCAACATCAGCAGCAGCATCTTGTCGTCTTGCAGAAGACCTGCTTGAAAGTACTGAGGTGCCTTTCAAAATGGAAGCCACAGAACCTGAATTGCAGGTGCTTGAATTAAAGAGAGAGCCTGGTTCTGGCCAGTCTTGCTCCTCCTTTTCTGGAGACTTTCCATGCACCCTACTTGAGGCTCTACGGCGCGTGACCTGGTCTGGAGCAGAGATCTTTCGTAGCTCTTCATAGACACGCTGGACATCTGCAGAAAGACCTGTGACATCACTTATAATATCATTAAGCAAGTCCTCAGATAAGGTCTCTGTTGTCCGTGATAAGGATTGTCTTGCAGATTTAAATTGTGTTTTCCATTTGTCATATATATAGTTAAACCTTTGCTGGAGTGCTTTAATTTTCTCATCTTGCATTTCTTTGCCTTTCTCTGTTAGAGTTCTGATTCTTTCACTTCGTCTTGGCTGCTGCGCTTCCTCTTGCTGAGCTTCAGCACCATACACTTGACCTTCTTCAGGCTGATCTTGAAAGTCTGCACTGTCACTAAACTGAACTGTAGGCTCGCTTGGTTCTGACATTTTACAGCACTTCTTAATCAACCACTTAGAAATAAGAAATGTAGCTGGTTAACCAAGCCTCAATGTTTAACACTTACTCATATGTAAATGGCACAAAAATAACACAGTTCAAATGGAAATGTTATCTTACAAAAATACACCTGATAATAAACTTCAAAACAGTTCAAGAATTTCCATCCAAACCCTTCACTTATTGCTTCCCAAATGCACTTTTACCTTAAAATCTTCAAAATAAAAAGAACTATAGCTTACACAACAAAAGAAGATGTACTATACACCACAGTAGTTATCAAACACACAGTATTCTTCAGCAATGTTTGCAAAAGTCCCTTCTTAGGCCACTTAACTTGAAGACTTTCCTTAAAACACTGTCCTTTAATACTTGTGCATGTGTTATATCACCATATGCATATAGTACTTTCAGCTTATCTGCCAGTTCTTGTCAGCTCCGCTGCGCTGTAGACATGTAGTAACAAGCCCGCTGATGCTTTGAAGTTGCCGCATCGTCAATTAGTGGCCGCTTGCGTCGACGAACAGTCCGAGTTTTCACTATAATTCCCTCGAAGCACAGGCAGACGCAAGTGGTTTTCTGTCACTGGTTTATTTGAAGACTTCTCTCCAAAGCCACCGTGAAAGCTATACAGTATTAACAAAATAAAACTCAGCGTAAGACACAGCACTAAAAATAACACTGTACAACAAACACGATAAATCAATAAATACCTCGTTGGCTGCATGCTGCAAAAAGGGAATTAGCCGCCGTTCTTCTGAGGTTTCCTTTAACCGTGTGTAGTTAAAGTCCACTTAACATGTCTTTGAATAAAACCATCCTTTCTGCGCGCTTACAGGTGTTTTTCTTCTTTCTACCCAAAGAGGAAACTAGCGCAACTTGTCAGAGAACTTGACTTTCAAAATAAAAGCACCAAAATGTTGACTACAAAAAACAAACAAAGTAATGTACAGCTTAAACAATTTACAATCATGACATGGATCTTGACAAGATAGAGAAATAATCCAAATTATATACAGTGTCATCATGCCAACAGCTACACACAGGATCCCGCCCTGGTGAACATGGAGAGTACAGCACTCCAGGGCGGTCACTGAAGAACCATGACAATCTTTAAACATCACTGCTTTGTGAAAATTGACTGAAAATGTAATAACAACCTGTTGCCTGCATGTCACAACAAATGCCAATGCTATTGCTGTTGCAGACACACAAAATCACTGGTAGTGACAAAGACATGAAATGACAGTTACTTTTTAACACAATAAAATACACAATAAAACTTCATGCTGAGAGACTCTGATGGGCAGAGGCTAAAGCCATGTGTAGACAACCTGCTGTTAGTCTGGTATTTTGTCCTAATCCGCTTGCCGTACCTCTGTGTAGGTCTGTGTGTGTTTGGAGTGGTATACGCCCCATTCCGTTATTTGAGTCCAAGCATGTAAGTTGTCTGCTGCTCTGCTGGTTAATAAAACCACGTTAACTGAATCAACTGCTTCATCATTATCATACTGGTGAACATATAACACCATGGATGGCAGGAACAACAGCAGTCAGAACGACCACTTGTATTAGAAGTAAGTTTGGAAGCAAGTTTGTGAATGCCCCAAGTGTTTTGTGTGTGTGTGTGTGTGTGTGTGTCAATCAAAATCTCTTGACTTAGTAAAAGAGACAGAAAAAGAATTTTCCTACCACTGCATGGTTACTGTTTACTGCATCTTCTACATCAATTAATCTGCTGTTGCAATGCTTTTCTGTTTTGTTTTATTTAATACAAACAAGTCCCTAATATTGGCAGCATGGTGTTAGCACTGTTACCTCACAGCAAGAATGTCCTGAGTTCAATTCCTGGGTCTTTCTGTGTTGAGTTTGCATGTTCTCCCCGTGTTTGCGTGGGTTCTCTCTGGGTACCCACAGTCCAAAGACATGCATTTAGTGGGGATAGGTTAATTGGAAACTCTAAATTGCCCATAGGTGTGAAAGTGAGTGCGAATGGTTGCCTGTGTCTACATGTTAGCCCTGTGACAAACTGGCAACCTGTCCAGGATGTATCCTCTCTCTTGCCCTAAGACAGCTGGGATAGGCTCCAGCCCCCCAGCGACCCTGAAAAGGATAAGCGGAAGAGAATGGATGGATGGAAGTCCCTAAAATTGATCAGTGGTTGTCTCTGGCAGTGCATCTTTAAGCTCTGTTTTTAAAACCTCACAATGTAACTACAGTCAATGGGCTCAAAGTTTGACAGACACCAAATATTTGAACATTTCAGAAAAGAATCACTTTGATGCTAAGAGTAGATAAAGCCAGGGCCAGGAACATTTGATAGCAAGTCATCCAAACCATCAGTGGTATATTAATGACTACCCTTGTGTTGTAGATGGATTATCCCAAATGTTCTTGAAACTTTTGTTTCAAGTTTGGTCCATTTTCAGTATCTTTTTCCTCCCATATAATTGTATTTGTCATTGTCCATTGGGAACCCTCACATTAACTTTTATTGAGGGCAAAAAAGTCAGTGCAGGTAGCACACCATTATATAGCAGCTATAGCCCAACTTCAGTTACCATACAAACATTGCTGCTGTCTTCATTTATGTCCAAATCGACAGCCAAGACTTACATTTTAGTTTTTTAGAAATCCCTCAGAACAAAGTATGTCACCTTTGGAGAGAAACTAGCACGCTGATGTCCTGCTAACACCTAATGCACGAATCATGCTTCAGTGGGAAATCTACAACGTAACCCCTCTTAACCCTACGCCGTAACCTTCCATGGCATCAGAGTCGTTGCAAGCCATGTCGATCAGGTTAACCTTTTAAATTCTCTGTCTCATGGATGCCATCATGTTAAACTTTATTGTAATACCCGCGAAAGCAGTCACATCGATCATTTTATTGAAGATGGGCGATATTGGGCAGTTTTTAACTTTCAGTGATGCCACAGTGTTTGTTTAACTTTGGAAGCAAAAGATGTCACGGCAGACCATGGAGCTGAGGAAAGTAGAACCCAAACGCTGGACTCTTATAGTGAAGGGCAATGGATTTATTTACAGTGAGTGGAAAAAACAACAACTATGTACAAATCCAGCACTGTGGCTCCCATGGCGATTTCTCTGTGAATCCCACACAGTGCACGTGTCCATAAACAGTGAAAAGGTGACAACTCCAAAACCCGATTCCACTCCGTGATTTCCCCTCATGACGACGCTCCTCGCTCCCGACTCCTGGTGACACAAAACACACAGCTCAGCAGGAAACCCACAGTAGCGATGTCGTTCACATAAACACTCATCAACAGAGGTACTTTACAGGTTTGACATAGTATAATCCCGCACTGACTCGAGCTCCACCACCTTCCTCAATAGGACTCTCTTGATGAGGCCATCAGCTGCAGCTGGTGAAAGCTAACAAGCGGCAGGTGCGGCAGCCTCCAGTGCGGGAACACTTCCAGGTCACAGTCCCCTCAGCGACCCATATTATCCCGGAGCGCGTATGGCCACACACACAGGAAGAAGGAGGAAAAAAGGAGAGAAAACCACCAAAAACACCACATACGGAAAAATAAACATATACAAAAAATACATGAGCCATGACAAAAGAAGAATTTGGCTACAACCATTAGCATAGCAAAATTAGGGGGTGTCTTCCTATTATGGTGGTAGGAGGAGAGACCCCCAGAGTGTGTGTAGCCCCTAGCCATTGCTTTTCTTCTCGCTTCCTTGTGAGGGAGACCTTACCCTTGTAGCGGGCATCGACCCGTCAGTGGGACATGTATGACTGGAGAGTGTAGAGCTGTGGAGACCTGGCTTGTATGGTCTTGTTGTTGTCATTGCCAAATAAAGGTCTAGTGTTCTACCTGCCTGACTAGTTATCCAATTAACTTTCAGACTACACATCTGCTGGACTTGCTAGCCACTCCTCCCTCGTCAGACCACCGTTACAACTTAAGCCTACATAAGCCTAGCTATGTACTTGTGTACTGTAGGTTAGCACACATGATTGTAATGGAATAAGTAATGGGTGAATATTTAGGCTTCAAATAAATGGAAAAGACTGAAATTTTTAGAAGCTCATGTGGGCTTCTATACATCTTGCCGGATATTACACTGCACATCTTTAAAAGGTCTGCCACAAAGAAAAACAATTTTGTTTTTTCTCTTTCTGTCTCCCCTTTATCGACATTCCTTTTCAGTTATTGTGTTTTCTAGCTGGTTGCTGGTATTCTTGATCCAAAGCTCAGTCTAAAAACCACCGGAAACAAATTCATGACAAGAAGAAGCCCTTGAGGATTGGAGAGTACAGATGGAACTGGCATCATTGCCAAAAAGGTTTAAACTAGACCAAGAGAATGGGCAGACACATACAAAGGAGATAACGGAGGAAGAACTGGAAGAATGATTCTTGACTTACTGCCAAGTGAACAACTCACTAAAGTCCAATTTATGAACTATATTTATAATCAGTAACCTTTGGGTACCTTTGCTAATCTAATTTTTTGGTAGACAAGCAGATATGTACAGTTCCACATCAATTTCCTCATTAATGAAAAGGAAATCCTGCCCCTGGCATTAAAAACACTTGTACTAGTACACTAGTAATTGGATTTCTCAGAATTTCATTAAAACACATGACTGCATTTTTACACATTATGTTTTATTAAACATCCATGAAGTTGAATCCAGGGCAGGGCGAATACATCCAAATGATTAAATCTTGAATCTGAAAAAAGGCTTAGAATTGTGTCCTCAGGACTAGATCATTCTTTTCTGTTTTCCTCACAGCCACTGCAAGAATCTATCATCCACCCATCCCTATTCCCCTCAGCACCACCTGGCTTGTGGAAACACATTGTGATTAAATCTGTCCTTTATCGGTTTCCATTCCTTTCTACTCCACCGTCTGTTTCTCTTTCCTTGGGGCGGTCTCCATTTGTGGTTTATTTAGACCTTTCTCTTTCTGGCACAGTGGATGAAAAACTGATTTAGCAGTCTGGATCTCCTGTCACATTCATTTTGCAAATGACAACAGTATGTGTCACTTAGGGTGTGTGAACAGAAGAGGGAGCAGGGAGATGTCTATCGAGCTCAGTCAATGACAAATAACTCTTGCATTGTCCACAGATGTATTTTAACTTTTTTTCTATTTTCATGGTCACATACAAACATATGAGCACTTGCACGGAGACTTTTAGTCATTCATAACTAATGTTACATTTGATGAATTGCTTTCAGCTTCTATGTGGCATTTTACACATTTGTAATGAGTGCGAGTAAATGATCTTGGGCTGCTGGTTTATGGGTTGTTTTCATTTCCTGTGTGCTGACAGCCTGCCTCAAAGGTTGTCTGAAAAAAACTGTGTAATTAGCGCAAAGTGGTGTTGCAAATTTAAGAAATGAAAAACAGAGGAAAATGCGACCATCTGCTGCATTTCCAGATGTTTGTGAAATAAGGATTTACAATTTGGACTCAAAGTTGTTTGCAGTTTTAAGTCTACTGGTGAAAATTGTAGGTACAAACCTGCTTTGTCAATGAAATTGTTTGCTTGGGTTTAGGAAGCAAAAATACTTGGTTAGGATTAGGAAGAGATCACGATACAGACTGATCACATATTTGGAACCCCCCCCCCCATTTTCTAGGCTTTCCTGGTTGACTATTCCTGTCAAAACACAGTATCCTGCAGACATGAAACATATTATCAATTAGAACATAATAGTTTTAAGTCATTGTGTCTGCAGACAAACTGGTTATACTTTATCACAATTTCACAAAATGCCACTAGGTTGAGTGGCACCAGTGAAAACATCAGAATGACAGAATATTATTTATCCTTTGGGGACATTGAGTGTTTGCATTAATTGCAAACGTTAAAACCTTAAAAGACAGAATTTCAAAAGACAAGTTGAAAGAAATATGCACAAGTGCAGGGATGTGCTGTGGACATTCAATTCAATTCAATTCAATTCAATTCAATTCAGTTTTATTTATATAGCGCCAAATCACAACAAAAGTCGCCTCAAGGCGCTTTATATTGTACAGTAGATAGCACAATAATAAATACAGAGAAAAACCCAACAATCATATGACCCCTATGAGCAAGCACTTTGGCGACAGTGGGAAGGAAAAACTCCCTTTAACAGGAAGAAACCTCCGACAGGACCAGGCTCAGGGAGGGGCGGCCATCTGCTGCGACCGGTTGGGGTGAGAGAAGGAAGACAGGATAAAGACATGCTGTGGAAGAGAGACAGAGATTAATAACAGATATGATTCGATGCAGAGAGGTCTATTAACACATAATGAGTGAGAAAGGTGACTGGAAGGAAAAACTCAATGCATCATGGGAATCCCCGGCAGCTCACGTCTATTGCAGCATAACTAAGGGAGGATTCAGGGTCACCTGGTCCAGCCCTAACTATATGCTTTAGCAAAAGGAAAGTTTTAAGCCTAATCTTGAAAGTAGAGATAGTGTCTGTCTCCGAATCCAAACTGGAAGCTGGTTCCACAGAAGAGGGCCTGAAAACTGAAGGCTCTGCCTCCCATTCTACTTTTAAATACTCTAGGAACAACAAGTAGGCTCTGCAGAGCGAGAGTTAAGTGCTCTAATAGGGTGATATGGTACTACAAGGTCATTAAGATAAGATGGGGTCTGATTATTTAAGACCTTGTATGTGAGGAGCAGGATTTTGAATTCAATTCTGGATTTAACAGGAAGCCAATGAAGGAAGCCAAAACAGGAGAAATATGCTCTCTTTCTAGTCCCTGTCAGTACCCTTGCTGCAGCATTTTGGATCAGCTGAAGGCTTTTTCAGGGAGTTTTAGGACATCCTGATAATAAAGAATTACAGTAGTCCAGCCTGGAAGTAATAAATGCATGAACTAGTTTTTCAGCATCACTCTGAGACAGGATATTTCTAATTTTAGAGATGTTGCACAAATGGAAGAAAGCAGTCTTACATATTTGTTTAATATGTGCATTGAAGGACATGTCCTGGTCAAAAATGACCAAGGTTTCTCACAGCATTACTGGAGGCCAAGGTAATGCCATCCAGAGTAAAAATCTGCTTAGATACCATATTTCTAAGATTTTCAGGGCCGAGTACAATAACCTCAGTTTTATCTGAATTAAGAAGCAGAAAGTTAGCGGCCATCCAGGTCTTTATGTCTTTAAGACATTCCTGCAGTTTAACTAATTGGTGTGTGTTACCTGGCTTCATGGATAGATAGAGCTGCGTGTCATCTGCATAGCAGTGAAAATTTATGCTATGTCTTCTAATGATGCTGCCTAAGGGATGCATGTATAATGTAAATAGAATTGGTCCTAGCACTGAACCCTGTGGAACACCATAATTGACCTTAGTGTGTGAAGAGGACTCTCCATTTACTTGAACAAATTGGAGTCTATTAGATAGATATGATACAAACCACTGCAGTGCAGTACCTGTAATACCTACAGCATGTTCTAATCGCTCTAATAGGATATTATGGTCAACAGTATCGAACGCAGCACTGAGGTCTAGCAGGACAAGCACAGAGATGAGTCCACTGTCAGAGGCCATAAGAAGATCATTTGTAACCTTCACTAAAGCTGTTTCTGTGCTGTGATGAGCTCTGAAACCTGACTGAAACTCTTCAAATAAGCCATTCCTCTGCAGATGATCTGTTAGCTGTTTGACAACTACTCTTTCAAGGATTTTTGATATGAAAGGAAGGTTGGAGATTGGCCTATAATTAGCTAAGACAGCTGGGTCTAGAGATGGCTTTTTAAGTAAAGGTTTAACTACAGCCACCTTGAAGGCCTGTGGTACATAGCCGATTATTAGAGATAGGTTGATCATATTTAAGATCGAAGAATTAATTAATGGCAGGACTTCTTTGAGCAGTTTTGTAGGAATGGGGTCTAAAAGACACGTTGATGGTTTGGAGGAATTAATTATTGAAGTTAACTCAGAAAGATCAATTGGAGAAAAGAGTCTAACTTAACATTGATGGTACTAAAAGTAGCTGTAGATAATATTACATCTGTGGGATGATTATTGGTAATTTTTTCTCTAATGATAAAAATTTTATTTGTGAAGAAGTTCATGAAGTCATTACTAGTTAACGTTAAAGGGATTGTTGGCTCAGTAGAGCTCTGACTGTTTGTCAGCCTGGCTACAGTGCTGAAGAGAAACCTGGGGTTGTTCTTATTTTCTTCAATCAGTGACGAATAGTAAGATGTTCTGGCTTTTATGGAGGGCTTTCTTATAAAGTAGCAAACTATTTCTCCAGGCTAAATGATGATCCTCTAAATCTGTGACACGCCATTTCCTCTCCAGCTTACGAGTTATCTGCTTTAGGCTACGTGTTTGAGAATTATACCACGGAGTCAGGTACTTCTGATTTGAGGCCTTAGTTTTCACAGGAGCTACAGTATCCAGAGTCGCACGTAGTGAGGAGGTAAAATTATTAACAAGATAATCGACCTCTGTTGGAGTAGCGTTCAGACAGCTGCTCTGCTCTATGTTGGTACAGGGCATTGAAGATGATAACAGTGGGTGGATTATATTCTTAAACTTAGTTACAGCACTTTCAGAAAGACATCTACTGTGATAAAGTCTACTCTCCACTGCTGTGTAATCAATTATTGTAAATGTAAATGTTATCAGGAAATGATCAGACAGCAGAGGGTTTTCAGGAAACACTGTTAAATGTTCAGTTTCTATGCCATATGTTAAAACAAGATCTAGAGTGTGATTAAAGTGGTGGGTGGGTTCTTTTACATTTTGAGAGAAGCCAATTGAATCTAATAACAGATTAAATGCGATGTTGAGGCTGTCATTTTAGCATCTACATGGATGTTAAAATCACCCACAATAATTATTTTATCTGAGCTGAGCACTAAATCAGATAAAAGTCTGAGAAATCAGAGAGAAACTCTGTGTAAGGCCCAGGTGGACGATAGATAATAACAAGTAAGACTGGTTTCTGAGTTTTACAGCTGGGGTGGACGAGGCTAAGCATCAGGCTTTCAAATGAATTAAAAGTCTGTCTTGGTCTTTCGTTAATTAATAGGCTGGTGTGAAAAATTGCTGCCACACCGCCCCTCGGCCTGTGCTTCGAGGTTTCTGGTAGTTAGAATGACTCGGGGTGTTGATTCATTTAAACTAACATACTCATCCTGCTGCAACCAGGTTTCTGTAAGGCAGAGTAAATCGATTTGTTGATCAATTATTAAGTCATGTACTAACAGAGACTTGGAGGAGAGAGACCTAATATTTAATAATCCACATTTCACTGTTTTACTCTTTGGTTCAGATGTGGATACTGTATTGTTCTTTCTTTGTGATTTTTATGTTTAAGTTGTTTGTTGCTGGTTTTTGGTTTGTTTTTGTCTTTTTGGGAGCTGACACAGTCTCAATGGAGATGGGTTTTTGGGGGTAGCAGGAGGAGAGCTGCAGAGAGGCGTGTAAGACTGCAACTCTGCTTCCTGGTCCCAACTCTGGATAGTCATATTTTGGGGGTTCAATAAATTGGTCCATATTTCTAGAATGAGAGCGGCTCCATCCAAAGTGGGATGGATGCCGTCTCTCCTAACAAGACCAGGTTTCCTCCAGAAGGTTTGCCAATTATCTATGAAGCCCACATCGTTTCTGGGACACCACTCAGACAGCCAGCAATTTAAGGAGAACATGCGGCTAAACATGTCACTCCTGGTCTGATTGGGAGGGACCAGAGAAAACTACAGAGTCCGACATTGTTTTGGCAAAGTTACACACCGATTCAATATTGATTTTAGTGACCTCCGATTGGCGTAACGGGTGTCATTACTGCCGACGTGAATTATGATCTTACTGTATTTACGTTTACCCTTAGCCAGCAGTTTTAAATTTCCTTCAATGTCGCCTGCTCTGGCCCCTGGAAGACAATTGACTATGGTTGCCGGTGTCTCTAGCTTCACATGTCTGAGAACAGAATCACCAATTACCAGAGTTTGACCCCGGCATGGTGTGTCGCCGAGTGGGGAAAAACGGTTAGACACATGAACAGGTTGGTGGTGTACCTGGGGCTTCATCTCTCTGTAGTTTTCCAGTGTGCATTTATCTAAAACACTGTACTTTTAAATGTATTCTACTGTTTTTTCATGTTACACCCAAACTTAAATGTCTTAATGGGGAGCACCAAGAAGAAGCTAAAGAGCACTAAATGCCTTGTCTCCACAATTTTTCTAAATTTATCTTTAAGTTTAATACCTTTAAAATACCTTTAATAGCACAATTCTCTTTATAACAAGATAAGTTGGTTTATTTTTTATAACATCTAGTATAGATGGATAGATACTTGGGAAAATATATGGATATAAGTGGATAAAAACATGTATTAAATACCATATTATGTGTCATGTTTTCATTATTATTACATTATTACTGCAGTTACTTCAAACACTGTTAATCAGATGTTCTTAATGAAGTTAATGGCTTTGTAATTTATTTACATCATGCCTCATCAGCCTTTGAGGAAAACAGAGCCAGTCTGTGAGGCCCCATGTGTACACAGCCACCACTATGTGTGTGTGTGTGTGTGTGTGTGTGTGTGTGTGTGTGTGTGTGTGTGTGTGTGTGTGTGTGTGTGTGTGTGTGTGTGTGTGTGCATCTGTGTGTCTGTGTGCCTCTCAGCATGCACATTGTCAAGACCATTCAAAATAAACCTTTATGCTTTCATAAAGCCTCACTTATCCAGTGATATTGGCTTTTAGCTGAGTGCAGGTACAATTTTGTATTCATCAGCCATGTTAGCAACAACTCTCTCAGGGATGCAGCCTTGTGTTTGTTTACTAAAATATTTCCACATCTAGTAGATGAACTCTCTTTAATTCAGAGGAAAATCTCTTAAATAAAACATCTCTCTAATGATCCCGTGGCTTCTATTCTTTTGTCTGTACTATGACTGTGAAACAAAAGACGGATTTGCTGTGAAGTGTCCGTGGTACCGGCAGTGTTCATGCCTCAATAGGAGATTTATCCCACCGTAATTAATTAGTGGACAGATGGGCAAATCCGCCATGCTAGGACACACTGATAGTGTAACTATTCTATGTGATTAGTACTAAATAACTATGCAGCAAACTTGTAACTAGGAAATCTATAATCAGTTTTGTAAGGTGCTTATCCAAATTTGAACTCTGAACCTTCCTGCAGTAAGGCAGCAGTCCTAACTACTGCACCACCCCAATCTCAGGCAAATATTTCACACTGCACTAACACTTTCTGAGAACACAATACAGATATTTTTAGTTACATTTTGCACATTCTTATGACAGTAAGTTCCTTTTTTTCTACATTAGAATTAAAGTGGCATTAGTGCAAGCTGAAAGCACTCCTTTGTCTAAAAATAAAAAAAAAAGGATGTAGGAATAAACAAGGTGCAGTACAGTGATGTACTGTACTGGCTTTCTGTGTAAAGTATGCATGTTCTCCCCATATTCTCTCTGGGAACTCCTCCTGCAGCCCAAGGTTAGGTTAGGTTAATTAGTGATTCTAAATTGACTGTAGGTGTGAATGTGTTTGTGATTGTTAGTCTGACTCTATTTCTCTTTGTGTTCATCCTGCAGGGTAAATCCTGGACAGACTGGCAACCTGTCCAGGATGTATCCCTCCTCTCACCCTGTGGCACCAGGAATAGCATCCAGCTCCCCCACAACCCTGAATTAGATAAGTGGAAGAAGATTGATGGTTGGATGGATAAATGCACAGGGACAAATATTCATAAATATCTACAGGAGCCCTGGACTTAATGCTCATGGACACAAGCCGAGGTAAGCCATGTGACCTCTCCTCTAAGAACTCTGTGTTGCCAGCCTGAGCTAACTCTTCTGAAGACTTGGACCTTTGTTCAGACCTTATTAGAGCCTTAATTACTTTTTGCTTATAGTACTTTTAATGTTTGTAATGTAATATGTCACTGAAATTAGATAAGATTACTTTGACATTTTATAGCTTGCAGTAGTTCATTAAACTGAAGTTAAACAATAGTCCACTGTATTGTATTGCTTCCAGAGTCTTTCTATACTAACTGTTTTGTAATTTTATAACAGTGTCTAAGTGGATTTAGTGGAATCAATTGATAATTTTTCAATTTCTAGTTCTAGGTTTCATTCTTCAGCTGACTCATTCCTCTAATATGTGTATCTTCATTTGTTTGGCTGGCTGGTTTGTAGGAAAAATAAGACTTTTATGTTTTAGTTTTGCATCCGACCTGTCTATGCTGATATTACAGTGGTCTTTTAATGATGATTATGCCTTGCATCTCTGTTAAAGGTTTAACAAACACTCTCTCTGCACAGGTGATATGAGTCAGGCCACTTCAAAATTTCACAGAGGTTGATTTAACCTCTCACTCGCTCTCTTTCTGTCTCTCTCACTCTGACAAAGTCACATGATCTGAGGTTTTTTAAAAAAAAAAATCAGTTTCATTATCTATAAATCAGTTTTGCTTCTTGTTCAGATCCAAAAGGGCATAGTGTGATTTTTGGAAATGTGCAGTGCTTCAAGGTTGTTTTCCCACAGCCTGGTGAGTTGGTGCACACAGCAGTCATCAGCATTCATGTCAGGAAATTAGAAAGCTGGGACTGTCTCGCAGCATTACAGCTGAGTGAGAGCAGATTTCTCGCTATAGTTTATACTGTGTAAGGGAACTATAAAGAAAGAGAAACTGAAACAGAGGAAGAGAAAGAGGGAGATGGAAAGCTGTGACACAGGGACTGATTACGAGTGCACAGAATGAAAGGCTAGACGGTGTTGGGAAGATAACACAGTGCGAGAAAGTAAAGCAAACACGGATCCAGAGAGCAGACAAAGCAAGAGCTGAGAAAACAGCTTCAGGTCCAGGCGCCTTTCATACGAGAGACTCACAGAGCTGTAGCTCTGTCAGCACAGACTGTCAAACCTGCAGGCCCACCAGCAGTTACGACCCACAAAGGAGGCGTTGCTCTAGGTTTTACTGCCACACACACACATGCACACACACACACATGCACACACACACACATGCACACACACACACATGCACACAGCACAGCCAAGCAGGAAGAATAGATTGTTCTCATAAAGGAACATTCCTACTCTTTAGATGCCATGTGTAAAATATTTGTTGCCACGTCTTTGATCACAGAAATCATTAGTGAGGTAACACTAAGTTCATCTGCTCTTTTCCTGTTGGGCTCATGGCAGCACGATGAGAAAAAGGAATTGTATGAGGGATTTAAAAGCCCATAATCTTTTTTTCCCCTAGTTGCATATTCTAGGTGAGTCAAAATGACCAAGCTATTATTGCAAAGTGCTAACAAAAACAGATTCTATATATTAATTTCTTATTATTTCTATCACCTAGCTCAGGTGCCATTTGCCTTTCAGAAAAACCTTATAGCAGTTCAAATTTTGTAGATGGAACTAAGAATTGTCCTTAAAAATAGACACATACCTTTATTCATATACACACATATATGTATTAATATTATACCACTAAAAACATATAAGGAAAATTCAAAAAGGTCTAAAGGTCTCGGAGACCCTGTTTCCCTCAAAAATCAAATGAGTATCCAGTATAGTTACTTATAAATGTATAATTAGAGGCAGGATTGCAGTAGCAGAGTTAAAGCTACAGCACACAGAGCTCCCTCAGGTTTCTAAAAAATATGTCACACACCGCACAGACAAGGAATTCATGGCTTTCTCAGCTAGTGATCACGCGCTTGTTTGATCATGGGTCAAAAGCTGCAACATACAGAACTGTGCAAAAGTCTTAGGCAGGTAAGAAAAATGCTGTAAACAAAGAATGTTTTCATAAATGAAAGTGTTAATCATTTTTTGTTATCAATGAACAAAATGCAGTGAATGAACAAAAGAGAAATCTAAATCACATCAATATTTGGTGTAACCACTCTTTGCCTTCTTCTAGGTACTCTTGCACACAGTTTTTGAAGGAGCTCGGCTGGTAGGTTGTTCCAAACATCTTGGAGAACTAACCACAGATCTTCTGTGGATGTTGGCTTCCTCACATCCTTCTGTCCCTTCATGTGATCCCAGACACACTCGATGATGTTGAGATCAGGGCTCTGTGGGGGCCGTATCATCACTTCCAGGACTTCTTGTTCTTCTTTACGCTGAAGATAGTTCTTATTGACTTTGGCTGTGTGTTTGGGGTCGTTGTCCTGCTGCAGGACAACAAACAATCATTTCTCAAAGCTTTCTTTGTTTACAGCATTTTTTCACACCTGCCTAAAACTTTTGCACAGTACTGTAGCTGCTAGGATAGATCTTCATATCCTTTGTTGATGAAAAAATGTTTGATCTGTGAAATTAAAAGAAGAAACATGCAATTTTCTACTGTATCTAGTTAAAAGTATTTATTTAAAAAGTGTCCTTTATAGTTTTCTTGCACAATAGGCGGCACATGGTCTGAACTATCGGATATTTACTGTGAGAACTGTTATTCACTTTAGATTAAACATTTTGGATGCACAGTAAGAATGGGTGGACACTGTAACAACACAATCTTACAGTGTATTCCTGTACAATGCAAAACACTGTTGCTCCTGTTGCATTATCTCCCCTCAGTGTATTTGTGTCTATTTTTGGAAAATCTTGGCTGTATTTTCTCCCGTTTCAAGGACATTCCAATAAGGCAAAATGTTTCGCCATCTGGTCTTCAGCCCTTAGCTGTGGGCCTCCCAGGTCAGGCAGAGTCCATCATACCAAGCTGCTGGATACAGGGTTGACTAGCAAAAGCAGCACGCAGACACCGAGGCGTTCACCTTCCCTTTCTCCATTCATCACATAAGCCGTGCTCCCATTTACTGGAATTCTTCTGCATATAAACGGTGTCATTTTAAAGCAGCGTTTTAAGTGCTTAAAAGGAGCGCACTGACAGTGTGCTGTGTTTCAGGGACACACCAGTCTCATTCAAGCTGTTAAAAGGAGCATTTGCTGTTCAGTTCAACCATGCAGATGCTCTTCAACCACAGTCTTACTGTGGCTGCTCCATTTACATGCATGCATTATTCAGCAGACGGGCACCAATTCTGATAAAACTGCAAAACAGCTCTTGCTGAGGAACATTTGCATCCAGACATGGCATTTAAATTCTTTGCAACAAGTTAATAGTGTTTACTGAATCATTATGTGTAATTAATTTAATTGTCTATTGTGAAATGCCATTGTTAATACTTTAAGCAATTGCCATTAACTGCAGTGCTGCTGAACAAAACGCTGTTCAGAATTTAATGTTTTAAGTCGTATCATTGCTTACTTTTATTATTATTTTTAATGTCACATGCGACGTATGTTCTAGTACTTTTCACTTTCCTTTATCACTTGAATATGTTGGTGTGTTACCTTGATCATTGGAGCCTTTAGCAAATTCTAGATATTTAGGTGTCATGAATTTTATTTTATTTCACTTTAAAATTAATCATTACCAGCTTAAAGAAGATTGACCTTAGCTGATTTTATGCCACATTCACACTGACATAACGACTCCAAATGCAGTGGATTAATGTGCAGAGCTTTTTGAAAATCAATACTCTGACTTTGACTGAAGACACAATACTGTTGTCTGTTCTTTATTTTGCTCCTTGAAATGAATGAAAGTTTGAGCTGCTGCTTGAGATGGATTGCAGTAGTTTGTCCACTGTGTGAGGTTACATCATCATTCACATCGAATCAAACATCGCAGACACAATGAAGTCAAGACAAATGGACTCCTGCCACATTTGCTGCCAGCAGAACAGCTGACAATATTCTTGATGTTAGCCGTTATCTGAAATGACCCAGACACATCACAATTGTCTGCACTGCTTTTGTGTTTACCACCGGAGGATCTAATCACTCAAAATCTGGAGGAAGACGTTTTGATTAACAGTGGCTGTTTAAATTTGAAAGCCTGTCTCTGTGATAATAAAAAGATTGTAGGAGCATCAGATAAACTATCTACTGAAAGTTGAAAACTGCTAAGCTGTTGCCCCCTAAATCCCCAAAAATGTCACTGCCATTACAAGGAAAAAAGGATAAACTACAAGGTTTATGCTTTGAATTGTATAAAAATCTCTTAGCGACATTATTGTAAACAAATAGCTAACTTTAGGGAACATTAGGGAACACTTTTGCCTATTTTGTCCCATCAAGATGGGGAGCAGGGCTTTTATTTTGCTGAAGGATCATTTAAAAAAATCAATGAAAGGGAATCATTTCCATATGGTTCCATCTACACTGATTAATAAGGATGATGTAGGCAGTTTGCACTCTGGCTGGCATTGCTATTACGTGTTATCAAAACTCTGCTGCTCACATGAATCCAATTAAAGACAACAGTGTTGTTCGGTGAAGCTTAATGCTCTATTTAAACTTCTAATGATTGACTCTGGGGTTATGAAGCTGCTTGTCAATCATGCCTAACACGTGTAAGGTCCTCAGTTTGAGACTCAAATCCCAGGCAGGGTTATGCCAGGAAGAGCGTTTGTTGTAAAAATCTGTGCCAAATTAAACATGTGGCTCCACTGCAAATATGGAAGCTTTTTCCAGTTCATAATGTGTCCCCATGTCAAGCATATACGTTTGTACACCTGCACTTGTAGGACCAACTTATAACTTAGTATTAAGGTGTTTCTCATTCATTCAAGTCAGTTTTTTTTCATTGATGGTTTCCAGATGTATAAGAGCTTATGGAGCCTGTTACTCCTTATCCTCTCCTCTCCCCGGCTTTGATAACACTTTCATTCCACACACACACACACACACACACACACACACACACACACACACACACACACACACACCTGTGTGTATGCATACTCATACATAGCATCACTGTCACTACCAGATGGGAGCTGAGCAGCTTCATTAATCCTTCTCCAGCAGGATCAGATAATTAGGCACCGTAATTGGAGTTTAAAGACTTTAATAAGTAAAATGTCACTTTTCGTCTCCTCGTCATCCCAGCTGAAGTGGTTCATGTACTCTGTTTTCTACTCTGTCTCTTCCCCACATTCACTGTGAATGTCATCATGCAGCGGAGGAAACTAAGCTGATTAGTTACACATTTACCACTGGAACATGAAGGATTGCTGCTGTTGTTTTCCTTTATCGCTGTTAAATGGTAATCTTCCACTATATAACAATAACCAGTTCCCAAATGGTGATTTATGAGATTTAACAGGGTTTAATTGGATTTTAAAAGTACTTCATGTCATTCTATTCATTTAGACTCAGAAACTGACCAAGCTCACCCTTATGTCAACTAGAACATTATAATCCTCTCGAGTAATGACTGGAAAATGTTAAGATCACTTGTGGTGTTATACTTGCGTGCACCAGGGCAGAGATTCAAAGAATCAAACCAAGAGAAAATTTAATAGGCAATTGGAAAACACCAAAAGCTCATTAAACTTTCCTCCCTGCAGACAGACGTTAATGGAAGAGGAAATATAGTGTGGGCTCTTTGTGTCAGCTAGCTATTGCCCCCCTCTGTATAAGCATGGGACCTAGAGGGACCTCATTGTGCTCTCTGAAAATATCATTATCTTTCTGCAAATTACAGAGAAGCATAGTGTGAACAACAGCAGGAGCAAAGGAAACAGGTATCAAATTGCAAAACAGGACTAAAATTTGCATGTGCACAATGATGTAATGCAAATTGTTATAATCATAAATTCCATTATTATAGCAGTATATAATTACAAGAAATTCTAGTATATAAATTAAAATATGTATAAATGTAAATTCATTTTACTAGAATAGAGCATGCATCATTTCATGTGGCTGTTTACACTCTGGTAAATATTGCCATACTAGTATTATATTTGGCCTCGTTTTTATACTCCTGATATCTTTCTTGCCTTCGTCACTGTTTGATGAATGAGACTCATTTACTCATCCCAGTGACTGATAGTGTTGTCTCCTGAGAAAAGCATGCCTTGAATAGACAGTGAAGAATAGTAACAGTTTCTTTTCATGTCTCACTGATTTAACATTGTGATGTCCCTAGGTTCTGTATAAACGATCAAATCAATTGATTCTAATAACTGAGTAGAGCTCTAAACTGGGCTTTAATTACTACCCAGGATAGTCTGTGTAATCTAATGACATTGCACTTAAAAACCAGCAGCTTTGGAGGCACACCTGTGACGAGCTGCATCTTTAAAGAGTAAATACACCATCTGCAGCACAAGCCAGCCAGCCAGGGTAAATGGAGGTCTGCTCACAGGTCGCTCTTTGCCAGCCTTGTGCTGATTTGAATCCAGCTGACATCCTCTGTGTCCTGAGGTGGAAACGGCACTCGTGCAGTTGTTCAGCGTAAATTAATCAGTATCCCGCTTAAACAAATGTTATTGTTCGCTGTTTTTTCTGCACTAATTAGCAGCGAGTAAAGGTCAACAGATTCCAGAAGACAACTGCATTTCCACTCGGCAGCTGAGTGAGCTTTCTGTCTATTTCTTTAAAAACAGCATCCAATTTGAAACTTGCGTCATTTAAAGAACAGCAATAACGGTTCGGTCACATCGCTGTCCAGCTCTGCGTCCAGATCAATAGAGTTTGGCCTTGCAGGAGCAGAAGATCTGCTGGGAAGCTCCTGGCAAATGAAAGTAATTGTTAATGAAGTGCATAATCAGCCCAACACTCTGTTGACATTACTGATGACAGTAAGAAAAACAGCCTTGGAGATAATAACATGCAGGTAATTACCACCATGTGACTGAACCAGAAAGTTTTGTGTTTTCTGTCAATATTTCAAAACACGACATCTCTAGAAGTTCGCTTCTTTGCAGTCACGTCGGTGTCTGTTAGGGTAATTCTGAATGGTTGTTCCCAACAGCAAAGGTCAACATTTACTTCAAACAAAGTAATAATAATAATAATGCATTGGATTTATATAGCGCTTTTCAAGGCACCCAAAGCGCTTTACAATGACATTATTCATTCACGCTCACATTCACACACTGGTGGAGGCAGCTACAGCTGTAGCCACAGCTGCCCTGGGGCAGACTGACAGAAGCGAGGCTGCCATATCGCGCCATCGGCCCCTCTGGCCAACACCAGTAGGCAGTAGGATAAAGTGTCTTGCCCAAGGACACAACGACCAGGACAGAGAGGCCGGGGATCGAACCGGCGACCTTCCGGTTACAGGTGCCCTTCCCAACCCCCTGAGCCACGGCCGCCCTAAGTCCCACCTCTGACGTACTGAGCTCCCAGGCTTCTGCCTGTCAGTCATATTAGCAATCCTTATCAATCAATTTATCAATTTATTTATTCATAAGCACATCTAAAAACAACACAGGTTGACCAAAGTGCTGTAACTCATAATTAAAAGCTAAGGAGTAAAGATGTGTTTTCAGACGGGATTTAAAGATGTCGAGTGTTAGAGCGATCCTAATTTGAAGAGGCAGGCTGTTCCAAAGTTTAGGCGCAGCAATCACAAAGGCCCGGTCTCCTCTGTGCTTTAGTCTGCTTCTAGGAACAATCAGAAGCAACATATCAGCTGACCTAAGAGTGCTATTTGGAGTATTTTTAGTTAAGACATCAGAGAGGTACGACGGAGCTAATCCATTTAGAGACTTTAAAACAACCAATAAAATCTTAAAATCAATTCTAGAGCGTACTGGAAGTCGGTGTAAATGAGCCAAGACTGGGGAAATATGGTGGCGTTTACGTGTGCCTGTGAAGAGTCGGGCTGCAGCATTCTGAACAAGCTGAAGACGATAGGCTGATATTACAGTAATCAAGCCTGGATGAAATGAATGCACGAATCACTTTCTCGAAGTCAGCAGATGACAAAGTGTTCTTAATTTTTGCAAGGGCCCTGAGCTGGAAAAAGCTGGCGCTTACAACAGAATTTATTTGTTTCTCAAATGAAAAACTGCCATCAAAGAACACTCCCAGATTTTTTGCAATGGGAGTTCTGGGATTTTCCAGAGGGCCAAGGAAAAAAAAGAGTCAGAAGGTCCAAATAGTAAAAGTCTCGGCTTATGTAAATCTAGCAATGCTTACAGTTAGACATCTACTTCAACTACTTTTGGGACTAAAGCACTTAAACTGTAAAATCACTGCATGTCATAGTGATGGAAAATAGAGAGGGAGCAGATGAGCTTTGAGACCTTCCACAACAAACAAAGTAGTTACTTCTCCCTAATTGCATGCCAAATTCACATTTCCTAATTGTGTCTGCAAAAACTGCATGACTATGTCACACAGGGTAAAGTTACACCCTTAATTATGCATTTCCATGCTGTTTGGTTTCATATAGAGGCAAAACACAAATTTTAGGATGGGTCAAAATTTAAAGACATAAAAAAATGTTCATTTGCAGGGAAAATGCAGTTTTCAGTGTCACCCAAGCATTCAGCTTCAAACATCCTCCACATTTACCAGACTTTATGTGAGTTTTTGCATCGTGCGGTTCTGTACACTTGTGCCTCGCTGATAACGACACTTTCTGAGATGAGAAGTCAGGGTTGTGCAGCCCATTACCACAATATCAATTTGTTATAGCAGGAAACTGGACTGTTATTAGAGGAGGTGCTGTATGAGCTCTCTGATTGGTTTGGCCCACATTAACACCACCTGCTGATGTTATATGTTATACTTACTGCAGCGACTCGAGTCTTTGCTCCAATCATCAAACTGTATACTTTACAGTATGCTTTCATCTGACTTTATGCCTCAGCACCAAGTAAAGATGACATTAGCATCAGTAAAATGTTATTACTGTAGAAGAATGACAAGTGAAGAAACTCGGACAATAATGGAGCAAAGCTGGTGAAATGAATGTGCACTGTATACGCACTTGCATGGTGCATCACTCTACAGACATCCTACATCAAACAAACATGAAAATGTGGCTGTGTCTGTGCTGCAATATTTCTCATCTGTCACTCTGACATGAAAGTGATGCTGCTGCCCAACAAATCTGCCTCCTGTTTCAACACCCCCAGCAGACACACATACACCTAAGCTCCGGGTGGGGGATGCTTATTCATCAGTCCTAAACCTCTAATATGTAATATGTTTCCTGGGAGTGATGAACTAGGAGCTTATGCTTCAAACTAACTCTATTCTCCCACGTAAATAAATCGTTTTATGCATGAGTTGTCTGAACTGAACTTTTGGTGGTCGATATATCTGTGCAATTTGTTGCCACAAACACGTTGCATATAAAGAGGCAGAGAACAATAGTAAAGTGACTAATAGCACTCACTGCTCTCACAGTAACAGGTCAGGTAGGTTTTGTTCATAAGGTCCATAGGTTGAAAATTCAATCTTCTGAAAGGGAGTTTTTAGATTTCTTTATGACACGCAGAGGGACTGCTTGTAATATTAAGGTATCCTAATCGTTTTTATTTCAGACAGACCGCATATGTTATCTGTGACATCTAAGCAATGCTGGAATTCAATTGTGATCAATTTGCAGCTTGTAGCCAATGAAATCGACTTTAGGGGAACTCACTTCCTTCCAGTTCTATATCTTGGCATCATGCCTTAAAGCTGAATCATTGTTATTTTATTTCTCAATTTGGATCTCATCATTAAAGCTAATAAGATTTTCAGCTGAGCACTTCACATCATATGCTGTATTAAATCAATATCTCATACTGTAGTGTATACCCAGGCACTATATAATGCATTTGTACTATTCTAACACTATTAGGGATCTGTCTGTATTCTAATATGATAAACTGAAAAATTGTGACTCACTGGAGGGCCCAGTGTAAAAATTGGAAAGGACAACTGACCCTATGCTACCACAGCTTACAAACCTGAGTATTTGTTACCTAAAGGTCTTCGGGCGCTCTTTTTCCACTGAGTATCCTGATGACTGTGGAACTACAAGGTGAGTTAAGAAAAACTTAGTTAATTTAAATAGTCCACAGGCAAGTTCTGACAACTTCTATCTAGACAATCTGTCTGTATCAAAGACAAGGAGGCAAGTCTCTAGCAAGACATTCAATATGGGTTACATATGCACTACTGTATGTTTACAGAGGGTGATTAGTGCCCACGACTGCCAAGGTACACCCCTGCCTTCCAGATGGCTGGCTTATGGATGCTCCTTATTGTGCATACTCAAACACTCATCATAGAGGCCCCACAGACAGAGGAAGAGACTGAAAAAGATACAGACAACACTTTGATGATGTCGAATATGCCGTAGTTATGACAGTCTTGCCTTTTAATGTCTGGTCAAAGTTCTTCAGAGGTGCTCTGATGCCCAACTGCTGCATTTTACAACAGTAGAAGGTCTCTAATGTCTATCAGGTTGAAGTAATGTCTACATTATCAGGTACAATCCATCACAGGAACATGAATGTTCTAGGAACTTCTGGCCCAATGAAGTATCAGTCCAAAATGCATGCAAAGATACTTGCGTAATTGTGCGGGATGACTCTACTCTCCCAAAAAATCATTTCATGCATTTTATGTGAAAGGTACAGTGTATTTCTATTTAAAAGTTGCATGGTGCAATTAAATGGTGCCATCATCTTTAGATATGGCAGAATAAGCAGCCTAGAACAATGTTCTTCTTATTTAATTTTATGAAAGGTATAACTTGACCCAGACAATGAGCTTTTTCATAACACTAGTTTTTTGTTCCATTCCTCAACTAATTGATTTTTCCGCCTAAAACTAACAAAACAGTGAGTAAAAGTGAAACTTCAAAGTGGTCCCAGATGAGACTGAAACTCTTGACACTTTGGTTTAAAGTCTTATTTCCTGGTGGTCGGACAGCTACCCAGCATTTCTTTTCATAGGTTCTATTAAAGTGGAAACAATTTACTTAAATGGGCAGTTTCCAGCTACACAGGAACAGATGGGAAGTTGGAGAAGTTGCTGGTCTTGGAAAAGAACTTCTGATGCTTCTACAGTGCAGCCTGGACACTGGCCCCACTTTGTACAACCTGAATGAAGCATGTGCTTCCCACGGCACCCCCGGAGCAGAACCAAAGAGTTCATTTTAAAAAAAATTGTAGGTGCTCTCCTTCAGTTTTTCATTCCATTGAATTTGCTGGATTTGCAACATTTGAAATCATATTTTTTACAATCATTGTGGGGGTGGAAAAATGCACGTTTCTTGATCAGTGGGTTTTGGTCAGTGATTGTTGATCAATGGTCATGGGAATTTGCATAATTATGATTAAGGAACTGACCTCACAGCCCATTGTTCCTTCAGTGGGCTGGTTTCAGTCATTATGCAAATGTACTGTTTATAAGGTTTGGGGAAACCTGCAGTCAGCTGAGACTGAAGAAGTCACTTGGATGAGTGACGAAACGTTTCTCCCACAAAACGCTACGTCCAGATGAACAGATTCAACTTTTGGAAATGCACGTTTCTCATTACAGGAATGGACAGATGTTTCTTTTTACTTAAATACTTCATATGCTTAAACTCCAGTCATTCCCAATTCTCCCTGTGGCTAGATTAGCCTGTTTGCATATGTAGAGAAAGAAGACAGACCAGAGTTGATCAGGTGAGTCATAGCAAGGCAGTAAATGAACAGGGGAGTGTAAACTGCAACAATCTGTCATGACTCCTAATTAGTCCATGGGGAAGGCAGACTCGGTCTGCATGGAGTATTGTTCAATTACATGAAAACATATTCACTGTAGTACTGACTTCTTGTGTGTCTTCACCACTCTTTTTTTCTTCCTAGTCCCTCCTCCTTAACCTCATTACCGCTCCACTGGAATGACCACAGAGTCCCAGTTCCCAAGGTAACTGTAAAGTGCCAGCTTTCAAACCATAAAAAGTCTCCGCAGTCATACAAACCCTCTGTTTTATATAGAGCATTTTTTTCTTTTTCTTTTTAACCCAGTAACAGAGATCAAATTAAATATGGAATTTCTCTTGTGTTTTTCAGAAAATACATGGAAACAATTTTGCACTAGCAGAGGCTTGAGCATGAAAACCTGTTGGCAAAAGAACCAGGAAGCCCTGAAAGAGAATGTGTCCATGTCTTTAGAAAGTTTTCACAGTGCTGAAGTTTAGTGTTCACTAAAAGTCAGTCATTACAGGTGGCATAGTAGTTCTCCGTTCTTGAATCTGTTAGACAATTGATCTAGTTGATATGTGGGGCTGAGAGGATGTCCTTTTATTTACAAGACAGAGTAGACTATTCTACTCTTCTATTTATATTATTAATTTAGTTTTACCTAATACCTATTGATTGTATTCTTATTCATTTTTATCTTCTTACTCTGTTTATACTTATATTTATATTATATCCTACTCTTATTTATTTTATCTTTTTATCCTGTTTATATTCTTATTAGGTCATATCTCCAGTGTTTCCTCGGAGGGGCTCTCTGCACCGGGGCTGTGATCGACCGTGGCTGCTGGGGCCCTGTGGGTCCTCTCAGCCTGGCTGGGGCTTCTTTGCCTCCCTCCTGCTGTGTGCCCAACCTGGAGGCTGCGGTCTGTGACCGGCTCCTGGTGCAGACGGCTCCCTGTGATAGTGTTTCCTCACTTGGCTAATGCGCACCCAGCCCAATTTTACTCTTTAGGGTGTGTGTGTGTGTGTGTGTGTGTGTGTGTGTGGGGGGGATGTGTGTATCATGACCGCTTCTGTTAATGACAGTGGGAATGAGTGGGAGGGTGGGGTGGGTTGCTTTTAACCATGTAAAGCACTTTGTGCTACAGTTTGTTTTGTATGAAAAGTGCTTTATAAATAAAGATTGATTGATTGAGATTGATTGACTATGTGTAAAAGATAAATGTGGCCATTGTAAGACATTAGTCTGTGCTTTTTGTTTTTGCATCCAGATGGGATGAGCAACAGGTGAATCTGAGATGATGCACACTCACAGAGTGAAATACTCTAAACGGAGTGATAATTTACAAAATGAACACGTGCTACATTTGGTAAGGCTTGAAACGCACAATCAATACCAGAAACTGATTAAGTTTTGACTAAGGCGATAGATCAGTTGAGAAACCATTTTCTTATAGGCTCCTAAGCAATCAGGCTTCTTTTTGCACCCAGAGCCTCCTGCTGGCCCTTAGAGGCCTTTCCCACTGGCTACATTATCAGACTAGTAGGCTAGATCTTCTATAGATAATTGATCCAGATGATGTACTGTAACTACATCAACACATCTTTCTAACTAATGCATCCTCAGAGTGTCTCTAAACAAGGAGCTGAATCTCTGCTCTACTTGCAAAAAGATTATAGAGGGAATGTATGTTTATATAAGAGCTGTCTCACAATGAATTGTGATGTGTTTAGTTTTCAATTAGCCTGCATTCATCACTAGAGTACAATGTAGAAGAATAATGTAAGTCATCAGATGTAAAACCTTTACTCATTACTTTTGGAACCCCCCCAATAAAATCGAGATGTTATGTCTAAAGGGACGTAATAAATGTTTCTGATCAATTACACTCTTGTTTGGGTTTATTGTAAATAATCCCACAAGCATTCACAGGTTAATATTCAGTAATAAAATCTGAAAAACTTTCAGTTCCATTTGGAGGTACACTCATTAGCTGTTAATCACCCTTTGAAATGTTACTTTCTACAAATACAACCAAAAATCAGCTATTTGACTGTTTCCAGTACAGCCGTACTGATGTTGTTTAAATACAGGAGTCATAATAATAGCTGTAATCATGATTTAATTTCAGACTGTCCATGTCATAACTAGTTTTTACACATAACGCAGTTGAAAACTGAGAGCAGGACGTGGTCAGCTTCTAAAGGCTAAAAACAAAAAGACAGTTATTGTGTCACAATCTGGATTCTTCTGTTAGTACTCTTCAAATTATCATAAATACTGATTGCAATATTTGACTCCTTTTGTCATTCTCGCTGTGATATTATGCAGTTCTTTTACAGTGAACAAAACAATTTATCAGATATATAACAAATGATGCTACAACACTCGTGTAATATCGGTGCCTAAAATAATGCATGTGAAGGCATTGCACAGATAAAGGTACTTTTTCAGTTGTTGCTGGTTTTAGTTTGTTCAAGATGTGAGATCGCTCCTATACATATATTGCATGCAGGTTGTTTTGTGGTTGGTTAGCACTGATAAATGCATGCTTCCAGTGACTCCTTCATATATAAAGTCATGCTGTGTTTTTCTAGTTTTGCTAGCAGCATGAATCTGGGCACATATTAGTGATTGCTCAGTCCAGTTTTTATTATTGCTGGATGTTCTCCAGCAAATTCTATGTACACGGCAATTTCAAAAGGACTGAAAAACCCGCAGGGTAAATCATAAAGAGGTTAAAAAGCTAAAGTTGGAGTTCTAATGATCGGTAAACTTTAAGATCGCAAAACAAATTTCTGGTAAGCTGCCATATGTCATAAATGAAAAATATGATTTTCAGCAAATTTCTTTTTGATGAGCACAACAGAAGGGAGGAAAAATTGATGCAGTGTCAGCGTAGCTCACACCATCGACAAACTCCTGCACTTCTTTCGCAAGGATTTTGCTGCTGTCTAATCTCACTCACAGTCAGTCAGTTTTACTCTGCGGTGTTTCAGTGTGCCAATAACCAGTGAAACAGACGTCAGGGTGTGCTCACCTCAGTAACAACCAGAACAAACAGCCGTGGCTGTTCTGTTTCCATGTCAAAAGGTCAGAATATTTCAAATCAAGCACTCATGGAGGTCTCAGCTCTGTTACTGCAGTCTGTTTGTTCCTTTTCAGAGGCCTGGATTTCTCCATGTCCATATGTCAAAATGTTCCTCAGTCTGTTTCCAAAGTCAGTCTGCAGAGGAGCATTGCTACACAAGCTTAGTCCTCTGAATCAACTGACTGTAGCTGTTTTAGAGCTTCATTCATTATTAAATTCATATTAAAATGTAGCTTCCATTTCAAATGATTTAAAGTTGGAGTGACCATCAGTTTTAGATTTAGCTTTAAATGTATGATACCTGAATGCAGTAGCATTAAGGGACTTATGTGTACTTGAGGTAAAAAGGACCCCAGACCCAAAGCTGAGAGATTCGATATGGGGGAAAGTTATTCTGTCTCACCTCTGTGTGTAATGGACATTAATTTAAGTAACAAAACTAAAGCTCCAATATGAATGAATGATTTTAACCTTTACCATGTTAATACTTGATGAGGATCACAGTGGCCATATCTTGGTGTTGTGCTGACAGAGAAAGTTACACAAAGTACAAATAACATGATTCTCATCTGCTGCCAACATCACATTTTTTTACATTCAGTGTCCAGTTGAGCTGGCCTCCAAGTTTTGGAGCTTGCAGCCAGTTTGGTGATGAAAACCAAACCATGGATTGATTCAATCAACGGCAGAGGGAACAGGAGCAGCTGCAGCAAATCTTTTTTGCTTAATAATGCAGCTGGTGAAGAATTTATCAGCAGTTTGCCACAATGGGATCCAAGTCCTTGACCTCTCAGCTGGTCTTCATGGCCACTGATTGCAAAATGAATGAAGCAGACACTCATCGTGACTGCTGTCAGACTTTTAAAAGGATAAGCTGTATTGGTAACGCTTTTCTCGTTATAAATGACTGATGTGCTGTTAACCTGTCCTTCTCTGTATGTCATCTTTTACTGCCTGTCTTAAAAACATTGGTTTGTTAAATGTCAATTATGCACGTTTTAAAGTCCAAAAGCATATCGGGGTCCTCAGTTTTCCCTTACTTTACGTTCATTCATTGCCTGGATGAATGATGTGTGTTACTGTAATGGCTTTTAAAGTAGATTCTCACAGTGGGAGTGTCAAACTGAAGCATACAGAGCTTTGCTGTTAACAAAGTGCTGGATGTTAAAACCAGGGCGATCCAGCATGTAATCTAATATGAGCAAAGCTATTTAGGATATTATATGAGCTGCCATGGTTAGGTCCCTGTTGCAATTGTTAGTCATAAAACCAAAGCCCTTTTCAACCCTGCAATCAACGGTTAGTGTGACGGTTTAACTACTGAGGGGAAAGCCCTGGGCGTTTGGTCCCAGAGTGGGGAGTATTTTGACATATAGATGCCGAGAAACCCAAAAGTGAAAGAAAATCAATTTCTTCTATTTTTAGGAAGTGACATTTTCTGTTTCTGAAATGCTGGCTAGCTTAGTGATGCACAGGGCAATTTTTGCCCCTGAGTTTCTCAGACAATGATGCTGCTGGGATCCTTATTACCACACACTGTGTTAAAGATCTAAATGTGTCCAAAAGCTTAGTTGTGATTCTGCGTCCACCTCCTATTGGTCCCCGCAGGAAACCTTCAGTGCCGATGGTGCTGATTGAATATTGATCCACTGATATGTATGTACTTTATAGTGAACTCTTGTTGTATAATACCATGCTTGATGTTCTGCAAAAAAAGGTTATTTGAAGGGGATTCATTTAGACAGTTGAGGTGGAAGAGTAGCTTAAGGTGAATAATTTATGACAAAGTTTCACTGAGACTCTGATCCTTTGCCAGTCACGCAATATCATGTCAAATAACTGTTACCAGGAGATGATATTATTAAACAAGTGAGGTCACGTAATCCTTTAAAGTCTATGTATATTGATTATGGGACTGCATTCCATTATTATACTGCAGTGTGTTGTGTCATATTCTTTTTTTTGAGTATTCAGAACAGGAAATGAACAAAAGAACCTGGATTATCGCTTAAGAACATCGCTATTTATTTAGTTTAATTCACTGAAAATCTCCCTATTATAAAAACAAATAGAACTCATTTTGCTGTGTGACTCTGACTGCTCTCTGTGCGATGCTAGAATCATGAAGCTTTGTTTTGACCAAGCCTTAGAAAAAATAACCGGAGGTATCAGTTATCCAGTGCATGTCTCAGGACACACATAACATTAAACCTAAGCACCACAGCTATAACTCAGTTAAACCAAATACTTTTCAATCTTTTAGAAAATAGATCTCTGGTCCTTAAACAGAATTGAGACAAATAGTAAACATGAGTGCAGTGTTGGTGAGGACTGTCTGACTTCACTTCGTTGAAGGTCACGGCTCCTGTCTGCGCTCTGACAAAGCTGATAAAAACACTTTCCACCTGCTCACATGCATCAATGTGAGGGCCCTGCAGTTACAACAATAAACACCCCCTGATTGAAACTAGTGTGCTTTACTTACTTACACGGGTCAGATAAAGTCCATTTTATAGTCTTGTTAAGATGGTCTGAAAGTCTTACTGATACTGCAGAAAGACAAAAGACGAAATAAACAAAATCCCCCAAAGCTATGTCAATATAAATAATGCTCATTTGTATAGATGTGCATATTTGTGCATAGGTGCATATTTATCCCTCCATATTTACTCACAGCCACTTTGTTAGTTTGCTAGTACCAGGGTCCTTTTGGTTTCAGACTTGCCTTAATTCTCCATGGCAGAGATTCGACGAGGTGCTGTAAACATTGGTCCATATTGATATGATAGCATTAGATTAGCTGTCAGCTGCACATCCATGACATCCCAACAGAGCTCTTTGCATTGTAGTGAGATCTGGTGACTAGAGGACATTTGAGTATAGTGAATTGTTGGTCAGGTTCAAGACACCAATCTGAGATCTTGTGACACGGTGTATTATCCTGCTGGAAGCACCGATGGTCATAAAGTGAAGCACATGGTAAACTACAAATCTCAGGTAGGCTGTAGCATTTAAACGACGCTCAGTTTATGCTGAGGCCCAAAGTGAGCCAAGAAAATGTGCCCACAACATTATATCACCACCAAAATCATTGACAGACGGCAGGGTGGATCCATGTTTCATGTCATTTATACCAAACAACTGAATGTTGGAGCAGAAATTGAGACTCATCAGACCAGGCAACATTTTTCCAATCTTCTGTTGTCCAATTTTAGTGAGCCTGTATGAACTGTGATCAGTTTCCTTTTCTTACCTGGCAGGAGTGGCATCTGCTGTAGCTCATCTGCTTCAGGGTTCAATGTGATGCGCGGTGAGAGACCTTGAGAGACCAAACCTTGTTTTTAACATATTGTTGCTTAAGTTCCTGTTTCCTTTCTGTCATTTAACAGATATCGTGGTGCTCAGTTTGAACTTCAGCAGGTCATCATGACCATGCATGCATAACAAAAGGCACCGAGTTTCTGCCATGTGATTGGCTAATTATACATTTGCATTAATAAGCAGAATAGATATACTTCATAAAATTAGCTGGTAAGTGCATACTGAAATTTATTTACCCAGCGAGTGCAAAGCAGCACATACTGTGGGACATTATGTGCACTACTGCGCTGCTAATTGCAGTAACAACTCACCTTCCACAAACCACAAGTGTAATGAAGAATGACAAGGTTAATGACAAAGTTAAGGAGTTTAAAAACACAAAGTAAAGACAAATAATCAAATGCTGCATGCACTCCCAAAAGTATTTTGCTGAAAAGTGCCCACTAATCAACATCATGATGATGATAAGCACCATAAGGGGAACAATATTCTGCAACTGCTTTCCCTGCTGGTCAGGTTTTTCTGACTGTCTAATACCAAAACACAGACATATTTTCACAACTCTGCCAGTCTATTTTTACAGCATTATGCTGAACCTGGAACACTGCATTATGAATGATTTCGTAATTTCAGTAATGAACGACTCCTGGCACTTGCCAGACACTCAAATGGTGCATAAAGGCAAAACACCTCTCACAGGCTGGGAAGAAGAGACCACATGACAGGTTTTCAGAATTCAGCATGCTGTTCTGCACATGTTCATCTTTGATATTACTGAAAGTGATCTTCATGATTTGCCTCACTGACGATCACGGCCAATTAGTACAAGTCTGGCTCTCGCCCAGGAACGTCCCCAGCTACCTATTAACTCATTCGCTCAGCGTGCTCCACCTGTGCCTCTTTCCCTTGCTGTATCTATTACTGCTGCTAAGAGGAAAGGCCAGATTGGTCACATTATGATCCCTGCTGTGATGCAAATTAGTGGTCATATACTACAGTTTGTCTTGTCATTCCTGACTAGAATGCCAAAGCAAACACTGACTGTGTGTGTTTGTGAGCTCATTCCCTGGTCAGCCGTTATAAATCTGCTGTTTATGGATTTCAGTGAAAGCGAAAAACAAAAATTAAAACAAGAGTAAATTGCTTTCTAAGGATATAAGGATATAAATCTGGTACAGAGGAAATCAAGAAGGTATTTTTTCCTATAACTTCTGCAGACGTAATCCTAACAGTTAACACGTGGATCCAACACCTGTTACACCTGTCAGAATGCTGTAGCTGAGTTATTTAGAATTTCTTAAATTGTAAGCTTGGGAAGTACAGATAACCCAATAACTTTTACTAGGAGCTCCCTCCATATTATCTAAAGCTCATTGAAGCAACCTCCAGTTTTATGTTTCTATTTAAATACAAAATGATGTTGGTGTCAACCTTTTCCCCAAACTCTTTTCTTGCAAATAGATTTGCATAAAATATAGATTTTCAGCCTTAACCTTGTAGTTTTATTTGACTCAGAAACACTGATGGGAGAGAGTAGCACACTGAAGAGCTTTTAAGTGTGCTACCATTACACAAGTTTAAACACATAAACTCTGCTTCATGTGGATGCCATCCATCAGGGGGACCAGAATGTGCAGTCTAATGATTATGCCTTTTAAATTTCTCCCAGTAACACGGTTTAATAGCAGCAGCATCGTGACCGCAGGAGAATCTAAGAGACATTCATGGTGAGTGATGAGTTCAAGTTTAACTACCAACACTGACATCTGACATGTGGATTAAATTATTAAAGCCACCCAAAAGTTACAGTGGGTGCCCAGATAGGATGCTTTAACCTCCTAGGACCCGGCGTCCACATATGGGGACACCACATTTTGGGTTATCTAGACCACAATACTAAATTCTGCTCTTTCAAATGGCTTTCAAATGAGCCATATTGTTCAAAGGGACACAATTGTTGTTTCTCATTTTGTTTTTGTACTCAGGAAAAATGGTGCTGTGTTCAGACACCAAATAAAGAGTTTTGCACATCTTTACTTTATAGTGTTCTATCGAACATTATAAAGCCAAATAGCAAAGAGAAATTAAAAATGCATGCCATGAAAGAGTTTGTGTTTTAGGAGGTTAAATCAAGATGAACTCAATGCACCTTATGGCTACTTATGACTGTAACAACTGTGGGGCTACTGCATTCATGACAGGCTTTGTTGCACATGCATTTGTGGAAATTTGGTTTTTCATGCTTGGAAATTTTAGATGATGTGCATGAATGCTGCCATGTTTACTTTACCAGTGAGCAATTTTATTCTCATCCTAACTTCAGTGTAAATAAAACGATGAGTCCAGTAAAGGCTCAGTTATTTCCAAATATTAAAATTCCCCATCCATTCCTTTGCTGTATAATACTCCTACAAAATTACTGTGTTTATGCTCACTTTGTCAATACAGTTTCATCATGTTTCCAAAGGAACATTTTTGGGCACCATATTAGCTCCGACATCTCACTCTGTCCTCTCCATACTTGCTCTATGCAATCTTTTCAAATACACACACAGCAGTTAAAGGAAAGCCTGGCAGCTTAATGAACACATTGTACGTTTGTGATTTGGACATACGAACATTGCAAGGACATAAATTCCCGTTTTGCTGCTGTATTGGCTCATGAAATATATATCTGTATCAGAAACACCACTTGCTTTTTAATTATTAGGAAAAATACTTTAATTTACTCTCTCTGGTCATCTGTCAAAACTCGCGTTATTATAACTGCCAAACTTTTATAAATAATCACACCCCTGAGTCACATCTTAATAAATCAAACATGTTTTTTATGGGCTTCCAAGCCTCTGTAACTCTCATAAAGGTCCGAGTCTCCGACGCTCCAGTCGGAGCCAGTGAGCGAGCCCCTCCTCCTTCCTCAAACTTCATTTCCTCCTCGTCCAACCAGTTAGCTCAGTCCTCAATCCATCATATAATATAGCGGGTAAAGACAGCTGTCAGGGAGACACGTCCGATTTTTGGAAAGGGTGCTGTCCCAGACACTTTTTGGCAGGACAGAAGTGGGACTACAAACGCGAAACGGTCCGGCTGGAAAGTTTGGCCAAAGCTGCTCAGCTGAAGTTGCGTGGCAGTCATTTGCCGTCTGACAGCTTCCAGCTGCAGAGAAACTTCAGAGTTGGACATTGACCAGGTAAGAAACCGTTTGCCTACATGCTTTTATTATTGTTATCATTATTTTTAAACTTGTCGGTGTTTAGGCCGCTCTGTGAGCGCCGGCCACCTTCACGGTGTATTCGCCCGTCCCAGTACAGCGCCACGCTGCCTTTTGAGCCTTCTACTCTCTTTAAAATGAAACAGTACGACGTGATGTGATAAGTAAGCGAACAGGAGTGCGGCAGCCAATTTGCAGTGACCCTTTTTCAAACTACTGTGGGAATATTTTCTTACTATTGCTGGACTGTACGTTATTATAGTGCGTCTGTAGAGAATTTAGTGGTTTCACTATCCCAGTGAATTACCTTTAATGACTGTATTATTCCCATGAATGCTATTTTATAGCCGTGTTCATTTCTGGCAGGGACTTGGCAAGATTTGAATGTGACGCTGTCTCATGTTTGATCACTTCTCAACTTTTCATCCTGCTGCTCTGTTCTCTCTCTTTATATGTATTAGCCTCTGTCCATTTTAAAGGCTTTTTAAATTTAAGTAAATTTCCCTGTCTTTGGTTTAAGTGAAGCATTTTGCTGCCTGAGCAGAAACATTTTGGTTATATTATAAGTCGATCGTGTAAGTCTGAAGGAATTTGAAGAATCAAATATATATTCTGGGTCCTTTGCAACAGCTGAATGGGAGGCTGCTATGACACAGCATACTTCCATTCAACAATAGGCTCATCATTGGAGTTCCTCACTGATTGTCCCTTCTTTTCACCATTGTACACAGGACGTGTTTAGTAACAGACATTCTGATGAGCCTAATAAGTATCACCCCATCTTTTTCACCTAAGGATGCTGCAGATCTCATTTTAGATCTGATCACAGTGGAGTATCTGAAGCTTTATTTCCATCCACGTTTCCATGCAGGCAATGACTGTTTTGTCTGTGTCCTGTAAAGCAGTGTCACGACTGAAAATGAGGATGTGAATGATGTTTTTATGTATCCCATTCGCAGATATATAATTTAGTGTAGGGCGGACTATGGGTAGAGTACCTAAGCATGAAATAATCATAATTTATTGTATTCCGAGTAGGGCTGCACGATTTTGCATAAAATGAGAATCACGATTTTTTTGCTTAGAATTGAGATCACGATTCTCTCACGATTTTCTTTTCCAGTATAAATATTTATTGCACTTATTAACTGCACATCAACTTCGTAACAGTTGAAACTGAACATAAAAACAATAAATAAACATAAAAACAATAAATGCCTCACATTTTGTGGTTGCCGCAAAATGTTGTACTGCTTGAAATTCTGTCTCCACCGTTGCTGGACACTGCGTGTATAGAGCAGGTAGTGCAACAATAGAAAAATAGTTGCAGGACGGCTGTGAAGCGTTTGTCTAGGGTGTTGATCATTTCCTAAATCCCTCGTTTTGCACAGTGTTGATATATCTTTGGTCAGGTGATAAGTAACAGCCTCCGTAATTTCTTTGTGCCTGCAGGAGTTCGACGTGTATAGGGAAGCGCTGTATAAGGTTCCCTTATTGATGTTTGGGTGGTTGACCAGGACGGATTTTCTCCTGTCACTTTCTCATCATCCCTGACGTGTTCTCCGTTGTTTTTCCCTGCCAATTTGAGCATCAAGGCACAGCTTCTGTATCACCTGGTATAAGGCTCCCGCCTTGTCATTTGTTGAGCAGGAAGAGGGCGCTTGTTTTCATGCAGATTACGTCCCCGGATCAAAATGCGGTACAATCGTCGTCGTCTTTTTTTTTTTTTTTTTTTTTTAAATCGTTGTCATTTGGAAATGAGATCGCACATAAGTATGAATCGAGATCGCGATTTTTTAACGATTAATCGTGCAGCCCTAATTCCGAGCCTTGAAATAGCTGTTTTTCCTGCCCGTCTTTAAGGCCACCCTCCATTAAAGCCAACTTTTATCTGACTGGCCACAAACAAAAAACTTCTACACCATTTGGGTTCCCCTGGCCAGAGCTGTGTGCCTGAGATGACCGTATGAAGGATCTTACCGACATCACTTAGAGCTTAGAGTAGAAACCCCAAAAAAAAACCCCCAAACTGTCAGACAACTGGGTGTTTAGATCAGTCTGAAGCCCGACCCTTTGACTCACAGGGAATATTTGCACATACACTCACCTCATCACCTTAAACTGCCTCCATGTGTATTATAAGCATCAGTTCATTACCATGTAAGAGTATATAAATGACATAAGTAATGACGAGAATACTGAGTCTAGTTAAATTCTCTGCAAAAAGTTTTGGATCACATGCTTTCCTTAAAATCAAATATTTTTCCCTTCCCACAGAAAATTGTTAAATTCACAGTAGGCACATTGTTAAAGAAACCTACCACCCAAGTTTAGACAGAGGGGTCAAAGGTCAAAAGGAGCCGTGTCAAAACAGCAGTGCCTTTTTTTTTTCTATTTTAATCTCATGTTTCCAAACATGGATGGCACACCATATTTATTCCTGTGTATGAGAGGGGAGTGAGAGGTCTCTGTCTGACCTCACATTCCTCCTTCTCTCATGCTATGAGGTCAGTGCCCCACCACTGACCTGCTGCTGGGAAGTAACATTTCCATTTTGTTCTGAATTTTCATTTTTGTGGTGGATTATTTTCAGCAGCTCTGGAGGGTGCTTTTTCTCTGTGGCTGTTCTTTAACCAAAGAAATCTATCATCAGAACAGAAATGGGCTGCCTTGGATTAGATATAATAAAATTAATGGAAGATTTTTATCATAAGTACTTGACATATCCATGGGCCAGCAAATTAACTAAATAACTAAATAAATAAATTAAATCTTTGCACACTCAGCTGCCACAGATACAGTAAGGTTGCTGGCAATAGTTAACTTTCTCTAAGGCTACTGTATTTTAATTCAGTAACAGTTATGGTCATTGTGAAGAGGTTTTCCCCTGGGCCACACTGACTGATTCTCTGTGGTGACAAACAAAAGTGGCAATGTGAGCCTCTCAACTGTTTACTTCCTCAGCTTTCGCTGTCCCACGCAGCCGCCGCAGAGTTCGGTTCTCTGTTCTGTCCTTTCGTGAATGTTCCTATTCACTGGGACGAGTAGGCACGACCGTCCGTACTGGGCAGATTTCATTCTGCGAGGACTCACAATGGGTGAGCTGTGCTGCTATGTCAACATTTAGCTCTCTCTTGTATTCCCCCCTTTTTTCTGCTACTTTAATCACATCCCTCCAGGCCAATCAGCAACAGGAAGAGCACAGCGGCCTTCGTCTTTGTGAGAGATAACTGGTTCCTTGCTGCTGTGCACCATGTGCAATGACTCACTCTGACTTTGCAAGTTGCGTCAGGGAAGCCTGCGCTATGTTCTTTATTTTAGACTTTTATATTTATGGCCTACTCAAGGCGTGCATTTATGAGATGCAGATCAGATATCTAAGTCTCAGCTGCATGTACATAGCCAGCAGCACAGTCTACGCCTATATTTTGACTTTACAGTCACCTTTTATTTCCAAGTCAGAATCCTGTCTGCTCGGGGTGAAGGTGAAACAGATTTCTCTCACCAAAACTTTATGCCTGAACTTGTGTGATCGGCACTATAGTACATCGTGTTTCATATTAATTTTCTGTGGGAGAACATTGTTTCCAAATGTGTACAGCATGGAGCTCTTTTACTGTGTGCATCATTGCCAAACCGCCTCACTATTGAAGAACAGATCGATAACAATGTAAAAAAGACTAAAGATGCTACTGACAACACACAATCAGACCACCTTGCTTAGTTCGTGCTTTATCTTGTATAACTGTTGAATTTCAGTACCCTTAACTCAGTCTATGGCTTACATTTAATATTCTTGGTTCAGTGTGGTCTCGACTGATACTGTCTGCTCTGCAGTTTTGTTGCAGTTCTGAGTGGAATTTGAAACAACAGACTTGTTGTCTTTAGCTTGGAGGACTTCCTTTCCTGGTGGCCTGTTTAGTTGTAGCCTCCATTGTTTGCCTTTGTCTGTATTGATGGGCGGATATGTGGGAACTTTTTTCATCTGATCTCTAGGACACAGGCTGTCTATAATGGTTGCTATCTAAAATGACTTTCCTCATAGTAACCCGTAAACACTTTTTATTAAAATATTATTTGCAAGCTATCAAATAATTAAATGTAGCTTTTCCTCATGCAACTAAATAAATAGCAGAGCATAATAACAAACAAATTTTGGTACTGCTTAGACACTGATATCATATTACGTATTATGTTTGTACTTTTTTTGGGTCATTTTTTTATTGGTGTACTGAAGATATCGTGCGGCTTCATGATTTTTTTTTTAAAGTCAAGAGGAGAAAGCCAGAATCCATCTGGTTGCACATAAAAACATTTTTCCCACATTGAAACACATAAATTCTTGTAGTTATAAACCATATCTTTTATAATGAGATTCACTTGTGACATTTCATAAGGGAATCACACTACTGCAGTTACAGTATATGTCTATGTTTGATGTGATGCTGTTGATTTTATTCGTCATTAGTTGCTTTAGAGTTTAGGCTGTTTTGACCATGATGTGTGAGTGAGAGCTCCACGGGTTACAAGAAGTACTTTGATCATTATCTATCTCAGCTTTAAACATTTCAGTATGTAACGTGCGGTGGAGATGAAGTCAGCCGCGGAGGTGTGCAGGTGGATAGCGAATGAGCAACAGCTTCTGACTTTCCAAAAGTACTCATTTATTTACAATATCAAAAATAAAAATGCCACCTCTACCACACATTACTAAAGAGCACACTAGTCCGCGTACACACGGGAGCATCCATTACAGGGAGAGTGCGAAGAAGAACAAAAAGGGGGTGACACACCAGTCATGAGACAGGTGGCGCCGCCATGTGGTGATACACTGCATTACAACAGCAACTGTTACATAGTCCCCCTGGTGAGAAAAAGGCTGTCCTCAGCCGTACACAGCTGAAAAAGCACACACCACACTTAACAGTACCCTATACATAGAGGTTACAGCTAAGATTGGCGCACACACACAGGGCAAAAGACCATTTAAAATTAATTTGGTGAAAGCAAGAGGAATATGTACAGTGGAAAATCATTTTTCCTTTTTTTTTTTTTTTTGCACTTTTTCAAGTAAATGCCAAGAATGAACCTTAACTCAATAAAGAGCCATAAAACCGGATTAAGTAGAGCAAACAGAAACAGCTACATAGCATGACTCAAAATAACAGCGCAACAAGACAGCATCAAACAGGTTTAACCAAAACATTTCACTTCAGATCAAGCCTGGTTGTGTGAAAATCATTAGTCCATCTTTTGTTGTTCCAGCCAGGCGTAATTCTGGGGCAGCGTCTGGGCCTGAGATTGTAATGTCCACCAGCAGCTGGGTGCTGAACAGACCTGGGTGAAAGACTGTCTGAAACAGCGCCCACACCAGAAGAAGAGTCAATGTCCGGTAAATCAAAGGGGAATGGCTCAGAGTCAATGTCAGTGTCTGCAGGGGGCCAGGGTGGGCCTGAGAGTCAGAGTTCAGATCCTCTGCGGTCTCTCTCCCAGCAGGCGATGAAACAGAATGTTCTTTGAAGTGAGAGAGTCCCAGGTATGGAGCAGTTGCATGTTCACAACATGATAAACACCTGCATCCACACGGAGTCCACCCAAGTGAGCCTGTAATTAACATCACTGAGTCTCTGAGATACACACAATGGTCCCTCAAACAGTGGTGCAAGTTTAGCAGTAAAGTTAGACTGAGCGTCCGACCTGGGGTGCGTCTTAACTCTCACAAGGTCACCAACACGAAACGTGGCATGTCGATGTCTCAAGTCATAGTAATGTTTTTGTCTGTCATGGCTATAGTCCAGAGCTGCTTTGGCGTGGTCGTGAGCTTCCTGTAGGGAGGCTCTCAGAGTCTCAGGGTAAGGTACACCGGTTCATCAACACCTGCTGTAGAAGGCTGAGTGATAAGGTCAAGCGGGGTGTCTAACTCACGACCATAAAGCATCATGGCAGGAGTCATACCTGTACTGTCATGGGGGCGATGCATGAGCAAAGCAAATCTGAGGGAGAAACTTGTCCCATGATGTGTGTTTATCACCTACATAAGCGCGGATCGCAGTTTTCAGAGTCCGGTTGACACGTTCAGTAGCATTCGTCTGAGGGTGATAAGCCGTAGTTAGTCTGTGCACCGAGCCTAAAGGCAGAAACAACATGTTCAAAAGCTCACTCACAAAAGGAGACCCTCTGTCAGAAATCAGGTAAGTGGGTGTACCATGTCTAGCAAAAATGTCAGTGACAAATTTACCAGCTGCTACCTGAGATGTAGCTTCTTTGACAGCACTGGCTTCAACCCATTTAGTCAAATAGTCAACAAACACGATCAAATATGCATTACCAGCGGGGGTGCGGGGCAGTGGTCCAACAAAATCCACACCAACATACTCCCAGGGTTTCTGGGGGACAATAGGAACCATAAGACCGGCTGCTTTTTTCTGACTTGGCTTGGTGAGTTGGCACACTGAGCATGAAGTCACATAGCGCTTCACATCAGCTGCCATTTTGGGCCAAAAGAACCTAAAACGCAGTCTAGCCAGTGTCTTAGAAACACCCAAGTGACCTGCTGTGGGGTGGTCATGGTAATAGTCCAGCAAGGTGCCTCTCATGGAAGTAGGGGCAAACAGTTTCAGCTCTTTCAAAGGGTGCAAAGCACATGTGGACTTGGGGTCTCTGTAATACAAAGAGAGTCATACACGACATACTGTAACAAGGTGGCACTGTCTGAGCTGTTCAGAGAGTCTGCTTCAATGTCTCTGAGGTGGACCTGCGGCGTGATCATCTAACTGCAGCTGTCTCAATTGTGAACGGTCAGCCAGAATGACGGGGGCAGAGTGCGAATGTCCAGGCTGCCCATGACAGCATGATCTGGTAAAAGATCTGTCGGCCTGTCAGAGGTCAGAGGCAAAGGGTTGCGTGACAGTGCATCGGGAACTTTGTTTTGTGCACCAGGTTTGTGCACTATTGTGAAATCAAAGTCCTGCAAGCGAAGTGACCAGCGGGCGAGTCGGCCCGTTGGGTTTTGACGAGACATGAGCCACCTGAGACTGTTGTGGTCAGTGAAGATAGTAACATGAACACCTTCAACATATGGGCGGAAGTGTTCCAGGGCCCATATCACAGCAAGGCACTCCTTCTCTGAAGTGCAGTAGGGAGTTCAGCTTTGTGAATGGAGCGACTAGCAAAAGCCACAACATACTCACGACCCTTGTCATCCTTTTTGCATCAACACTGCTCGAGACCAATGTCACATGCATCGGCGTGAATGGAAAAGGGACGGTTGAAGTCTGGAAATGACAGGATCGGGGCTGATGTGACATGGTCTTTCAAAGTGTCCATGGCTCTTTGACAGCTGTCGTCCCAGTGGAAGGCATTGTCCTTTCTGGTGATGGCGTGAAGAGGTTCGGCATGGCGGGCGTAATTCTGAATGAAGCGCCGATAATAGCCAGTCAGGCCAAGGAACTGACGGACGTGTTTCACTGAGGTCGGGTATCAAACTCCTTAACCGCCTTTACTTTGTCTGGATCGGGTTTAACACCTGATGATGTGATGCGGTACCGAGAAAGGTGAATTCATCAAGGCAGAATTGGCACTTTTTGAGCTTCAATGACAAGCCAGCAGCCTGGAGTCTGCCCAGCACCTCCTCAAGATCCACCAAGTGCTGTTCAAAGGTAGGTGAGGCGATAACAATGTCATCCAGGTAGACTCATGACGTTTTGTAAATGAGGCCAGCAAGCACAGAGTTCATGAGCCTCTGAAAAGTTGCAGGCGTTGCAGAGCCCAAAGGGCAGCACCGGAACTGGAAGAGACCGCAGTGAGAGATGAAGGCAGTTTTAGGCTTGGAGTCTTCTGCTACAGCAACCTGCCAATAGCCTCGCGCTAAGTCCAATGTCGTGACAAACTTTCCCAGCGCCAGAAAAGTCCAAAGACTCATCCACACGAGGCAGGGGATAAGAGTCTTTTCGGGTAACTTGGTTGAGCCCTCGAAAGTCCACACAAAACCTTGGTTCATGACGCTCTATTGACAATGACTACAGGAGCTGCCCAAGGGCTTGTGGAAGGTTCAATGATGTTGTCCTTCAACATTTGTTGCACTTGTTCTTCAATCACACGTTTCTTAGCAGGTGACGTGCGATAGGGTGGGAGATTGACAGGTGTTGCATTGCCAGTCTCTATGGCGTGCTCAGTGAGAGCCGTTCGACCAAGATGACCATCAAACAAGGAGCTAAACTTGCTTAGCAGATTGAGTAAAAGCATCCTTGTTGTTCTCTGAGAGGCTTGCTTCAGACAGTTTGGCTGTTAAGTCTGAGCGAATCAAGTCCAAAGACATCAGTGCTCCAGGCGAATGCGAGTAATCATTTGGAAGGTCCTCTTCATCGTCTGCGAGTGGGCAGGGGATGTCCTCAATGCAGACTGTTCTAGTGGGAATGTGAATAGAAACAGAAGCTCTTGCCATAAAATCCATTCCCAGAATGAAAGGAGAAGACAAATCCGGTATTATTGCAAAACGCTGGTAAAAGTTCTTGTTCATGAATCCAATATTGAGCCAAATAACACCCTCAGGGATGCAGGGAGCATTATTGGCGAGGTTAACTGCAGGACCATTCCACTCACTTGTGTTTCTAGGGTAAGAGTCATTTACTTGAATGAGATCTGGTCGTACAGCTGAGAGGGAAGCGCCCGTGTCGAGGGTAGCATCCACAGATGAAGCATTGAAGTTCACTTTCGTTCTTAGTGGGGTATTCCAGTGGACTTGTGAAAAATTGTCTTCCAAGTGTCCAAGACTGTGTCCACCCTGCAGTGAATGGGGCATGTGAGGCTCCGTTAGTAACTGGGGAAGGTTGGCCTCTGTGAAATGTCCTCCCCTGGAGTTTTCCGACTGCTTGTATTGCGGCTGGGATGCAGTGCTGCTTAATTCCAACCTTTGTGGCCTGGGTCAGAGGGGCCAGGCGCCGGCAATAGCTGGACCGGGCCATGCCTAGCGGAGTTTGAGGGTCGTTGTGGCAAATGAGGTTGGGTGTTACAGTTTGGGCAGGTGCGTGTAGTGAACCCTGGCTGGGAGCATTTGAAGCAGTAAGGTTCAGGCTTATAGTTTTCTTTGCCACACGAAGGAGGCTGTGGTCTATGTGGTCCAAGCACTGAGTGAAGCTCATGAGCACGCAGCAGCAGGTCCATTACAGAAGTGACATCAGCGCCGTACAGGGCAACTCTGTATTTTCAAGAGCATGTTTACTAATTAGGTCGATTCTGTCTTTTTCAGGTGGAGGGCTCTTTAGTTTGTCAAACTCGCTCAACATGTGGGCAACAAAGGTTGGGAGGCGGTTCGTCCGGAGCCTGAACACGATCCAATATCCCTCTCAGGATGCGTTCTTGGCTGTCGGAGGGCAGAAAAACTGTCTTAAACAGTTGACAGAATTGAGCCCATGACGTGATGTGGGAGCTCAATGCCTTGAACCATTTCCGGGCTCTTTTGCAAGAAAGTGTGGCAGTTCGTTTAGCAATTGCCCATCGGTTAGGTTTAATGAGGCTTTGTATGTGCCAACTGCATTTAACCAGTCCTCAGGTTGCACTTTGTCATCCCAGCACACAGGAGGCTCCAGTTTGGCGTGATGTAAAGCTGCATAATCACTCTGGAAGTGCTGCTGAGCTCGAGTGAGTGAGATGGGAGGAAAGGATTTGTAGGTTGAAATGGGTTGCTGGGCAGGAACGGATTGGTACTGTTGGTGGGTTCAGTTTGTCCCTCGCAGGAACATGAGGTGTCGATGTGGCCACTGGGAAAACAGGAGACTGTGGGACTGCGGGAGGAGAGAGTTCCCGTTGTGAGTTGGTCCCACTGCTTTAGTAAACTCTGCTGTATGTTCAGTGACTCACGTAAACAATCACTAAGCCTATTCACCTCAGTTCTTAACTCCACCACTTGTTCACTAAGGCTAGGAGTCACATTTTCAACTATCTGGCACATTGGCAATGAGTTAAGTTCCATGTCTGAGTCAGATTCATCCGGGTAGAGTGCCATTGCGATTTCAAAAAAAATTTAAGCTGCTCCAGCACACAGTGCAGTCATTTATATAGCAGTAAAAGAGTCAGTTAGGTCAGACTAGAAAGACAAAACTGCAAAATGCCGTTCAGGACTAAAATCGGAAAACCACATATGAAAACGTCACCCAACAACTAAAATTTGACTGAAGTGATCACAACCATGTTATTACAATAGCATGTCTGCAACACTAGAGCTCAATGCAAGATTAGTTTTAAATCGTTTCGTTATACTGAGCCGAAGACCAGCACTAACAGTTGTAGTCGGCCAAGTTATCACTTACATGCGCTACAGTCCGTCTAGTCTCAGCAGAGGGAAGGGGAATGAAAGGCCAGCAGAAATGTTCATGTCCAGGCTCCCCACAGAAGAATTAATCCTTAGAAGACGAAACCAACAGCATGTCCAAATAACAGATCCACAGAGTCCATACGCGACACGGAGTCAGCTTCTCTCTTTTCCTTCTTTTCAAGCGAACAGCGGCACACCGCGGTATCCAGAGATTAGTCGGGTCCCACCTGAGCTGAGGCTGCTGGCCATGGCTGGGGAAAACGCGGTCGCGTCCGCCAAAGGGAGAAGATTTCGAGACAGTTCACGTGTTAGAAGAGAAGAATCCTCGGCGGGATACAAAAATCGTCTGAAGTCCAAAGGAAAAGTTCGGGCGCCAGTTGTAACGTGCGGTGGAGATGAAGTCAAGCCGGAGGTGTGCAGGTGGATAGCGAATGAGCAACAGCTTCTGACTTTCCAAAAGTACTCATTTATTTACAATATCAAAAATAAAAATGCCACCTCTACCACACATTACTAAAGAGCACACTAGTCCGCGTACACACGGGAGCATCCATTACAGGGAGAGTGCGAAGAAGAACAAAAAGGGGGTGACACACCAGTCATGAGACAGGTGGCGCCGCCATGTGGTGATACACTGCATTACAACAGCAACTGTTACAAGTAGTTGAAGTTAAGTGAATAAATTATGGCAGTTGATTCAATCTAAGTTATGTTCTGCTTTATTAAACTGGACAGGAGTACAGAAGTCTCTACTGTTACAATATTACATTAACTTCGCTTTAGGGCTGCACAGTGATGCAGTGGTTAGCACTGTTATTTGCATCAAGAGGCTTCTGGATTTCAACCTGCAGATCAACCGGGGCACTTCTTTGTGGAGTTTGCATGCTCTGCCTTTGCCCAAATGGGTGCTTTGGTTCTGACTAAGCTCTACCATGATGTACCTGCTTTTCAGTCAGCTGGGTATAGATTCTCTTTTGCATCAAACTAAGTGTACAAGACCAGGTACATTAGGATGATTTGACTGGTAATTCTGCTGCTATGTGCACTCGCACAGTTGTGAAAATTTTGTTTTTGAAAGGTTATGCTAGAAGCCGGCATCAGCTATTCTCTTTTAAATCAGCCTCTCTGGGGCTCTTTCGGAGCAGCGTTCCCCCAGTAAACAGATTCTTTGAGATGAAAATATAGTAGGTTTCTCTGATGAGGTGACGAGGCAAATATTTCATATCATAGCAAATTGTTGTTTTTTTTTGTTTTTTTTTTTGACAATAATTAGGTTAAAGTAGTGAGATCAATTCCTGAACTGTGTATCCTAATGAACTTTGACTGGATTGTGTAAATTACTGTGTGAGTTGTGGTGTCTGTGTGTTTTTGGATGGTTAGCAGTATGACTGTTCTGCATTCTGTGGTAGGTAAAAATGAGAGACATTTGTCTATATACTTTTCTGTCTTTGTAAAGTTTTTTTTGTGTAATTGAGTGCTACGTGTTATGACAGAAAAAATAACATGTTCCACTATAACCATCAAATTAAAGTTTGTCTGTGGGTGGTAAGCCACCCACAGACAGCTACAGTAGCAAGTGTTTTACCAAACCAGTAATCTTTGACATCAAAGTTCCCTACATGCCCCTTTACACCACAGTATTCACTTCGTGGTTCCCCTCAATCCATCCACCTATTTTATTAGCTGCTTAACCAACTAAGGATCATTGGAGAGACTGCAGCTGGTCTCTGTATTATTGTGGGCTCTTTACCTTACAATATGAAGCAGAGAGGTGGTGTACACACAGGACAAGTCACTAGTCTAACACAAGGCTACAGTTTGTCTAGAGAATGCAAAACTTCAAAGGCCTTAAGGTGAATTAAGAAAAATATAAATAAAATTAAACTAAGCTGAAACTGAATAAAAGCAACCTTTGCTTTCTTGATAGAAACATCCCATTTTACAGTCAGCCCAGCCACAAATCACGAACCTTTCCATCAGAGTGCACAAGAGTAAACATTCAAACCAGCACTTGTTGCTAATTCTTTTACATTTATCATGTTTAATATATTATACACGCAGCACAACATCTTATGTGGACTGTAATACATAGTAAAGGAAATGTAGATTACTCAGTTCGAGTTGAATCATTCTTATTCTTTAAGAGAAAAAGGAAACATTTACTGTTCTGTTACCTTTATTGGCATAACTTCAGGGAATCGTCTCCTCGCTGTTCTAAATGCTTGTTGTTACAATCAAAAAGATCCTGAAAGAGTAATGTATTACCAGCTTTGAAGCTGTTGTGATTAACTGTACACATGAGAGCTTCTCTGACAAGGCAGAAGAAGCTCTCATGCTTGATGCCAGTGTGCTAATTAAAAACAACTTTATGAGCAACTACAGAGCCTCATGCAACTTGGATTGAGACCTCACTACGGCCACTGAATGCTTTAAACATGAGTCTCCTTCCCTTCTTTCCTTCGACACTTTCTTGTGGTGGCATATTGTTTTGAACTCGATTATATTTCACCTCCCTGTGCAGATCACCTCCCTATAAGGAGGAGATGAGCGATAAGTGAATTTGTTACTAAATATGTGGGGAATTCATTATACTCATAAGTCTTGTCCTGTTCCTCTATGATGCATGTGTGAGTTATTTGGCGAAGATGATTAATCAACTTGGCTCAATTCATCGGTGGAAGAATGCAATCCCATAGAAAATCACTCCAAAACATTTACATATAAATGCTTTTAAATACAGTCACATGTCAGCTGTTTAAAACCAACAATGTCATTATATGGAAACCATTACCAAGCCATTTCTTTAGAAGAATCTTAATCAGAGACATGTTTATTAAAATGAGTAAACCACAATTCTGCAGTCATGCAGTTAGACTTTATTAATGCTCTTAGTAGGCTGCTTAAATATGCTTTTGATATAAAATCCAAATAAGCAAGGAGACACCTAGAAAATCCAGTACATGGTTAAAATTCAAGCTTGTGGTCAGACTTGCTCCTCTGTATTAACTTGCCAAACTGTGGCTACTGAGAAAAAAAGATTTGTCTTTGCTGCCAAAAACTCTTTTAATGATAGATTAAAAGATCCCAGAGGGACATAAAATGTGTGGATGTACTCTAGGCCTATTTCAGTTGGTGTAGCATGTGGATCTGAACAGCGTTTTCATTTTAGACTAAGCTTATAAGCTTCTGTCCAGAAGCAGACTAATCTACCAATCACAGAAATAGTGGTACTCATGTAAATGCTGTATAAGGAAGTGCAAAGACCGTGCATCCAGTTTATTCTTCCAGCAAATGCACAGTTTGTGCACATGTACTGTGGAGTCACGGATTTTGAGCTGCATGCAGGATATACACATTGGCAGACCACATCGTATTGGCTTAGGTAGATACATTAGTGCTGTTGTTTGATTTGTGCCTCTTCTTCATCCCACTTGCTCTGTTAGAAAGGTCACGATAAAACTATTTTGTGTGATTATGAAATAATAGCAAGCATGAAATGGCCAACTGGAAACCAACAAAGAGTGAAAGTTTTGGAAAACTTTTGTTCATTTGTCTAATGATTGCAATCAGTCCTTGAACACAATATAAAATTATATATTTCTCTCATTCTGGGTCATCTTCTCTTGTACCTCTTGGTACTTTCCATTACTTAATACTTGCAGTTGTATGTAGATTGAAACTTCAGTGGGCTGGGTCTCTGATTACAACCCACAGGCGAAGGAGCAATTTTCATTTGAAGAGTGACCTGTTTTCAACCCCTAACATCAGAAGTCAGGCCAGAAGCGTGCATATCATTGTAAATGTTGCTGTTGTTGAAGGGTCATGATTTTGACACGGTGAAGGAGCTCCAGCACAGAGTGATCTAAAGATAGCACCAGTGCTGGAGGCAGCCTAGTTGTTCGTGAGGAGAGAAAAGAAGAGAACAGCGTAATTTAAAAAAAAGTTTTATAATGTATTTATTTATTTGTGTAATTGTTTTTTTACTTTTTCTGGAACTATGCAGTCACACCTATGAGCCTGTGTAGAATAGTATTAACAATATATCATTTTAGGTCGTTATCAATATTTTTTTTTTATTTAAAAATAAACAAAAATATGTTGTGTGATGACTCTGACTTTCATATACCTCAAACACGATGACCAGCTCATTGGATTTGACTTTTCCAGAGTGTAAATGAGTCATCCACACATGTTACCAGTATTTTAAAACTGCATTGTCATATTATCTTAGCAGGGACTCATAACTACACATGACAAATGTTTGGTAAATTTTCTGTGCACGTTTGTATCAGATGTATTAGATTTTTAAATGATCAAATATTAGTACCAATATTGCTATAGTAGGTTTCTCTGAAGAGGTGAATATATCATATCATAGCAAACTTTTATTTTTTTGACAATAATTAAGTTAAAGTAGTGAGGTCAATTCCTGAACTGTGTATCCTAATGAACTTTGACTGGATTGTGTAAATTACTGTGTGAGTTGTGGTGTCTGTGTGTTTTCGGATGGTTAGCAGTATGACTGGTAGGTAAAAATGAGAGACATTTGTCTATATACTTTTCTGTCTTTGTAAAGTTTTTTTTGTGTAATTGAGTGCTACGTGTTATGACAGAAAAAATAACATGTTCCACTATAACCATCAAATTAAAGTTTGTCAAAGCAGTCAAACTGTGGGTCTTTGCAGTGACAGCTGTAATAGAAAGGTACAATAAATAATTAAATAATAGGTTTTTTTTCATGTGATTAAATGTAAAATAACTTATTTTACACCTCCAATAAGCCGTACTATCATTTCTGAAATGAACATTTAATAAACCTTCTTGTCTTTATTTGCATCAGTCAGCTCTTAACCCTGTACCTGAAGCATGGACACTATAGAAACACTTGAAATGACGATAAGTTTTTAGGGGTTTTTTTTCTCCTGCTGCTGTTTTGCACTTGTAGTTTTTTTTTTAACATGTTGTATTGCTGATTTCTGAAAGTTCAAAATAAAAATATGAATATCTCAGTTCCTTTTATTTGAAAGAAAAAGCAGTGATCCGTTCTGATTGAGGGCAATGAACCAGTTATTGTGTTGAATAGCTGACGCTTTCTCCACATTCTCGTAGCTGAATGAGATTCTTCAGCCAAGCATGCAGTGAAAACATATACAAAGCCAGATATATCACACTTCTAATGCTCAACCCAGACAAGCTATCAGCATGCTGTCGTGTTGAAGAGAATGACCAGGATTTTTGCGATTACAGAGCTAAAATTGTCAACCCAGTAAATTCTGCTCCAGTCTTTTACTCAGTTATGCTTAGTTTTTTTTTTTCCCAAACTGTGGGCAAATAAGCTGTGTCTTATTAAAACAAGATTGCAGTGCCTGTGGTTAAACCTCCACTATCCAAATGCCTACTGTTGGTGCATACTGTTGAGAAAACGATTCAAAATAGTAGAAAAGTACATTTAGTACAGAAACGTTTTCCTACATTGTTGTTTTGTGTGAGTATTCTGCTTTGAATAAGTAGTGGTGATTATTTAAATGTGTATTATTGAGATTCTGTGTGATACACCAACACACTGTGACATATAATTGTGAAGTGGAAGGAAAATGATGCATGATGTGCATTTGTATTTAGCCCCCCTGAGTCAATACTTTGTCGAATCAATTTTGGCTGCAGTTACAGTCAGATTAGATGGAGAGCGTCGCTGAATAGCAATTTTCAAGTCATGCTAATAGGACTTAGAACAGGACATGTCTGGACTTTGACTGGGTCATTTAAACATATGGCAAAATGCTCAATTTTGGTCTCATCTGACCAGAGCTTGCTGTGTCCGCTACATGGCTTGTGGCAAACTGCAAACAGGATTTCTTATAGCTTCCAGTTGGATTTGTGGAGCACACGGCTAATGTTTGTCCTGAGGACAGATTCTCCAGCCTGAGATTTGGATTTCTGCAGCTCCTCCAGGGTTACCACTGCTGCTCTGTGTAGGTGGATGTCACTGTCTTGGTAGGTTTGCAGTTGTGCCACAATCTTTTGTTTCTTGAATGTTAGCTTGAACAATGCTGTGTGAGATGTACAAAGCTTAGGATATGATGTTTTTATAACCTGCCCTTTCACCTCTGAAGAAAGGTCTGGTTACAAAGTTGACATCCTGAAAAGTGAGTTACCTGGATCCTACATGCCACACTGTTGTGGTCATGTCCAAAGCTGCTTAAACTTTGCAAATCCATATTTTATACTTGTTCTAAAATATGTGGACAAACCAGTGACTGTAGAAACATACATGCATCCATCAAGGATATTTTTTAAAACCTGAATGTAAACTGGTTTAGTATAAACCGGTAAATTGGTTTGCAGAGTGCACAGGAGGGTTTTGTTCTTGTAGTTCTGGGCTACAAACGTCTTAGCATTTGCTGAAGAGGGACAGTCTGATTGACCCATGAACCTCTTCTCTCCTTGCCACACAGGGGTGGTAACAAGGAACCTCTCTGCCCCTGGTCTGAGCCTGTTTGACACATGCATTCAAATATTTTGAGAGCTCCTGTTTAACATGCAAATTAGCTGGACTCCAAGCAGGAACTCTGAATAGACTGGAAAATCAGTTTTCAGGTTCAGGACTTGCTGTACAAATGAGACTATAGTAAACTGTGTGAATATGCCCATTGTGGATGTGATGACATGTGATGGTGCAACAACTCATGTACGGTGGCCCAAACTCGTCTGCCCAGACTTTGTGTAAGTTCTTGGCAGTGTTCTTCATTTAGACAGCATGGCCAGGAGTGATGTCCTGTGTTTTTAAAAGACCACACTGAGCTCACTGACTGCTGTGGATGTGCTGCTGGTCCCACAGTGTGAGCTGTGATCTGCTTGCTGCCATCTGGCTTGTGTTAAATTTATGAAGCACTGCAGAGGGAATTTGTATACTGTAACTTTAACATCTTTATTATTCCACCTTATTTCATTTTATCCTGTGGTTATGTTATTATAAACGGCCCAATATAACACTTAAAAAATTCACACCGTTTCTGGACTCTGGACTGAATTTCTCATAAATGTGAAATTGTTTCTATGGCAGTCAGATCTGTCTAATTGTATGTCAGAAGTATTAGATTCCCATTATGAAGCCTGAAAGGAGACACAATAACAATTGAATTAGCGTGACTATCCCATTGCTCATAATACTGGTACTCACAGTATGTGCAAAGCCCACATTGATCCTTTCCAAGAAGCTCATACAGACCAAAGTTTTTCCTCATAGTGTTCAAAGGCAAATCCTTTCTTGGCAAAGCAACTTGTTTTGTTTGACAGCTGAAATATTTTTATGACTACTTCTCAGTAGGAGTACCTCTCACATAAAGTGAATTGTGATTCCAGATGTTTTCATTAACCTTTTTTTCACAGTTGTGCTGCGATTACTCCTACAACCAAAGGACATAACTTAAGTCATGAAAGACTCAGTACTCTGCTGAATTTCATCCGATAGTTGCAAAATACTTTCTCTGTCATACCCAGTTTCCACTGCTGGCTGTGGCTTCTTCTGAGGATGGGGTTTGCAGAGTCACCCTTAGCAACACAGCCTCGTATTTCTGATTCAGAAGTTGTGGCTGAGGCTCTCTCCTGTGTAATCAGTGCTCTGTAGCAACTCCTTAAGGAATGCTTGATTGAGATGCTCTTGACTCAGAGTAACTGTTCACGTCCTGCTATTAATAGTAGTACTCATTTCTTTGTGCATAGGTGTTCCTATTTACTGCCGCTGTGATGCAAGTGCTGCCACTTGGATGGCTCATATGCTCCGTGTATTTATTAACATGTGATTTATAAGTCTGTGTTATCTTGTCATTATGTAAAAATAAGGCAGTTGTCAGTTCCAGTCAATGGGGTTGACTTAATATCTGTCTTCCATCTCTTATCAATCTTTCAAAAGCTGCACATTATTAAAACAATTAACCTTTGAACCACATTTTCAGCATAAAAAAAAAAAAATTGCAGCAAATTCAGATGATTTTTTTCTTCTTTTTATTGTTGGCCGTATATTTAGGGGGGCATGTGCCTATGATTCCTGCTGTGCTTCTTATATACTCTATTAGTCAAATTTTGGCCTGGAAATGTTTTTCAAAATAAGATACAACAGCTGTTAATTGTCTTCCCAAAAGAATGTTTGGGGTTGAAAGCTTTATTTAAATATACAGTAATAATAGGAACCTAATTAATTGTCTAGTTATCCCAAATTACTGTGTCATAACAACCAAAACATGAAACATTACTCAAAAATTACACAGTAAAAAGCAATGCTATATCGCAAGCAAAATAGCTTGTGATAGTTTGTGAAAACTCTCAGGTAAGTAGTACAGAGAGAGGTCAGGATTCTTTAATAATATACATATATATCAGTAAACATCAGAAAGACAAAACTGAGCACCGCCTGTACTCACTACTCCCACTGCTATTATGCATTAGTTTAAAACCCCTAAAGAATGGAGTAATCATAAGTCACCTACTGTACATGGACGATCAAGCTGTACGCCAGAAGTGGCTGAGACATCAACTTATTGATCCACCTCACAAGGATCTCATTCAAATGTCATCTGGGCTGGATAGGTCTGGCTGAACGGTGGCCAAGAGAGAGAAGGTGATGAGTACTAAAGAGGTGGAGTTGTTTGAATGCTGGATATATATAATAGTTGTATATAGAGATCCCACAGGCCAATGAGAACCATGGTGAAGAGGGTAGTCTAAGTTAAATACCTACAGAAGTTAAGATAGGTGCTGAAAAGCTAGTTAAATGGTCAGAATATGTCCTGCCAGTCATCAGAGACCCATCTGGGGTATCCATTTCTTCGTGGCTCACAGTAAGAAATAGATGCCTCTGAATGTCGATACACAAAAACCTCTCACAGTGTGCGAGTCCTCCACCTGAAGTCTAGCACGCTGAGGCTCTATGAGCAACAGAAAGAACAAGGACAAGGATTAGACAGTTCAGAATGAAACTTTAAGGCTTTTATCATGGCAGCAAAAACACAGACCCAATGCATCAGATCCATAGAGCCAGGAGTCTACCACAGCGAACTGCACCCAAGTCAGACTGTGCAAAAGTGGCCTGGAGATGGTCTAGTACAGGATGTAAGATGCAAGCTGGGACTGTGTACACTGAGAGGCACAAACAAGTGGCTGGGACAGTAGACAGGAACTCCTGTGCCACATAGGTGCCACATTTATTTGAAGTCCCCTAATCCCAAGGAAAGAGAGACAGCTGAGAACAACAGAACTAAGGTTCTGTGGGACTTCAAGTTCTAGTTAGAAAAGCAGCTAAGCAACCAGGCATAGCGGTATTTGACTAGGAGCAGAAGGTCTTAGATGTTATAGATACAGCAATACCAGCAGACAGTCACATAAGACAGAAGGGAGTGTCAAGTGTTGAAGGAGCAAATGGAGCAGATGTGGAAGGTAAACTCCAAAGTGGTCCCAGTGGTCCCAGGAACATTCCAGCAAATTGAAGGGGAGGCCCCAGCAGAATCCAAGCACAAGATCAGAGGTTTCTGTCCAGAGGAGCACAGTCATAGGAACAGCCTCCCAGGCCTCTGGTAGAGGACCTGAGCTTGAGGACCTTACACCTCCCCCACTCCAGTGAGAGGCAAAATAAGCATCAACAACTATATGCTTTTGCTTGTTTAGATTTTTCTACAGTACCGACTTTGTTGGGCGTATTTGGGATGATTGTATATAAGAACGCCTTCTTTTCAAGGCATATTTTGTTTAAAATGCCATTTTCACACAGTCTCTCTCTCTGCATGTTGAAATACTGCTATGAAAAGTCAGCTCCTGTAGGGTACATAGAAACATTGTGTTATCTGCTTGTACACGTGAGGCAGAAGGTTTATACGGTGAAATGTTCAGGGGATGAACTACATCACTGTAATGTCAGCTTTACCTCTGGAAGAAGGGAAAGTGCTATTGCTTTAAGGCTGGCGGGTCCATTGTTTCTTGCAGAGGTCATGAGTAGCTTAGGGCATCAATTAGGTATTTCCTGTCCAACACTCCTACCTCCTGTGCCTCCATCCTGTGTTTTTTCCTCTCCTGCTCACACAGCTGTATTAGACAAATTCATTATGTAAGAGTGTAAAAACACCACTGTGTGTGATCCGACAGGCCCTATGTCCTGAAATGTAAGAGCAGTTGCTTTGGTATGGTTTGTTTCTTGTGGTGGCTATGCTGGTTTTAAGTGACTGATTATATTGTTCTTTTGTTCACTAAAAAGCATGAGCATCCAAAAACAGTGTGCAGGTAGATGACTCATTTCCTAAATCTAATCTGTCAATGAACCCCATTCTGGAATTTGGACCAATCCTCAGTTTATTCGATTAAAGGGACTTGTAGTTTATTTTTTTGGTTTTGTTTCCCTGTTGTTCCTGTTTTCTTGTAGGCAGAAATGTGAAACTTATTTATTTATTTCAAATTGAGTTGTTTACTCACAGTGACCCACTGTGACATCTGATGTCCTGACAGTTAAATGTTTGATTTTGTCCTACTAGGCAAGAGATTACTGTCAGGAGTAGTGTGAGCAGAAGCCAGTCATCACGCTGGAGAAGCTGGAATCAAAACGGAAATGGTTTGTGTTTGAGAAACGTAAATTTGAGACGGTCTAATTTGATAGACAGGTGTGATAGAAAAATATATAAATGTCCATTGCATTTTGCTATTCTTCTAGCATAAGTGCTGTGAAATCGTGTTGGCAGCTCGCAGAGCAATAGAGAAATCACAAAAATAAACAGTAGATGGGAAAAACCTAAAAAAAGCGACAGGCCTGTGGGATCAGGGGAAGGGAAAATTAGGCAAGATGGGAGAGGCAGCACAAGAACATGCAGTGAAAGAAATTCTTGCTTTCTTCATCAGACCTCAAGGGGATGTTTCACAGATCTGCCTACTGTATTCATTTATACTCAGAACTTTCACTGTGCTGTCAAATAACATAAAATCAGTCCAACTTCATTGGCATCCATATCAAACTAGAAATCTTGAAATATTCAGCATAAAATAATATGATGTAATAATAGCAAGTTTTGACATGATTCCCAGTGAACCTTCAGTCGGGCTGTATCGTTACTCAGCACAGAAACTGTCAGAGTTCACACACTTTGGTATGAATACCAAACAAACACAATAGAGTACACAAACTCGTGGCATATTTTTATCGTTTTCATTCCCATGTGTCGAGCTGGCTCCTTCAGTTGTACACCTCCTTGACATATTTTCATTTCTTACTTTAATTCTCATTGTCAGTTATCTAAGATGTTCAAACTTGCAAACAAATGTGACTTTACAACTGAAACTATAAGCATTGCTATGCCTTCTAGATTTGTTTTGTTGGCTTGAGCAGTACTTCACATGTTAGATCGGTTTTGCCCCACAGCCCATAACGATTTAGCTCACAGCTTTGAGACTGGATGGTTTTCTCAGAGGTCTACTGAGTACTGACTCCAAAAACCAAAGCAGTGGAGCATTTTGTGTAGAAAACAGTGTCTCTGTTCTCTGATGGAAAAAAGAAGGGAAATGTCAGTCCAGCATTATTAATTATGGCACATATAGTCTTTAAACCACAGTGGAAAATTAAAACTAATGACTTGTTGACTTTCCATTTGGCTCAGGCAAAGGGTCGAACAAGGACCTACAGTAAATGCCACAGCTCCAGATAACATTTGATGGGTTTTTTTCTTTGTATTTTTCTATGCTTTTCCCTTACATTCAGTTTACATTTTCTTATACCTGTCTACTAGGAATTAGTTTTCTAAATGGCAACAGCAGATATGTTTTTAATGAAGCAAAAATATGATTAAATTATTGATGAAACAGTTTCAATAAAACTTACTTGGAAAGTTACAGCAATTTGCCAAAAGCAGTCATCTATCCTTCCATGTTCGTAATTATTTATCAGACAGAGCTGTCAAATTCACACCTACGACCTATTTAGAATAAATAATGAACCTAACAAACATGCGCGCACTGTTGGAAGAAACGTGTAAACTCTACACTGAATGACCCCAGTGGACTGGGAGGTTTACACTAAGAACACTTCCAGTTTGGATTCAGGAGACAGACACTATCTCTACTTTTAAGATTAGGCTTCAAACTTTCCTTTTTGCTAAACCATATAGTTAGTGCTGGATGAGGTGACCCTGAATCCTCCCTTAGTTATGCTGCAATAGACGTAGGCTGCCGGGGATTCCCATGATGCATTGAGTTTTTCCTTTCCAGTCATCTTTCTCACTCACTATGTGTTAATAGACCCTCTGCATTGAATCATATCTGTTATTAATCTCTGTCTCTCTTCCACAGCATGTCTTTATCCTGCTTTCCTTCTCTCACCCCAACTGGTCGCAGCAGATGGCCCCGCCCCTCCCTGAGCCTGGTTCTGCCGGAGGTTTCTTCCTGTTAAAAGGGAGTTTTTCCTTCCCACTGTCGCCAAAGTGCTTGCTCATAGGGGGTCTGATTGTTGGGTTTTTCTCTGTATCTGTTATTGTAGGGTCTACCTTACAATATAAAGCAGCTTGAGGCGACTGTTGCTGTGATTTGGTGCTGTATAAATAGACTAGAATTGAAGGCTGTGGTGCAGTGGGATGCTTTGGGAACCTTCTTCTCAAGCAGTTTACTCGTGTGGGTGAAACAAAGTACATAAGTCATTATTTGAGGGCAGGGTTTCTTCTATCTTCTAAATTCTATTCTTACTGAAACAGGGTATTTAGTTAACATTTAACTTTTTCTTTTGCATTCAGACAACGTAAGACAAATGATGAGCTGCAAGTCGTAGACGTATTCGCCAAATTTAATTTGCCTTTGGTTTTTCCATGAAGAGAATTCCACATTAAACCATTGACTTGGGCAGGGCCTGTCACACCAGACAGTGGTCACATATTGTGGTGATCATCTGGATTGTGTACCTGCAGTTTCCATATGGACACTGACTCATAAACACAGCATTCTGCTGTGCTCATTATAGACCAAGCCAATTTAGGGAACACAGCGACTTACTTTTAGCGTGCCTAAAATAGTTTTCTGTGACTATGATTATGAGGCAGTTGGAATATTTGATTTTGTGACAGTGACTCATATCTGTAGTGGTCGGAAATGGCATCATTGGGATGCTTGGGAAGTGCAAAGGGGAGGACAATAATTTTCCCGTTGATTCATTACAGGCTGTCATTTCCAAAGATGCCCTGCTGAAGATATGCTAAATTTTTCATCAGTCAAAAATCCTGCCTCACGAGGATGCTGGGCAGGCTGTACATGTCTCATTTTCAGTCTATGTGTGTCAGTGTGTTATTGACCATTGTGAGCTTAATATAATCTGTTGTGTTGGCGTTACGGATGCCTCTGTTTTTAAGCACATACCACACTATGCCCCTCTGTGGTTTATAGACCTGCTCATTTTACAATTTCTCTGAATTTCTGCCTTTTAGACGCCTGTTTTTTATGTGCCTTCATCGTTCTTTCACTTTTTCCAGCTCTTTCAGTCAGAGGAGTCACTCGGTCCCTGTTTTTCTTCATCTATTTGACAGGCAGAACACAAGCGAGCTGGAGAGATCACTGCTTGTGTTTCCAGCCACATAAAACCTGGTCACAAATTACAACATGGTTGACTCTGCTTGGTTTTTAGTTTCAGCCTTGCAATGACCCAATTCTGCATTTATCCTATTAAATTTCAATCACTGCTTTGTTATTAATTGTTTCTGAAATACTTCTCTTAGCAGGATGGTTGAACCTTTCTCCTCTGCTTTACTCATTTAACAAAAGCCTTTTGGGAATCAAGAAGAATGTAGTCATGAGTTTTGTTAGTCGGGAAATTAAGGAAACAATGTATTAATGCATGAAACAGAATAAGCCTAACTGTAACAGACTTACCCCATGTATTGGGTAGGTGTAGTTATTTCCATGGTTGCTTCAGGCTGTTGCAGTAGAATAGACAATAGACATTCCAGGAAATATGCTCCTTGGACTAAATTACAGATTGTTCAGGGCTGACTTGTTGCTCTGGTTGTGGATATGTGGGTTAACTACAGGAGCCGACCATTTAGGTATACAGACGTGTTCATACACAACACGTGTGCCTTCAATTTTAGGACCAACCTGCATGTCTTAAATATTTCGGTGGCTGCATAATTTATTTTGATATATAAGAAATGCGAAAACACATGGCGAAGCAGTAAGTTACTGTATTGTGTTTGCTCTAATATAAATGGCCTGTATTTATATAGCGCTTTACTAGTCCCTAAGGACCCCAAAGCGCTTTACATATCCAGTCATTCACCCATTCACACACACATTCACACACTGGTGATGGCAAGCTACATTGTAGCCACAGCCACCCTGGGGCGCACTGACAGAGGTGAGGCTGCCGGACACTGGCGCCACCGGGCCCTCTGACCACCACCAGTAGGCAACGGGTGAAGTGTCTTGCCCAAGGACACAACGACCGAGACTGTCCAAGCCGGGGCTCGAACCGGCAACCTTCCAATTACAAGGCGAACTCCCAACTCTTGAGCCACGATCGCCCCATCATAGCATAATAGCATCATGGTTGTCATGATGCTATTATGTTGTCATGACGCAAACATGGTTGTCAACAAGTGTTAACTGGTAAGATTCATCAGCCAATAATGTGATTATGTCCTGATTTCTCGAGCTCGGGGACACTGGAAACGCCTAATCACAAAGATGAGAAAATGCTGGGTAACCTCTGATAACCTTCCTGACCTCTGATGAGCTGGTAACCTCTTAGATTCTCAAATACTGAAACTGAAAGAAGTGTGCTAAAATGAACTGGTAAACACTGCAGATCAGCCGTGTAAATGGACTGCGAGATGTGTGAAATCAGACAGCGGATCTTTATTTCCAGGGGTCACTGTTCCCCAAAATAAAGGATCGCGTCAAGTTTTAGCAGTGGTGAGTTCCCAGAGTCCTTTGCTCCAAAAAACTGTACTGGTTCACCTACTCACTGATGGTGGTGGACTGTCTTAGGACAGGCACACTTGGTTCTGGATGCGGTGGCGTAACTGTAGCCACCATCCAGATGTGTTGTTTTAAAGTGTCAGATGTGAAAAATGTGTAATTTTTTTTTGTGGTATTCCTAAGATATGAAGACCAGACACTGTATCGATCCACATTAAAGAGAATGGCTTCTACTGTAGAAGCTGTTCAGTTTAATTTCAGTGGTGGCCACATAAGGTTCTGTGTTGGAGTTTGAAGGAGGTCGTCCATGGAAACAGTTTGGTCTGCTCAGGCCTTTCTGAAGGGGAAAAAGGAAAACTAATACCTCAAGGTTGTCACTATAAATCCCTGTGAGGCAGACTAGATGCTTTCACAAGCAGCCTTTTTTTGTCATGCTTATTCACTTTGCTTTTTAAATTCTACTCACCGTTTTCTCCTCCAGTGGAGTCCAACAAGGACACGAGTTAATGGTCTGTTTTAAACTCTGCCTGAATTTCTTCACTTTAAGCTGGCTCCCTTTGTCAATTGGTGTAATAAACAGAATCCTCTTTTAACCTATGATGGGTCTGTGCTTTACAGAAACTGCTTTTGAGAGTGAGCACTCTAAATAATGTAGCTTAGATTGCGTATATATTTATACTAGTTGGTGTAATAGTGCTGTTGACTTCTTGAAGCTTTTAACAAAGCTGTTTTTATTCCTCTGTTTAGCCTGAAGCGCAGAACAAATTTGGCCACACATTTCCAAACTGAGATTAGACTGAATGAGGTTAAATGAGGATTAAAATGAGGTTCAATGACTGGTCACACCTGATTCTAATCCTGATCTAAGCATTGCTTTAGTGTCAAACTTTTCAGGCTTTGATAAAATTGTCTTCTACCTTCATCACTTTAGCTTGACTGTTGTTTAAATTTTATCAGCTTTATCAGAGTCTGCAAAAACGTGAAAGTATGAAAATCTAGTTAAACCTGATGATTTAAGGCAACTACTGTGCCTTCTAACTATTCTATAACTAAATTCTGTTTATTCACATCCACAAAAACATTTGTGTTTCTTTAAAAAATTTTTAACATTTTCCATTTGACTTTCTTGTGAGCTTCTTGGTCTTGGACATAGTTAAGGATACACTTTGGCAGCAGGTTGACCCAAATAAAAAAAATAACAAAAACAAAACCATTGAATGGGTTCAGATGACACGACTCAGTGCACAGTAAACTCCGAGTTAGGAAAGGAGATGTGAGGGAGAGGGAGGATCAAGAGAGTGGAGGTTGAAGGAGAGGGAAAAGGGCACAGCTTTTCACAGCCCCAGTTATGTTGTTGCTGTAAAAACATCAAGGTTTTGCTTCACAGCAGGACTCCCCAGCCTCAGCTTTTGATGGCTGTGTTAGCCGACCACAACACAACGCCCTTATTTTTGGGGAGAGTCAGTGGATTCAAAGGGGATGCGGGCGTTTAATAAAACTTTATGTACAGCTGGGTGCAAAATGACTTCTTCTTCTTCTTCTTCTTCTTTTTTGTCTCTATACTATTGTAGAGGATTTTAAATTAAACAATTGAGGTTTAAGAAAATGATTTCATTGAATCTTTAGGACTTACAGCCATTTTTATGCATAGTGATTTTGATTATGGGAGCAAACTGAAAGGTTTAAATAGAAAGGCTGTTTTGTTACTTGGATGGAAACTCTTTGGCCGTCAGTGACTTCCTGAAGTCTAGATGAACTCAACTCTGTTGAGATGCTTTGCCAGACCTTTAGTTGCTGTTTGTTTGTGGATCTTTCAGTCTCCCGGATCTTCTCAGTCTTCAGTTTTGTATTTAATAACTGAAAGGCGTGCTCTGTCGGGAGGAGATCGGCTGGCTGACTTGGCCACTGAATAATATCATTGGGTCATTATCCCTATACATCTAAGGGTCTCTAAACTGTAAACTTTGACAACACACCTTTCCCCTCGAGATTGTTCTTCACCTAGATGTTCTGATGGGGTTTTCTCAACCAAACAAATATTTGCGTGATCGTTTGCTTTAGCTGTTGGTTGTTGAGTTGTCCAGTGTATTTCTTTTTTTTTTTAAAAAAAAATGCACAAAGTTTTTGGTATTTCTCTTATTTACTTTTACTTGCACAGGCTTCTGAATCTCGGATGAGGAGTTTCAGTGAACAGCTGCCAAATCCAAATTCAGCACATGGAATCATTATCCAATCTTATATCTGTTTAATTCAGGACTGTGTAATAGAGGCAAAAATGTGTCACTATCCATATACTTATATATGTGTGTAATGTGCTTGCGCGAATGGGTGGATGACTTTGTAATAGGGACTAGTAAAGCGCTATACAACTAGGCCATTTACCATACTTATAGACCTGAATGCATGATGCTTTACTTGAATGTTGCTGTAGAAGATAAAACCACGTATAGGAGTGCATGTTTTGTGTGACACTGTATTGAGTTTGGTCACTCACTGTCCTTGAAATTAGCTGGTACTTGTCAAAAGCAGTTGTTGACGGTCCGTCGATCCACTGACAAGAATGCTTTTACTGTCTAGGTGCTTATACATGTTGAACATGTTGACCCTGAGTGAAAAAGCTTTTAACATTTGTTGGTTTGGTTTCCCACTTTTTGCATTTTCTTAGGTTTGTGAGCTTCCTTAAAAAGCTTCCTTGTAGATTATAGCTACATAATATCAAAGTTTGCTGAATAAGCCACCCTACTGTTTTAATCTGTGGTGGGTTTATTGATATAAACATCAGAGTGGGTCACAGATTTTATTCACTTTTTAAAACATGTAATTTTCCTGTATTTATACTTACCTGCTTTTAGGAAAAAACCATTATAGTGGCTCTCTTACCACAACATTGGATGATGCTGATGATATAATATAGTATGCGTGTATAAGTTCATATCTTCAAGTGTGCCTAATGAGCTCTCAGAATGGACACAGATGAGCAGGTATTAATCTCCTGTAACTTCTCCAGCTAATTTTAGTCTTATCAAATGACTGATTAGCTTTCTGTTCCACAGCAACAGCAATGATTTGCCCTTCAGAGTGCCTCTGCAGCTTTGAGTTCAATTGCTTAGGGTGTTTACAGCTATTTAGCAGGACATTAAAGACCTAAAAGTGGAGATTTTTCTTTTAAGGTTTTTTCCCCCACTGTCTGTGCTTGTGGATGAATGCAATAATACATTAAATTAAAAAGAAATTGCCAAAACTTGCTATTTTAATATGGTTTGCATCGTTCACACTGCTTTTCAAAGCTTTCTCTTGCTGATGAATGCCAGTTGTGTTCCCTTTAACCACAACTTTTTATGACCTCCCTTGAGGACCTGAATAGCATGTAAAGTCATAGAGTCCTAGCTAAGTTATCTTTTAGTGGTTGGTGTAGAGCTCTCTGTGATGCTTATGAAGCTTTCTCTTCTGCTCTGTTTTTATGTGTGACTGTCACTTAGCGAGGTTTGTCAGCCATGACTCCACAGATGCAGGTTCTGTGTGTGCCTCAGCTTCTCCTGACATTCATGTTAAATTCACTACACACCTGTCAAACCCATATCATGCTGTAGCGGAAAATATGAAATGCATGAGGATTTGTTTGGCTTTGGGTACTTTAAAGCAAGGACTTTGAACCCCAGATTTCTGACAAATTTATACTGATGTTATGAGCTTTATACAGGCTGACAGTGGAAAAGGAGATGGACCAGAAACCTTATAATTACAGGCCCTAAAGGTTATGTTTCTGTAAGACTCCACCCATAGGTAAATAAATAACAGTCTTATTGAAATTACAGAGGGATCCTGAAGATGCAGGTCTGTTTAACTAGAGGCGATCATAGTTACACAGCAGTACAAACCATAATTACTCTGCCTCTGTGCAGCACTCATGTACGAATAGAATTATGCACACATACCTTTGACAGTAGTAGGGCTGATCATGATGTACAGTGCCACTGGTGAACATGTTTCTTTGCCATGTGCGCCATCTAGTGAATGTCAGGTGATATAACATGAATTGATTTTTCCTACATAACTAATGGTTTTTGGTGCACTGCATTCACAAGAATAATGTCAACATAGTTCTATAGTGTATATGATGTAAGTAGTAGCATTGCATTGGTTTAACTGTTAAAGTAAAACAGCTTTCAGAAGAGAGATCCCCCCCGTCGTCGTACACTAAAATCAACTCAGCCGACGCTTGAGGCTATTAGGTTGTTGTTTAAAAATGTCCAGAAATTCACTCAACGCCAAACCTCCAAGTTCATTAAGCATCACCGACGGGACCTCAAACTTTGATCTGCCATTGAATAGAGTAGCTCTGAGTTAGGTCAGCATTTTGTGGTAGGTGTAACCCGCAAAATCAATGCTGCTGAAATTGAAAAATTTCTAGGAGTATATCTAAGGCAGGAGATGGAGATAACAAGGCGGGAGGGGAGATGAGCGGGAAATTGAGTGAGCAAGTGAGAGAAGAAGAGTGATTGTACACCAGTGCATCATTGGGAGGCAGAGAGGCTGCAGTACACATGGTGTTTGAAACAAGCTGTTCCCAGTGGACATTTATCCACATCACCTTAAAGGTTCTACCCCAGGCGTTACTGACTTAAAATCTATTTTGCGATAAAATTACATGGAGAACAAATTATCTCTCATTTTTGGCCTTTTAACAGAAGTCCTGGTTTCCTGTTGACACCACTAGAGGTCAGTGTGACCTTAAGGTGTGCACACGGAGGAGTGAAGATGTTACGTGCTGCATAGATGGGTGGGAGGAGAGTTTGCAGCATGCTTTATGGTCATGTCCGCACAAAGGCTCCAAGCTGCAGAGCTGTGGCTGTTTTCTGCTTCAAACCAAATCTCTCTATTTTCTCTTGTCTTGCCTTCTTTCCTTATCTGTTCCCTCTTTTGCATTTGAACCTGGGACGTGCACAACCTGTTTATGCAATTTGCATAAGCTGCCTTTGGAAATCTGTGCTTGCTCCAGTGTATTGCTCTGTCAGTGTGAGCTTGGTGTTCAAAAGGAATAGCTAATGACTCCATTGCCCTCATTGACGCATGTCAGTCTATTTCAGGCACAACGACTAACACTCTCATACATGGCCAAGTAAGAACTGATGATCTATGTGCTGGATTGGCCTTGCAACGTCAGCCTGCCGCATGGTTAGTGAGGAGAGTGTTTTTCAGCAAGCCAGAGCACTTTATCCTCGTGCCTATGAACCATCACTGAAGTGTATATCCTTGCCTCCTGTCAAGCTGCTGACAGCACTCTACCAGTGGAGGAGACATACTGGGAAATCAAACCTGTGATCTGACCTGATGTGGCAGCAGTGGCATTTCTTCAACCCTATCCTCCTCAACCTCTCTGCCCATAATAGGAGCCTTCAACCTCATCTTTTTATTGATCCCCATTTGGGGTTACCCTCTTCACCCATCTCTGCTCTCAGGATGACAGTAGCCATAGTTGGAGAGGAAACAGTTTGAGGTGGGAGGGTAAGAGTCAAGCTACAGAAGGGGTGAGAATGAGTTTAGAATAGTGGAGATAAAGAGATGGGGAAAGTGAGAGAGAGTGATTGGGCAGCTGGGCAGAGACGGATGGCATTAACTGGACTGATTGCTGAAGGGACAGGAAGGGCATTGCCAGCCGCAGAAGCTTGTGGCCGGTGTTCACATGACTCTCTGTGTGCTGGGACGCTGGAGAGTAATATAATCTCAGCGTGATGGGGATGCTTGTGGGTGGGGTGGGGGTGGGGGGGTAATTTAGCTGCAGCCGTAGGCAGGCAGGCAGCTCTGCATGGCTAGGGGGATGTTCACAGCTCTGAGGGGCTACAGCGGCTACCCCTCTCTGGTTCGCTCTACCCTTCTGGAAGAGTCATGGAGGGCACCGTTTAATCACAATATGAATCACCTCCTTCCCATACCTTTGCAAGCTTAATGGCCACATGGTGAGATGCATTGCATTGCAGTGAGATGGCAGTGGGGGTAGTGCTGAAGATAAGTCAGTCGCACTTTATTTTCCAGCCTCTGTTAGGGTAGCATCTGTTGGCTTCTGCGCCTATTGGATGTCAAAAGCAGTAGCGCATGTCATAAGCTGATCTTCTATGATAGAACAGATTTTAGATGATTGATGTACAGATGTCTATTTTATGATAGCTAAATGAGCTATAAACCAAACATACTGTATAGAGTGAGGGTTGGCATCTCTCAGTAGCTGTGACGTTTGTCCAAAAGTGTCTCATCAGTCCTGTTATTAACACCTCTTTAAGCAAACAGTAATTAGGAGCAAAAGAAGACGTTATGGCTTAAAAGTGTGTCGAGTGTGTTGTTCTGAACTTAAAACAATTACCTTTTGTCTTATCTGTGGGATAATAGATGGTAAATGGACTTGTACTTGGGCTGTTGTATGGCGCTTTTCAACTCTGTGCACTCAAAGTCCTTTTTACTAGACAGACACACACACACACACACACACACACACACACACACACACACACACACACACACACACACACACACACACACACAGTTTTATTCTATGCCTTAAGTGCTGTCTGACAATCATGCACACGCTCACACTCTGATAGATGTGTCAGGGACAAATTGGGATTCAGTATCTGCCCAAAGACACTTCAGCATACAGACTGGACAACAGCTGCCCACAGCTACTAATAAAGAAAGCTGTTTGAGGTGTTTAAAGAAACACATTTTCCTGTAGGGATACTAAAGTTTGTAGATTTGCTTATTTGTTCAGGTGTGACATACCACAACATGTTGTCATGTTTTACGCTGGAAATGATTTTACCAACTATCTCACACCAGATTGAAAGTATTCATCTTTTCATATCTATCTGTTTAAACACAAGAGAAGTTAAGAGCACCTTTTGTGTGTTTCTTTAAGGGAGTTGGATCATGTGCGTTCCCGATGCCATAAACAAAAAAAGAGCTCATAATTAGTCCAGAGATTTTCTACTTACCAGTTTGTACTTTTTATGATCATTTATCTCCACAGTTTAGCTTTAATTACTTCACTAAAGATCAAGTACCTTGGGATGCAATTTCCCGCAGTAGTTCTTATCACATAAAGCTGGCATATAAACATCCAAACATTTATCATTTCTTGCTGCGTACTGCAGGGAAATAAAGGCTACATAAAACATCTGTCCGTGGTATTATCGAGTTCTTTGAGCCAATTACATTTGTGTTGTTTATACTCTTAATAAGTTGAAAGTATTTCCATTTGTGGAGGATCATCCAATCACCGTATCTGTATTGTTTTTTTTGCCTGACGCTGACAGACTGTGATGCTGGTTGTTTATAATTGCAGGTTTATGGCTAAGCTGTGTTCTCTCAAATAGTGGCTGCAGCCCTAAATAACAAATTCTGCCCATCTGTGTAGTTTGTTGAAACCGGCACAAATGATTTAGCCTTTCAAAGAGGACAGTGCTCGACTGTAAAATGATTTGGTGTTAGTCAAATGTTTTTCAGGTTGTCTTGTTTTTAAAGTTGAAAAGACTGAGGATGGGCTTTGAAATAATTCTAGTAAGTCTGTGTTCTTGTTCCTACTTGTGTTTGGCAGAAGCAAGCTGGCTACTCGGCTTGAATCCTATTTTGATATCTTGCTTACAGCCCTGACTCGTATCAACAACTTGGCTAATTCATTCATTTAAATATTGCTACGTACTTCTTAGAACTACAGGATTAAAAATGAGTCTCTATTTGGGTTTTTGTTTTATTTCCATGATTATTTTGTCTTTTTGTCCCACAATCCTGATTTGTGATGCTAAATATTGACTTTTTGTTTCAGTGCATTTGGATTTGCTAACCCTTAAATACAAGAGAAACAGAAGAAAACAAATTGCTGGATTTCATTACTGTTAATGTCTAATGCAATCACTCACCAGTTGTCTGGTGTAAATTGTTGTTATCTTCAGACAAAAATGAAGAAAACATTTCAAATGCTTTCTCACTTTTTGGCTTGTGTAATAACTTCTAAAAATGTTTTTCCCTAAGGAAATGAATGTCATCTGCAATATATGTCATCCTGCTTTCCTTAGAATTTGATCTATTTTGACAAAAATAACAATGAAGTGACAGAAAAGTATGGATTACAAATTAAATGAATTATTTTCAGTGGCCAAAGCTGCTGATGGTGTTCAGCTGTTCCACATCATAATTGATTTTGACGGAGAAAATATAACAAACACGAGTAATGTTTCCTCTCTCTGTGTCAGGACGCTACTGTTACTGCTGTCGATGCAGCTCGTCTCCATGTAAAAGAACACATGCATTGTCTGTCATCTCAGCTATAAAATAAATATTTATTTTATAGCTATGTGTTATTAGCTGAAATTAGCTTTCACGCTTTTTCATCACGCTCACCAACAGTGATATTTACTATTCAGTGCTAAACCTTTCATTTGTCTGTTTTCCACAAGGACCTAACGTTTTTAGAAACAGTGGTTTCAAACCTGGAATTTCAACTATTTAAATTCTGCTCATGTATTTTATCAAGACCAAAATGATCCGTTTATTTTTATCATGCTGTAGCTTCCTGTTTGTTAGGACAGTCACCTCTCAGTACATCATTGTAATATAGTACAGTTTAATTTTGCTTCAGCTGCACTGTTTTTCTTCCTGGCATCACTACCAACCAGCTAATTCCTATAATGAGTTATTGTCCAGACTGACTTATCCTGACTGTGGATTCGGGCCTGTCCAAACACTCGAGCCGCAGGTGTGATCAGTTCTTTTTTTAGATGTCTCCAGCTTTCTCATTCTTGCACTCAGAGTCTGGTCAGATTGCATCAGTTGGTGATTATTTGAAACAAACTTCAGCCCCATGCTAATTATGGTTAGAGGTGCACAGTAAACTTCATATTTTAAACGCATTCATTGTCTGGTGAAGCCACCATATAAAGTAAAATAAAATAATGTATTTCTGGGGTTTGTGACCTTAGTTTATCCACTTGAGATATTAAGGGAAGTAAACAAACTATAGGCCTGAAAGATTAATGAAGGGTGTCCAAAAATTATAGCTAATGATGGATGTCATCAGCTTTTCACAGTTTAGTCATTTAAGTGTAATCTCTGTTTGCTGTTTTTAGACACATCACTTGGTTGAATGATTGATAAGCAACACAAAACAAGTGGAAGTAACCCCATCAACATTTAAAATGTCTTATCAGCTTCAGCCTGTTTTACACAGGTTAGGGCTTTCCATGCAAACCTCCCTCTTATTTTTAACAGTTTAGCTCTCAATCGCTGCCTTTGTGTCCATGCCAGGCGGTAAATTAATATGCATTAAAGCTAAGCATTCAGGTGTGGAAGAAGAGACCTGGCATTTTGCGGAAAGCGGCGCCGAGAAAGTAGGCTGTGAGTGATGAGGGATGGGACCGATCCTGACACTTTAAGTCAGCCCTTATTGAGTGTGCACATTCTGTCATCGTGTACCGGCCCCTTCTTTCATCTGTGTCATGCACAGAATGCTTTAACTCCGTTAGCAACACCCACAACAAATACGGACACGTCCTCTATGAAAGACACACACATGCACTGTGCTGTGTGTAGTTGCTTACCATCTGGGACTACTACTGTGTGGCGTTTTAATAGGTATTCATAACACTCTGATTTATGCTCACATAGTGTTGAACTGAATTGCCATTCCAGAAATTCTATAATAGGCTATTCTTGGCCAAATCGACTGGATTTCTTGTCTCTGTAATTCATCTTTACATCTATTTGGTGATATTGCACAAAACAAAATGATGAAGGTGAAACTTGGCTTAAGAATGATCCTTTGTAATGAGAAAAACAGCCACACAGTATAAACATGCAGGTCTAGAGAACAGACTAGTGATCCCGGTCGCAGACATATGGTGTGGTAATGCAGAGCCTGGTGTGTTTCCCCTCAGGAGCACCTGTGGAGCTCAGAGAGACTTTTGGTCCCCTAGACGCTTAGAGGACAAGCAGCGGCCAGGTGCTGAGGAGACTGCAAGGCGCCAAATACATCACCACCCCTCGCTGTGTGACACATTGCAGTGTTATGGTGTGCACTTCCCATGCCTTCTCTCTCATCTTTCTCCCTCTCTCTCATTGCATAAAATAGGTTGGAGGAGGCAAACATGGCAATATCTTAATAAGAGGGACACATTAAAATTGGAGCCATGAAGCATGTCATTAAAAAATGTCTGCTCCAGGCCACCTACATCGTTCCTGATACCTACATGGGAAAGCTATAAAGTGCTTACACACTCACTCTGGATTCATCATTGCATCTATGCAATCCCTCTCTATCAGCTTCTTTGCCTGCTTCCTGTCTCTCCCGTCCTCCCCCTGCAGGGAGATGAATTGGCAGTGGGACTGACTCAGGCTCATCAGTCACTCTGTCAATCCTTGAGGGGTGATCAAAGCTGCAGGACACAACCTGTCCCATTCGCAATGTGATTTAGTCATAAGACAGAGAGGCTCCAGACATCTCTGTTACACACTGTGTCTGTCAGTGTGCGGATAAATAAGAGCTGCAGACATGGAAGCATTAAAAATGTTTTATCTGTATGGGATTGTCTCATTCTGTTGTTCCGTTTATGGGGGGGTAGGAAAAAAAGGAAAAAAGAAACGTCAGGAAGCAAAGTGCAGGTCATGTTGTATGATGATGATGATGATGATGTGTGCATGTACCTGGATACTGCATTTCCATCAGTCACAGGGCAGCTGTAAGAGTGGATGAATCTCTCTGCTGCTCTCTGGCTACCTGCTCATTGCTCAACACTCATCATCAAATGATGTAGCTCTCTATCAGCTGACCTTATACACACAGCTCTCTAGAATTTCCCGTCATCTACTGAGTTTAATGCAGTGAGTTCCCTTCTTATCCTCTTGTATGCCTTTCCCTTTCGTCTTGTCCAATGAGGCAATGCATGTCTTCTTTTCCATTTTTTAACTTTGGCTTCTGATGTTGCACTTCAATCTATCTATCCAGTTGTGGCTCCAATATTAATCTCCCTGCCAAAACATATTTCCTCAAGATATATCTCTTTTCTGGCCTCTTCAGTTGCAAACTAAATGATGCTGGGACCCTGTGAGACTTGAAAGAAACAAAACAAGTGGCACAGAGTGAATTCCAAATTTTCTTTCTTCAGTTTTTCAGGAAAAAGTTGTCTCCCTAATGCATACAAACGTGGCTACAAGTACAAAGCTCAACTGCTTTTGTATCCGAATTTTAAAGATTGTCTTATTTTCCAAACAATCATCAGATTATTTTTTAGCGTAGCCTGCTGGTGCCCATTTTACTGGAAACCCACAGACACGTACCAGTACCTGTGGAGGGCTCAGTGGACGCGACTCAGTCAGACATAAAATGTCTGCGTAGAAAGTCTTCTGGAGCTTCTTTAGTGCATAATGCAAAGCATTCAGTAAGCTGTTACCTCTCAAAGGCCACGTGTGTATTTGTTACCTTTTGGAGGCTGCTACTCTTCTCGTTATGCTTTTTCTTTTACAAACACTACTCTTCCTTTGCTCCCTGTTTTTGAGTCCACTTTCAGGCCTACTTCCTCGTTTGTGCTATTCTCACATACATTTTTAAGAGTCCTAAATCCCATCTCTTAAATCCTTCACTCTTGTCTGCTTGCACTTCATCTTTCTTCTCACATTCTCCTGTGTCTGCTGACACAGTGCCGAGTGGATGCTTGACACCTGGGGTTGGCAGCATTTCCTGTCCTGCTAAGTATGACTTAGAGCGAGAGAGGGGAAGGCAAGCGCAGGCGTCACGCTCCTGCCTCAGCTGGGAACGACCAGTTAGGGTTTGTGGAGATCCAAACAGCTGAAGGGGACAAATATAAACATTCAAAGGCGTGGGCAAAGACACACGTTGTTGTACAGCGTAACTGCACTTATCATGGAGTGCATACATGTTTTTCTTTCCTTGAAGCACGGGACAGACTTTGTTATGTTTGTTATGTTCAGTATTGCATTGCCTAAAAAAACAGTTTATTGATGCTGTGCAGAGAATTCAGATTGTTTAGACTTTTCCAAGTGCATTTAAATGCTGCTTTTATTAATAAGTGCTGCTACTATAGAGTCAGTTCACACAGGCATTGAGGTGGATGTATTAAAGATGGAAGTGAGCTTGTACATGTTGCAGATGTACGGGTCAAGATGTTAGTGCTATAGCCAGGATAAGAGAATATATGCTACCTTTGTATCTGTTCTGCCTGAATAGGTTTAATATAAATGGGTCAATGTGATCATTGTTACATACAGACACTGCTGGCTTTTATTTGGAATACAAGCCTTTCATCTTTATAACTGCACTTTATTCCACTTTGTGGAATAAAGCAATATGGGAAAATTGGTGATCAGTGTGAGTCGTCTTATCCTCTCAACTTAGCCAATGCCCTATATAGTGCTACTGAAAAACTGTATTAAAGTTCCTTTTATAGCTACTCTGCACACATAATCGCCTGTGAACGTGTATAGAGCATTAGGGGGAGACACTGTAGGATTGCTTTAGTCTGCTCTATCTGCGTTTAGCAGTCTGTAGTAGTGCTTTGTCCTCTGCACTGCAGTAGGATAGGAGTATATGACAGCCATGTTTGCTAATTATGTTTTCCAAGCACATATTTCATCTGCTGTTCAGCGTTCCCTGTCTGTACTTGTCGTACCCCCCTCCTCCTCGTTCATTCGGCCCATGCTTTAATTCTGTAAGACCATGCCTCCAGCTTGTCTATTACCGTAATTTAAAACTCTGGAAGAGAAATGAAATAATAGAGGTTTTATCAGCTATAAATCCAGTATGGCATTACTCAGAACAGACTGACTCTGAAAATTAGCATGAAGGGTATGAGCTGCTAATACTACATCTTGTGTCAAACTGGTGCATATCTTGCTGTTCTTTTAGCATCTGTTTATCTATTTTTCACGTATTCTGTCACCCTGTCAAGAAAAATGGGCTTTTCAGGCTCTGCGTGTTCAGCAGAGGATGTACAAGATGCTCTGTCTTTTGCTTGAACATCAAAACTCTTTATGCATTAAGTGAATTTCTTCTTTGAAAGTTTAATTTTTTTCTGATTTATTTATTTTTTTCAATGTCAGACAGCATTTAAACTCTTCAGGTTAGCATAACAACTGATGATGGTATCCCTTTGTCAGCGGTGATCACAACGGTATCGCTTTCTCACTCTTCAACCCTTTGTGCACAGCGCTTCCAAAATGTCTGTTTTGTCAGACGCACAGCTGCAACTCTCCCTGGCGTGAGTGTGGCTCAACAGATGCTGTAGCATATCTGTGAGCATTTTAGGGTAGATAAGGAAAAAGAACACTGGCATTGTGACCATCACAGATGCCTGTGATTGCATGCTGGATCAGGAAGGAAATTCCTTTAGGACGAGGACTGAGGATCAACAGCTAGAGTCTGCTCGGCCAAGTTGGCATGACTTCGATGGTGAGCATAGGCAAAGCGTATCCATATGCCAAACCTAGGCATGGAAGCAGTGATACAAGCGCAAGGGACAACAAATGTGAATCCAGTCCAAACCTCTTGTGATGCTTGTACACAACAACTGATAGATCTTGACAGATGCTGAGTTGGTTCGTGCATTGAATCAATAGCAAGGGATTCAGGAAACAGTGGGACTAAAAGATTATATTTTTTGACCAGGATGTTGGGAAAAGGTTAAATAGTTAGTCTTCACATGTAGTTGGTTATGATCAATAATACTTCCTGGCAAGAAACTGTATTTAGCCACATTAAGAAAGGAACATTATATTTGCATACTGTGCCACATTCATTATTATTAATCTCTGGCTCCCTTCCACAGTGTTTTTTGTCCTGCCCCCTACCCATCAACCACAGCTGGTCACAGCAGATGACTGCCCCTCTCTGAGCCTGGTTCTTCTGCTTTCTTACTGTTAAAAGGGAGTTTTTCCTTCCCACTGTTGCCAAGTGCTTGCAAAAGGGGTCATTTGATTGTTGGGGTCTGTGTCATTGTAGGGTATCTGCCATACAATATAAAGCACCTTAAGGCTGCTGTTGTGATTTGGCACTCTATAAATAAAACTGAATTGAATTGTTGCTGGGTTTCAGGTTTGGCCAAACTGAATGTCTTTATCTAAGTAACAGCAGCAATGTTCCCTCTAATTTTTCATGTGTCTGAGCGAACACACAAACTCCCCGAGCGTCCCTTGGACCACTGTGAGCGACATCAGACGTGTGCACTGTGGTCACGCCAGCATCGAATCCATCCAAGTTACATGGTTTATTAAAATAATCAAATTACAGCATTTACATTTATGTTAGACTACTTTTAATTAACTGCTTTAGCCCACTTACAATGAAAATTTAAAAAATCTTGTTCATGACCTGTGTAGTATGTTAACACTATTGGAAGTAAAAATAACTTGAATTTTGAAAACACAACTTTCTTTTCTTTCTTTTTTTTTTCATAAAGCTCTGACTTGTATTATGAGTCTGTGGTCTGGGAGAGAGTCCTGTAACTCTCTGTCTGCAAAATACAGTATATAATGACCAATGTTGGGCAATTAATTATATACTACTTCAAAAAAGTAACTCAGTTTGGCAAACAACAAAGTTTTTTGCAGCTATTTATTTTTTTAATGCAGCCAAGGTGTTTTTAAATAAACATTTCAAACTATTTACAGAACAATCAGCTGTTCTGCATCAAATCTGATGCCACACAAATTATTTGTGCCACTCCAAAAACTAATTTCTGTCCACTATGAGATAAAGGAGAACACCAGCCTGATACCTGCAGGCCTGACAACAGGAGATGTATCACTGCTGTAACACCTGTAACATTCAGCAGCCGCCTCATTGTTCTGACACACACAACATAACTATTGACTACACTACACACTAACTACACACTAACTACACACTAACTACACACTAACTACACAAGATTTGGCGCTAAACGTCTCAAATCTCTCACATCTCAGAACACCGCCGTCATCCTAAAACTTCCCCGTTTCTTAACAACTAGATGCCACGTTGCCATATCATTTTTGATTGGTCGACATGGTACTTTTTTCGACCAATAGGAAAGGGTGGGGGGTTTTTTGGTTTTGTTTTTGCTCACAGGCTTTCCAGCGTTTTCCTTATAAAACGCCGTTTTTACAGTTTCTTCCCGCAGTAAATATAAACAACGACAGTATTCAGGAAGAAAACCAAACATTGCAGATATTTTTATCATAACTCTGGTTTTACGTGGCCTCTCAACACAATTTAAAAACTGGTATAAAGTCTACAATTTTTCCGTCAATTGTTCCGTCTGTCCTGCTCACATCTCCAATGGTTGGACACGTTGTCATTAACGTGGCTTCACTGCACATCAGCCACGCCGCTTTGCTAGCTAAAACACCGGTGTCGGCACATAAGGACGCTGTCATAGCCTGATAACGACGTTGATTGGCTGCGTATATACGAATGTGAATCGCATTATTGGCTGGACTATAGGATAAGGTGGCATCGTTCTAATCCCATACAGGAGCAGCCAGTCACTCACTGACTAACACTGCAAAACAGAATTGTTAAAGTTTTAATTTTAATTTCAATTCAGGTTAGATTTTTTTTGTGCGCAACGCACATTTTCTGTGCGCAGAGACCGTGCCAGCTTAGAGGGAACATTGAACAGCAGACATTAGGAAGCTTAGCTGCAAGGGGAAATGGAACTAAAATGTGGTTATCCTATTGGTGAAGTAAGGGCTGGATGCAACATTCTTTATAAGATGAGCAGTTGGGTGCTTTACAGTTGGCGTTAAAAATGTGAAAGTAAATGCAAATCCTCTGCTGTGCCAGCTAACGTTGTGCAGGCTTTTGGCATTTGACACTGAAGACCTGGCAGTGGTGAGCGATAAAGACAGAGGGTGTTAAACTAATGATCAGCAGTCACATTTATATACTTACTGTACTGGATTCATTCAGTAGCACAAGCCTGTAAAAAAATAAATAAATAAATAAAATACTGCATGACTGAAAATAATCCATGTGGAATAAGCATACGGTGTGTATATGTGACACGTACAACTTGTATGTGTTCACACAAGTGACTCGAGAGAATGGAATTTATGAAGTTGAACATAATTTCATGAAAAAGTAAACTTGTTTGATAATATTTTTTTCTGTTTTTTAATTGCTGTCAGTCTTTTCGTGTCTCTTTTGTGTGTTGCAGTGTTATTTATTTTGCATTCCTTTTGCGTTCTGCATTCTTCCTCAGAGTCCATCTGTTTAACTCCCACACATAACCTAATCTCAGATGCTGAGACCACAAAAAGTAAGAAAAAGTAGGATGTAAATTGCCCGAAAACAAAACATTTTTCTTACAAGTTGTTTTTATAAAAAATACCATTGCAGTTTTCAGACTTTACATCACAGGCCTCGGACACTATGCACTGAAGACCTGGCACCATACAAATGACACACCTAATATGTTTCTCCTGTAAGGTTGGGGCCATAGTATAGGCGTAGTCTTCTAAGAGTTCTCGCTGTTGGGTTTATCTCTTTACACACGTCCAATATGGAAGACTGTTTTTCACATGCTCTTAGAGCGACCTCTGTTTTATGTTTTATGACCTGAGTTGTTCCTCCGATGAGCCACATTTTTCATCTGTTTCTTTTTCATATAAGCTACCTCCTATATTCTCTAGTAGCTGTTGCTGTTTGAGTAGGAGCTAATGCACTAATGTAATACCAAATACAGCCCATTATTGTGAATCCTAATAAGACATAAAGGAACAGACTGTATTTTGGTCAATTATTATGTCAAGCCTTGTGTGAAAAGAGAAGAAATACTTGTTTTCCCTAACACTTAAAATGATTAAAGCTGACTTAGGAAGAACTCTAGCACATAAGATTGATAAATAATGATAAAACTATCACCCTTGAATGTTGCCACATGTTTAAGGAAAATGCATTCATTTGTGGGTTGAGTATGTGGGTTTTGCCCTTTGCAAAATCTTTTCTGCCAGTTGTCATCTTGGAGGATAGAGTTTGCTCACAGACTGAAGATACAGGACTGCCACTGGTTGCAGAATCTCATCTCTGTCTCTCTGCATTGAGATTGCCTCCAGTGATGACAAGCCTTGTTTTTCCAGTGAAGGAGATGCTGCCCCACAACAGCTGCCACCAAAGCTATCGATGAAGCAATCAGCATAACGCTCTCCGCGTCTACCTCACACTTTGACCCTTTGATCCAACTGCCGTAAGCAGAGTCTGGACTCACTGCTAAATGGTGCTAATCAGGCACCAATCAGGCACCTGATTGTCAGCACTGGGTTTCCCAGAAGCTCAAAAGAAGAGTTAATAGCAAAAAAAGTGTTTTTTTTCCATTGGCAGAGAAGATTTATTTTTCATGTTCAACTTTGTTGCTCAACCCACAAATGCATTTTCCTTATAAATGTGGCACCATTCAAGGGGAAATGAACAGGTTTTCCTGGGGAATAAGATTTATTGCCAAGAAGAATTGTTACAAAGAGGTAACACAAATTTTCTTATTTTTTGTGCCAAATTTAGATATGGAAAAATTGTTCCTCTTGTATATATGATTGTATATACATATATTCATATTTTCTGCATACAGACATGTATGTAGGTATGCAGACTCTTGCAAGTCTCTGTTGCACAAAAAGATTAAAATGCAAAGAAAATATAATGAACTGGCTGTGTGAAGCAGGTCGGACCCAAAGGCAGACTCACAGGCAGGACTTAAACTCAAAAACGTACAAAAAGAAACTAAACTGGAATTCTGGAACCTAACATAAGGGGTAATACACAGCCATGAATGAGGGAGAAGGAGACACTGGACTGAGGGAAACAGGCTTAAATACAGGGGGAATGACGAGAGAACAGAAAATACATGGGGGACACAGCTGGGATGAATTAGACACCCTGAGACAGGGAGGAAAGCAAACCTGAAAACACTAACCCAGGACACAGACTGTCAAAGTACAACAGGAAACACGGTGAGCCGTAGACTGTGACAACTGGACATGGAACACGCAGACATGAAACACACAAACACCTGGGGAGACAATGGAACACAAGATGGGAACGGGAACGGGCAAGAGGAATAAAACACAGACACAACTAAGAGGCCAAGGGAGAGTGAGAGGACACGAGGGAATACGAGAGTGAGAGAGAGACCTGACATGCTAGGAAACATGGACACACAAGATAGGCAGGGGGAAACATGGAATAATACACAAGGAGGGAAACAAGACAAAAGGACTCACACAAACACCCATGGGTGAGTGTGTCCCTCCTGTGGGGAGGAACAAAGACAGGAGGGGAGCCTAAATATACAAAAGCTAACATCAAACTCAGGAATACCCAATGAACCTAAAATAAGAAACCATAATACAAAATGTCGCTAAAACACAAGAACTCAAAAACACTTGGTCAAAAGGACCCAGAACGATGATAGAAGAAAACAAAACAAAAAAAAAACAGGACAGCCAAAAGTTAAGTTATTAGGTTGTGTTATTACTAAATTATAAAACTTGTATCACAAAATGTTTGAGAGAAATGGTGACATAAGAAATTGATGTGATGAATATCTTAGGAAAGTAAGGTTAAAGTATCAGTATTTATTTGTAGCACCATATTCAATATTATGTCCATGATCATTTCTTATGCCCAGCTGAGAAGGCATCCACTCTAAGTAAATAGATGCGTTCATGGATACCCACAGCACGTGATAGGTATTGCCTTATGAACAGAGCCATTTCTGCCTTCCTGACTTTGTACCACACCTTACCTCGTCTGGAACTTGACTTCAGGTCTGCTGTGCAGAATATACACTGTTCTCTGATGAAACTCGGGTCTTTGTGAGATCATGTTAGGAGGCTCTTGGCTTGCAGCTGCCAAACTGAATGGGGACTGCCCAGTTGGGTGATTTACGCCTTTGGTGTCAGGTTGTCAAGCGTTAACGCTTTCAGAACCGTGGACAGCTCCAGCCAGTTGAAAGGAACGATCGAAGGTTCCACCATTCCTTCCCAACTGATGAAACGACAGACACAGGATATTTTCATACGCCAGGACTGACTGTAGTTATGGAGCATTAATCAGCATGCATCTTTTATGTTGACGTTCTAGTGCGAGATTCAGATTTCATAACACATTCAGAATAAAGAACATTCACAGCTATCTCTGAATTTTCTTCAAGTGGAGGAGCCTTAAGGGAACAACCATGTGAAGCGCAGACATCACGCTCAGCAGATGCATCTCAGCAGACACCATTATGATTTTTTTTTTAAAGCCAGTCAGAGATGGAGATGGCTCGACTCCCTCTATTTTGGCTTCTTTTCATGGTTCTTCCTACTGCCGTTGAGGAACTCTGGAGCCTGACAGTGAAAGTGAGAGAAATGGTGTCATCACAGAACAGATTTATTTCCTTGTTGACTCTGGTGAAAAACAGGTGCAGGGATACCAGCTTAGTTTTTCAGGAAAGGTGCCTGCAAGGCACAACAGATGATGCTTTGTCGGTGACTCATGGTTATAGCAGGTGCAGGATTTTCTATGGGCATTGCAAGTGGCGGACATATGGCTTTCAGATTTGTTTATTGAGGAAAAGAACTGTTGATGAAGTTATAAACTTATTATAAAGTTCTAGTGCTCCCCACGGGGAGTCAGGAGAACCAGGAAAATAACCCAAGAATAACAGAGCTGACACTTCTGGCTTTTGCCTGCCATGGACCAGTGTTGAAGGAGTCCAGCGGAGCATTGTAACCGTTCAAGTTGCTCTTATATATCCTTGCTATGAAGGTTTGCAGTTACCAAAGTGGTTGCTACGTAGACGAATGAGAACAGAACTGGCCTACAGAATGAATGATAGCCTGAGTTGGGCATTACTGAAGGAGGCTTTGCAGTGAGGTTCTGACAAGAGGACGTAGCTCATCTACCAGAGGACTGGTATACATTATGCACATTACTTTATGTGTTTATCTTTGTGTCTTCACTTTTTGACTGCTTGATAAATGAAGAAAAATATGTGTACATACACTTGAACTGGGCCTAAGTGGGCCACAATGGGGAACTTTATTAATAGGATAAGTGAAACGGGGACAGCTTTTAGCTGCAGCCTATACAAAACAGAACAAGAACAACACATTCTGACACTGTCTAAACAAAAATATAGTTTTTATAGGTTTTTTAGGTTTAAGAAGAGAGCGTTGTTTCACGGCAGATGAATCAATTGGTTTGCCTCCATGGCCACGGATCAAAAAAAGGAAAAATCAGAAGCTCTGAGCACATAAGTAGCTCTTGCTGTCTTGATGATAAAGCAAAACCTTGCTGCGGGGTGTATGGGTCAGCCTTAATGTTCGGAGACTGGTTTTGTTTTTTCTCACAAAAAGAACCTAACTATTGATAATCACAGCGAGCCTAAGGGTCTTCTTCCAGTATTTCCCTCTTCTTCTAACTGGTGTTAATGCTTTGCGTGTCATGTTTTCCAATGAAGCACTGCATTTCATCTGGAAACTTTTAAAAAAAACTGTAGTTTTGTCTTATACAAGGAAACTTTTAGGAAAGTAAGAAAGGAAAGGAATTTTTATTCCTTATAAATATATCTGTGAAATATATATTTGCTGACTCAAGTACACATGCAAACCTCTTGCTTTTGTGCTTTTTTGTTAGGGAGAAATGTAAAACTACAACCTTTTTAAAGGTTTAATTGAATTTTAATCAAACCTTGTTTGGCCTCGTCCTTCTCAGTCCTAGACTTTTTAAAGGAGTGTGTGTGCAAACATAAACACACAGAGATCACGCTGACCAGATATATTATGTAAGTTTGGCAGTAGCTCATACTTCATATCAGCTCAATTTGTGGCCCATTCTACAGTCATCTCTTTGAAGCCTGAGTGGTAAAGTGGCGTAGCTGTGGCAGTAATTTGCCCACCCATGCTGCTGTGTGTTCAACTGTGAGGCTTTTACGTATAAATGATGCCGTGTTAGTTGACAGTCTGGCTGATGGGATGGAGCCGAGCTGTCATAACTCTTCTTTACCAGCACATCATGAACCTTGGCAAACAGCTGACCTCTAAGGCTCTTCCTGCCTGTGAGAGCATACTCTTAGTGTGTGGTGTGCACGGGTTGTGCTGTGTCGAAGGCGGCATCGTTATGAATACGGAAAGAAAGTGTAGCGGCGGTCTGGTCATTGTCATTCAAATTGCCTATTAAAGAACAGCTGATAAATGATGACTCAGAGTAAAGTAATGAACAATTGAAGGAGACACCTGCTCCCCTCAAAGGTGAAAACAAAACGGAAATTTGACATGTTATCAGCAAGCTAAATGGAAACCAGTTAATTAGAGTTAAACTTATTTTCCTGTATCTTTCATTTTCAGTTAAAGATGTGCTCTGCAGACCTGTGTTGACAGCATTTTTCACTACTAGTTACTGTACAAAATAATTGCATGGTTAAAGCTGTCTATTGAATTCCATCCAGCCTCTTATAATTCAGCTTCTGCAGGAATCTCCAGGCGTGTATCTCATCACTCAGCAATGCCACACACTTTGGCTCCCCTCCAGTGACTACAGTTCTACTGCAACCCCCCTGACTTAACTTTCACATACATCAAGCCGCAATCAGAACTTGGCTGAGCCACCCAATGTGTTGAATTACACAGCACTTCCTTGTGATAAGTCCTCTAAGCCTTAGTGATGCAGATTTCTGATTGAAATATGTACTGTTCAGTACAGAACAAGAACTGCAGAGTAAGGTCGGGCTGTATGCTTCAGCCCAACACCCTTCTTGTGTTCCATTTTTGCATCCTTTAGTAGCCAAAGATTTGTGTGCTTTTGTCATTGTCTTATGGCTGTCTCTGGTTTTTCATATATTCAAGCTGCAATTCCATTGCAAGGGATCTATTTTGGATCCTTTTCAGCATTCCTGTGTGGTTGTGTCATGGCCCATCCTGCTGTGACCAACGGCATGAAAAGGCACAACCGAGGCAAGACCATTGTAAAAAGAGTCTGAGCGTCCGACCTTACTGAAGCAGCTGTCAAGGATTTGGAAAGTAAAGTTTTCTCTCGTACAGTGTTATAGAGGAGGATTATGCCAGACCAGCACTTATTATGGACGGGGTTCAGCCTGAGAAACTTTTTCTAGGAAGAAAATAGAGTGAGGGAATGATGGAGGAAGGCGAGTGAGCTAAAGAGAGAGATATGGAAGGACAGCTGTTAGGGGCACACATCCTATAGAGGGGGGAAAAAATGTGTGTGTTTGTGTTGGGGGATCATGCAGGGAGGTGAGACACTGGTAAGACTTGAGCCTCAAGGCTTAGCTGAAGCCCTCAATAGCCTGTCAGCCCTGCAAATGAAGGAGCAATACCTTCATCTTCCCCGGATGTGCAGGGTTCCACATCTTGTCATTTTGATTTTGCTGTCCCAAAGTGAACCTATGCATGGAGCAGAGATTAAATGCTGTTATGTCTCAATTTATGCATTTAGAAAAAATGGATGAACATTTTTGTGCTGCATGCTCTTCATAATTCTTACTGGGTGTTAAATGTAGGATGGCATGATCCATTGAAACACAATTTAACCCACAAAAGAGCTGAAATGGACCACTTCAAACTAAATTTAAATTTTGTCAGCCTGTCGCCCAGTTTTGTGACTGTTTGAATTGTTTTTAAAAATACCTCTACGCAGCGTGTAACTTTAGACTTGTCCACCAGTGTTGCATTACCTAACCACTAGTCTTCCTTAGTGGGAGCAAAGCCATTCACAGCTGACTCGCCGATTTGTGCCAGCGCTGGCCAACGGTCCCTCAGTCACAGCTGTGTGAGTTCTGAATGCGCCACAGCTGCAGGACTCATGAGACCCATGAGACAAATGATTAGCCATTACCACACACAGCAAAGCAGTGGCTTTCCAACACCTCTCCCCGTGTTTTTTTTAATTCAAAACAATGTTGTTTGGGTTTGTGATCCTCACTGCAAGGCCAAATATCGTCCTCCCAGTCGGAGATCCTAAACTGAACTTAAAGTGTTGTTCTTGATCTGTCTCAGCAGACAGAGAGCTGTTTGTTAGAATACCAGGGTCACTTTTTGTTCCTTGTCTGATCTTGAGGAATTTTGTCTAAATGCTGTGAAAGGGCTATCTGTGTCCACAGTGGTGATACGGTATGTCGTGTACTGCATGTTTTACAAGCTAATCTTCTTCCTTAGCAATTGCTGGAAGGATACACATCTTGCATATTCACTTGTATTCACATGCTGCATACATACACAAACACTGTAAAGGGCCACAGATGGTAAATATAACTCACAGGGTGACTGATCACATTTCAAGCCAAATTACACTCTGTTTATAGCTATAGGAACATAACTAACTTTGCTGTACGATCTCTGATGACCACAAACCAACATCTATCTCCTGAGCGTGACTCACTGGAGGAATGCTCTTCGAGTTTTATACTAAATGAATGTTGACAGCGTTCCTGTTTTTCTTTGGTTTTTTTCCATGGCTGATCTTTAAAGTTGCTTGTCCAGTTGGCTGTCCACAGTCCCCCGGGAAGAGGAAGGAGACAGGCTTATAATGATGAGGAGTAATGGTGGAACATAATTATATTTGTTATTTGCGTCACTGGAACCCTAATTAATTCAACTCACTAATGGGAGGAACAAAACTGTCTGTTTTTGTGAGCTGCATTGCTCTTTGGGTTGTTCTGCGTTAATTCTTTACAGCAGTATGTACATTCAGTTTTGTTATCTGACTGGTTTCTTATCCTTTCTCCGTCCTGATGCCGCAGTAACATATTAACGTTATGCTTATTCCTCTGTCACCACTTGACTTCTTTGTGTTCTTTTCTACTGTTCTGCCTTCCCACTCAGCCTCACAGTGCTTTTCACTCTCTGCCTGACCTTAGGCCTTTTGACATTGTATCTTTCAACAGAAATTGACAACCCTGAAGTCGGTCCATTCAGTCTTGTCCTTGCCTTGAAATCTTTAATTCAATAAATGTGCTGAAATAAATAATAGGCTCAGAAAAGCACTGTCGTAACGATATACTGTAGATTCCATTCCAAATAGTTTTTAAGTATGTCTAACCCCGAAATAATATGTGGATATTAAGTCTGATTAATAGGGCTTTGTTACAAAGGCTATCAGCTCTGTGTGGCCAAGCAGTATATGAACAGTGTCCATAAATGTATTGTAACCTAGACATGTCACAAAAACTACATTGGATGCTTTGATTAAATTATTCCAAAAACAAATGCAATTAGTATGTCAATATAGGATATCTTAAATGTGATAATATCATAGTAATAGAAGTACACGCACCAAAGAACTGAAAATAAAGAAAGTCGTTGCTTACGTCTTACTTAAAGCTAATGCTGTTTCTCATGTTGCTTTTTTCATGTATTTATTTCCTTAGTCCAAACTATCTAACCACTGAAAAGCTGCTTGTTAAGGAATGAATTTATCTCCAGACTACAGTACCCACATGTTTAACGTGCAGCTTTCAAACCAAGTCTATTTGGACTGAGATAAAACTCAAACTATCCTTACAATTTGTGTCTGTGTGTTTGTCTTGTAGAAAGCACGGCATTGCATTGGCAATAGCCAGGGTCATTGTCCTTCAACAAGCTTATGCAGTAGTTTTTACGCCATACAGAGGGAAACTTTGGCTGCCATTCTTCAAAAAAATGGAAATGAAAATAGCAGCCCTGCCCCCGTAAGTCATCCTGTGGGAAGAAAAGTGACCCCTCTTGTTTGAGATTGATGCGCTAAATCAGATTGCAGATGCCTCCTGCTCCTCTTACCTGAAGGTGCTCACAGAGAAGCATCATTCACACTGGAGTGCGAGCGCTTTGATATTCTGTGTACCTTCCTTTGGCTTTTCAGCTTTGTGCGCGTGTGTGTTTTTTGTGTTTGATCTCAGTAGTGTGGTGGACAAACATAACGCTGAAAGGTGGATGCAGTAGTTGCGTACGTATAACACGACCAGGCACATTTACTTTTAAGACTTGTCCACCCACCTTGACATGCTTCTCCCATTTAGGTTGAGGTTCAGATTGAGAAACTGTGTTCTGTTAGGTCTTTCAAGGTCACCCGCCTAGGGCTTTATTGTTTTAAGTGAGTCTTAGGCCAGCTGGTCCGCTATTCTATAAAATCACGGAGCAACAACTGTGTGCTCCTGAGTAACCTGCTGTAAACACACTCTCCCTGAGGTTGTGTTGTCAACCCTCTTCAGATTTAATAACAACTCCAGGCTGGTTAGGCAGATGCAAGAAAAGGTTTTTCCTTTTCTTTTTTTTGAATGAGTTTGTTTCCATGGGACATTTCAATGTATTGGCTTGAGTAAAAACGAGGTAAGGAATACAAACCTGACTCACTCAGTATTTTTTTTTTTATTTTTTTTTTTTTACAGCTATTTGACCTGCCCAGCCAGCAGCACAGTCTGTCTCCTTTCCTAATTCGCACCCCCTCCTCGGAAAGGTAAGATTTCCTTTTTCACCTGTAACACCTCTCTTCCATCTGCTACCACAGTCTGTTAAACTCACAGCAAAATAAAATGTAGAGCTTCTAATTTCCGAGGTGGTTTCAGTAGCTCGCCTCCTTCAGCGTCTCCTGTGTAATATTCTGTTTATTCAACAAAGACTTTGAAGCTTTTACCTCACAATAAATCTGCATTTCTTAAATGTCATCAACTCCATGCCCAGAGCTGATTACAATCCAGATGTAACAACAAGGCTGATAATCTTTTCCAGCTTACAGTAGAAACTGAAAGTCGTGAGGTTGAATCTGTCTATGTGTAACTGAAGGGGCCACACTGATAACTCCCTACTGCACCTTGCTTCAAAGAGAATCCCAGCTTAAAGGGGCTAACTAAAATTAGCCAGGCAACAGATAACCTGTGCCTTGAGATCAAAGAGAGGCTGAACTGTCAGGCTCTTTGGCGGCGCCTGTGGTGGCAAAGCTTTAAAAGGAGGAATGCAGAGTGATAGAGACACAGAGATGGGCAGAAAGTGAAGTAGGCTCCAGAGCTATTCATGCAAGAGGATGAGTGTTCAGGAGATCCAGTATCGACATGTAACGTTCCACAGCAGGAGATCGTTCATGGAGGTTTTTGGACTGAAGGGTCAAGGTTTTGTGGCTTGCACATCACGCTCTTCTCAGACAGTGCATCTGCTACCCAGAAGCCTGAGCATCCTGGCTTTGCATTCAGCAGGGTCTTTGATCACATGTGTTTATATGTTTGTAACTATTGAGTGGGAGACAGCTTTATTCTAGAGTCATGCTGCTCTGTACTCTGCCACGTCCTCAGATTGTTTCTGGAAGCGTTTCCACTACCAGGAGGATGTGTATATATTTCATAGAACTAACATCCATTACTATTGTATTGTATATACAGGAGACTGTGTGTGTGTGTGTCTGTGTGTGTGTGAGAGAGAGAGAGCGAGAGAGACTGAATGATGTACCCTGCAGCTAGCAGATCATTAAGTTACATCAATGGATAAGGACAGCACATCTTACAACCTGCCATCCTGAGGGGATCTAGTCCTTTGGTTCCCTATGAGTACTAGTGGGTTTGCACCTTAGTTAACACATTGGAGTAGTGTTGCGCACGCGTACGTGTATGTGTGTGTGTGAGGAGTGTTATTGTTAGCCTCCTTGTTCTTCTCATTGGAACATACTGACTTGATATTCTGCCTGTCAACCATTTACATATTTATTTTCCATAGTCAAAGAGCGCCACATGCACCAGTGGCCACCGGAGACCTTATGTCTTTAATTGGCTATTGATTGACTCTGCTGTGGTAGTGGAAGACAATATATCACAACGAGGTTGAGCGAGTGGGAGTTAGCAGACAAGTTGAGTGTGGAGGTGATGGTGCTACTCTGACTGTCAAATGTGTGACTGCATTATTTATACGTCTCTCATATTTATTTATATAGTAAGGATCGGTGATGCAATGCACAATAGAAAGATGGAAATACAGACTCCCTCTTGGACACAGTTTATTTGCATAGGTCGGTGTACATTGGTTCTGTTTAGAAGAATGGAGTACGTGAGCAGAGTCACTGTATATATTCAGAAAGGATGAGATTTTCGTTTAATTCACTGAAAGCCTCCATTTGATATGAAATGGGTTCGTCATCAACATTCTTCACTGTCAGAATAAATCGTGATTATTTTTTATGTATGTGCAACTGTTTGTATGTGTGTGCTTGTGTTTCATGTTATATTGTAACACACTTTCAATGCGATATAATGATCCACTCTGTTACACGAATGTAAATGGGAAAACTGCAAATGAGAACTTTGCTTTAGTTTTCACCCGACAGCTGATATTACACGGCCTTCACTTTCACTTTCACACGCTTTCACTGCAATTCTGCATTAAAGCCCATTAGAATAATAGCAAGGCTGAGTGAGTTCTAATTTTTCTGGTCATTTATGCTCGAGTGCAGCCAGATCTGGAACCTAATCACAGGCTTGCAAAAGAAAAAAAAGAAAGAAAAACTGCAAAAAGAAAAAAAATCCTAAAACTTTTCAATTCAATTTTAGTGACATAAATACACAAACTAATGCTAACCTGAGATTAAGATTCAATGTTTATGTGCTAATGTTATAATGATGATTACATATGTAATGCACATTAAAGCTGGTATATAGACAACAAAGTCCATATTATGGCTCCAGTACCTTGTCACGGGAGACGTTGACCAATTGCAGATCTTTTCAAACCAGAACAGGACTCTTTGTTTTCAAATTCTGGTATTTTCCACTTCAAGATTTCTGCGTAAGTGAGCTTTACACCACATGCCCCCCACTTGTAGAGCTTTACCAAAAAGGTAAATGGCACTAGAGCATAAGGTTTCAGTCATTATTCAAGTTACAGTGTCTGTTCCAAATAAAAACTATTTTCGACTCCCACCTTGTCAAAAGGACTCCGGCATGTTTTGATTTGGCAAAGTTTGACACTGGATGCCCTTCCTGACACAGCCCCAGAGGGATTTGTGTCTCTGGCTGGATGTGAACCAGCCACCTATCACTTGCTAAGCAAATGTGTAAACCTCTATACTAAGATGTCATTCACAAAGGTTAAAGAGCCAACCTGTCACATAAACAGATACACCATTTTCCTGATTGTTTCTCCATCCGGTTTACTTTGTTTGGCTGGTTTGTCTATCCAGACTGCTTAATATAACCACCCAACAGAGCCATGGGAATCTGTGAGCAAAATTCCATGGCTCTGTCATCCTGCAGCCATGCTGCTCCTGTAGGCCAGGAACTGCATCCTAGGAATGTCCCCTCCTGCTGTGTTGCAAACATCCAGGTCCTGTTCCTGCAAATGCCAGCCGATTCAAACAGGCTTTGATGCTATCCTTGCACGTGAATGCTTGTGTGGGGCGAGTGTGTGTGTACATTGCTCTGTGAATGCTGACAGGCTGCCAGCTTGGGTATTGATCTGCAGCCGTTCCGGCTGGGGCCCAAAGGCCAGGCCGTATCATCTGTCAGTCACTGAGAAGGGCATTACAGCCGTACTGATCTTAGATCACAAATCCCACTCAAAGATAGAGAGGAGAAGGGGGTGGTGATGGCGGTGGGTGAGACAGTGAGAGAAGAAAGACAGAAAGAGGGTAAAATTGTGATATAAGAGATATGAAAGTTACTGTGTGTGTGTCTGTTGCCATTTCTGCAGCTATGTTCTCCTGTGTTAAGGCTGCCCTCAATTCACTCCTCCACAGTCTTTGTTGATTGAGACAAACAGATCCTCTTTAAGGACCCGTGGGTGAAGACAAGCCTAAGCTCCTGACCTTTTCACCTTCGTGACCACCCACATGCTTTATCCATCCACACGCACATTTTGTCGCTGTCTCACCAAAGTGGCAGCACAATTACACAGTGCTCAGAGCGCAGCGCTGATACACTTTGACTAATTTACATGCACTTCAATAGCCACGTATACACATAATACACATTTACTTATTGCCCCAGGGACAAATAATAAACCATAATTATGTGTGGAAGATATCACAGCTCTGTTCATAATGGCTGTAAAATTACTTCAAAGGTTACAATATCAGTTGAGAGATAAGGATGTGTATTAAGCTCATTTTTGTGTCTTTGTCTTTCGTAAGACTTTAAGTCCTTGTGCTGTTTTGATCTTTTCCTAAATTCTGTTTTCTGTGGCTCCCTCCGTGTTATTGTGTTCACTTGCCGCTGGTATAAAATCTATCCATTATAATCATGACTCGGATTATTTTTGATTTTAAGTTGTCTGAAAGGCACCGAGCCCTGTGTGGGTTTTGTTTTGTAAGAGATAGACATCGCTGATTGTATTGACGAAATCCAAGGTCGCCACAACCAGTCTTGCGTGACTCCGCTCCGCCGTGCTCCTTCACGGTGATTATTCCATTACTCTAAATCTTCTAAATCTGTTCCCACCACACATTTAGCACGCTGATGGGTCTCTGTGTGCCTTCAGTTTAAACGTTTCATGACACCAGCCTAAGAGTGTGGGAGCCACTGCAACTCGTAAAGCAGGAGTGCCGATAATGGATAGACAGAGGCCCATTTGTATTTGTTTATCTGTTACCTTTTTATCCCTTTTAATGGATAAATGACCTGTCTCTGCACCGTCATTGTGCATTTTGTGCTGGGCTCAGCTGATGAATGTAAATCAGTGTTTAAAGGAGGAATGTTGATCTCTTTGCACAGTCACTTAAATTTTGGTAAGCTGTTCTGTGGCTGCATTACAAGAGATACTAGTTCCATTTTAGCTGGCACATTATTCTTAATGAAGTAAAGCTTTTTCTAGAAATCACTGTGTTTAAAATTTAATTAGTTGGCAGGTCAATTTTATTCCAAACTATAAAACGTTCAAGAAATTCGATCCGTTCGGCACTGCTGAAATTTCAGCAAACAGTCATCATGTTGTAGAAACCTTAACTGTAATGCCTTTTAGTGTTGTGATATCAATTATGAACTAACCTATCCCAAAATGTCAATACATGCCCAAACTGGCCTCTTGGAAAGTGACATTTATCAGGTGCCTCTGTGGTGTGACATCAACTTTGAGCTGACTAAATATTTAAAGGTGGTTTGATGAAGAGCTGATAGGGTTTAAATCCATCCATCCCTCCATCCCTCCATCCATCCATCCATCCATCCATCCATCCATCCATCCATCCATCCATCCATCCATCCATCCATCCATCCATCCATCCATCCATCCATCCATCCATCCATCCATCCATCCATCCATCCATCCATCCATCCATCCATCCATCCATCCATCCCTCATTATCCAGTTCAGGGTTGTGGGGGGACTGTGCCTATCCCAGTTCCCATCAGGTGAGAAGTACGCCCTGGACAGTTGGCCAGTCTGTCTCTGGGTTGACAAGACTTTAAATTCAGCTGTTTTTAGTCCTATTGCCACAGATTTATCAAACACCTATGCAGTCTTCCTTTGCAAACATTTATGAAGGAATGTTTTTCCTGAAGAGCTCCCTAAATTCGAGTGTGCTGTCAGTTCATGAAATGTCTTCCCTCCTACTGTAGATATTCTACAGTCAAGTGTAAGCGGCATCATTGCAAAGTGGAAGTGTTTAAGAAACACAGAAAAGTCAAAGACCACACAAAGTTATAGTACTGAGACACTGGCTGCTAAGACACATAGTATGAGAAATTTGCCAACAGTCTGCTGACTCAGTAAGTGCAGAATCTCAAACCTCCTGTGGCCTTAACATCAGCTCAGAACTGTGCGGCAAGCTTCAAAGCACGGCTGAACGGCTCCCGTAGATGTCATATGAAGGTGACCCACCACTTTTGTCTGTACGCTGTGTTTTTTTGGTGCATTCCTGTTATATTTTTTTCCCCCCTAACGTGGAAGGTGGTGAACAAAACTAACGAAGGATCCGTTTAACTTTAGTTCAGTTTTGGAAGATTAAGGTGTTTTGCATGACTCATTGTTTTCCATTTCTCATGTAAATGATTTTTCAAGTGATGGATGTGGCTGTATACTGTAATTCAATATATTCCTACTGTATGTGCCATCCTAATAACACTTCATGAGACAACTGAATGTGCATTAGCCTGCATGCCTATAATCACATGCAGTTTGTATTTTATATTCTTTGCACCTACTTCAGTTTACATATCATCTCGTGGCAGTCTATAATTCTTGTTTCCTGCTGTTCTACCTAATCATCTAATTAGGTGTAATAAAGAATGTGCTGTGTGTCTGCAAAATAATTCTTCCAGATAACATCTGTGCTTTTGCGAAAAAAAAAAAAAAAATAACGAAAGGTCAATTTCTTTTGAAGCATATAACACATTTACACACCGAGTTACTGAATCAAAACCAGCTCTCGCAGGGAGATATCGACTGAAAACAATCCTAAAATGAACTAGAACATTTTGTAAGAGCTTCACTAACCACTGAGGGATCAACAGAGATGACACAAATAGTCTTGTTTGTTACAGACACGCATGAGCATTGATTGAAGAGCACAATATACCTTATAACATTATTTAAAACCCACTGAAGCTTTTTTTGAGGGAGACATCGAACAGAGTGAAATTAAAGATTTTTATTTCTCCATCACCCAGTATGATTTTTATACTTTACCACAATTTGGTTTTATAATGTGCTTGCTCATAAAATGTGTTAAAAAACATGTGGGTTGAATAGAGACCAGTTTTTAGGAGGCATTTCTGAAGCAATTAGTCGAGCAACATCTTGATACAGAAGCAAGCAGATCAACCCATTAGTAAAAAAAATCACAAAAGCAAGTGCTTGAAACAAGCTAATTAAAATTTAAAGTAAAAAAGTGAAAATCTCTCATCTTGGTTTTATCCCACTTCTCTTAAGCAAAATATATCTCAAGACCAAATCTATCAAGTATATTCAGAGCTAGGCAACTGAGAGATTATAACTGGAAACCTAATTAGTTGCAGTTGATATAACATCAGCTCGATGTGGAGCTAAAGTCAGTATCAGCATCATGAAGCCCTGTGCAGGAAAAGAAGCGAATGGGGGGGAAAGGAGGCAGTCATCAGATCTTCCAAATGAAACCTTCTCAAAGTCCAACCTGTTCCTCATTTGTCCAAATGTGTGTTGATGTTTTCCGTCCTAATAGACATCGTTAAGAAACAGCGTTTTTTTTAATACTGTAATGATGGCTGCTTATCTACTCGTGTGTTCCTCTGTGTCACATTAAAAGTCCATCTCAATATGGCACAGAGGGCTTTATATGACTTTATATACGACTGTATAGTGCAGTGTAGTAGCTGTGTGTGTTTGTGAAAGAGGAGGAGGGGAAATTTCATGGTGTCCAAACAGATCTGTGTGTCGCATGGTGAGGTGACGGGGCAGTCGCCACGGAGTCTGTGTGTATGTGCGCACGCGCGCGTGTGTGTGTGATGCAGAGTGGTGTTTAATGGCTGGAAGGTTGAGTAAGGATTAATGTGAGATTTCAACCCAATGAGCCAGGGTATTTTTTTTTCTGGGCTTGACAGGCATGGCCTCTGTCAAGGCCTAATGGCATGTGTGTGTATTTGTGTGTGTCTGCTAGAACATGTGACCATTCATCCTTTACAATATGATTCATGTCACTTCTCTGTAAGATGTAGCTGCGGGCCAGTCTACATGAAAAGCTTTTACTCCATGTTCCTTTTCCTTCCTGTTTCCTTTCTGGATTGTCATATCCACCCTAATCCTTTGACAATAGAAACCATATTCATAAATTTATCCTTTTGCTGGCACAAGCATCATCATTGTATCTAAATGTAATATTCAGTTTAGCTGATATGATCTTGTTGATTCTTTTTTATGAAATTCCATCCTGGAGAGAATGTTGACACTGTCCTGATTTGATATGCTGAAATTCTTTTAAACAACGGATTATGTGGTGTTATAGGTCTATGTCTGGTTTAATCTCCCCCTGTTTTGGAACTCTGTGTGTGTGTGTGTGTGTGTGTGTGTGTGTGTGTGTGTGTGTGTGTGTGTGTGTGTGTGTGTGTGTGTGTGTGTGTGTGTGTGTGTGTGTGTGTGTGTGTGTGTGTGTGTTGGGGTAGATTTGGAGCTACCGTGCTCTGAATCCCAGAGGGCTGCGTATAGCACATGCAGATAGGCAGATGGGTTGTTTTTAGTGATCCTGTTGAATATCATCACTAATGCCAGGGATCATCTGAGATCAGTAGTGACCTTTCACCTCAGAACCAGTCTGTGACAAAAGGAGGCTGACCTGGTTACTGTATTAGTTGTATTTATATCAAGTAAGCACATGAAAGTCTATATAACTTGAGTAGAGGACGTCATCGTGAAGTTTCCAAGTCCATATTTAGTATCTATTGAAAGTGTTTTCCATACAAGAAGATTCATAATTAATTTTGTTTTTTAATTATTCTTACTTATTTCATTATATAGTAAAGACATTTATACTTGGGCTGGAAGAAGATTAATGATTACGACAAAAATTTATGGTTAAAGAAAGAAATACAGGAGTCACAGTTATTGCTTGCAGCATCTTTTCAGAGACACATCAGTTGCATATTCACCCATACTGCACAAATTGATGCAAAGATGAATCTGCAGGAGTTGCAAGTTTATAATCTTGAGCAGAAAATCGGTGTTATCCTGAGGCCAAATATGATCCTGATAAATTATGAAAGGAGTCAGCGGCTGAGCTACCCAGAACACGCAAAAACACTCTGTTTGGTATGTCTGCTTCTTGCTAGCTTACAGGTAATTTTTACACAGCTGGTAAATTGGCTATTGAATGTCTACAAATGTGATTTTTAGTTATTTATGTTTTTAATTACTGCAAGAGTAAGGCAACCAAGTCCTTATGCCAAGGCTGGAAATGAGGTTAGTGTTTGGAGGTTGGTGCAGGGCCATCATATAGAATACGGGTGTGTTTCCTCAGGATATAGTATATCCCCGTCTAATGCCTGATATTGGCCTACACAGAGTCACAGACTCTCTTCCAAGTATGACTCGTAGGTGTCTGTCAGGCTCGTTCAGCTGTAGGGATTTTCAGTCTGTTTATGAAAAAGGAGATTATCTTGAGGGAATGTTTGCTTTGTGTCTTCTGTCGCTGCCCATTAGCCGCTGCAGTATATAAACATCTTTATAGTACAGAACATATGAATTATGTTTTGTATGTTTTTACGTCTCTTCTGGCCCCATGAGAGAGAAAACCGTGATGAGGCTAAGGTATGGTGCTTCTTTTGTCTGAAGATCATCTACTACCCAAGCCTTAAGAGGATTACTGCGTTATGACACTGAAGTGGAAGCAAAGTTATCTCCTTCTGACAACAAACCTTCATTCCTCCACATAAGCAGACTACAAGCGCCTATGCATTACTGAGCACATATGTCACAAGAACCCGGTGCTTACAGTTCACCGCAGCCTCACCTTGCCTGTGATGTTTGATTTACGATCCATCTAAACTGATTTCCGTGCTCTGCAATCAGTGCTAGTCATGTGTTTAGCATTCTTTATGGGATATTTTGTTATTTAGATTTACGATGAAGCCACTGTTCCAAAGCCACCGCTCCATCTCTCCAGTGCACAACACATCAAGGTTCTTCTACCTCGTGTGCCTTCTATCACCTCTGCGTTCAGCGTGCACACATACATTTGTTTGTGTTCGTGCAACCTTAGAGAGAAAAGCAGGGAAGCTTTTTAAAGGGATGTTAAAAAAGGGTAGTGCACAAATAAAAATGAAATGAAAAATGAAAGAGGCACGAGAAGGACAACCAGGTGGTGAGTTTGAGACTTTCCTCTAAGTTTTGTGTACATGTCTGTACTCCAAATTGCCACGAGCTGCTACATAAATTGGAATGGAAACCACAGCTGGCCGTGATAAATCCCCTATGATTTCTTTGTGGGAGAAGTTAGGAGGGGGTGATTTTTTTTTAAATCATACATTGCAGTTTTCCAGGTGGACTTATAAGTTTCTACTTTCATGTAACACCACTATTTGGCTCATGGCTTTCAAAAAAAAGGATGGGGTGGGGAGAGGGGAAAAACCCCTGGTATTTCTATAAATAATGGTTTGGTTTCTCCTTGGCAACCTTCGAGGCTGAGCACCTGGCATGTAGCACACCCTAAAGTGTCTTTAGAATTTATCTGGTCCTGCACCCAGCAGTATTCATCACAATGTAAAACACTGTGCCTCTGCAATACATCATAATCGGGCCACAGGGCCACCGTAAATCAAAAGTACAATGCCCTTGACGTCTGCATTTGGCCCATAAAACAGTATTTTTCTCTTCGTGCCCAGTGGATGGTGCGAGATCCTTGCTGACCATCCTGTGTGTGTGTGTGCATGTGTTGATGTGCCATGTCTATATGGGAAGCTATAGGGAGTTTTGAGTGGAGTCCTGGATAATAAGCGCGCATTGTCTGTGTCTACATCCGTCTGAAACCTGACTGAACAGTGATTTATGGTCTCTACCGGCTCAGTGACTTTAGTCCAGATTCGGTGTGGTCTGTGAGCTGTACCCTCAGTTATACTCTTCTATCAGGGTTATTTACATGTCACGGTTTCTGCCAGTATATTTTAAGCCTGGTGGTCTGTTGGGCCTAAGCTGACCTCCCCCATGCCAGGCCTGTGCCCCAGGGATTTTAAATTTTTTAAACTGTTAAGTCAGCTGAGCTATCCAAGTAAAGAACCAGGGAAATATTATGAGCTAACACTGTTTTTTTCCTGCTCAGTTATGTCCACAAATCAAGGTAGGCTAAATCATTCATATCCATATGTAAACAAAGTTAAATATGATTCAGTGCTTTCCTGCCGCTGTAAATATAAACACATTACTTTCATTACTTTCCAACTTTACAAGTTGGAAATGACTCCCTTTCCTCCCTTCACACAGAAGGAGAAAGTGAGCCTATAACAGGCCTCTTCTATCTGTGCCACCACACCACACAGTTAGCACTGTTATAGTGACTGTATAGTGCTAAATGAGTCATGTGCGACATTAAATTCTGCTGCAGCTCTTCTGGCAGAAACCTTTCAGGCGGTCAGATATGTCTGTGATATTTAAATTGACGAGGCACGTGAGCAGATGTGGGCCAAATTCATTTTTGATGCAGGATAAGGGATTCATTTTAGCAGAAGTCTATTGCTGTATTAGCATTTAAGAGTATAGAGAAAATTAATTTAACTTTCAGATTGACTTAACAGCAGGAAAACGATGGTGGTGGTCACATGTGCCTGTGCCTGCAGCACATCTGGGAGCACTTTATTCTCATCTCCTTTAATTTCCTGTTCTGTTGAAATATCTTGACTGAAATTTATAGTTTATGAATTCATGTTTGAGCACAGCAGGGCTTTTACCTTTAAGGAGAGTCAAAGGTTTGGTTCTTTTGCGCCGTTTAACGAAACAGGAAGCATGAGTTAATTTTTAAAAAACACACACAAAACAGAATATTCTCAGTATGCCGTGTCATTTGTATGCTTGCCGAGAGTTTGTTCTCTCTCTGGGGATTACAGAATAACTTCCACTAAACTCCTGTAGTTGTTGTCAGCCTGCTGAATAGCCCACAGAAGTACAAGCAGCTGAAAATCTGCAACAAGCAGAGGGTGCAGGAGCTTTGGCGGTGGATTAAACACAAAGCCTTGGGCACGTGGAATAAACTGCTCTAAATTGATTTGGGCTGTGCTGTTTTTACTGAGAATGTTGCTAATTGCTTTTCATTAATGCAGTTCCATTGCCTATGTACTTGGTGATAGTTCAATAAACCTCTTTTAGACACAATGCTGATTCATTTGCTTAAAAATGCTGTTAGTAGAACCAGTTAAGAGGCTGTGTACGTATTCAGCCGGTATAGCACTTCACTGATTCCAAGGTTGATTGTGCTGTTTTTAGATGGCGTAAATACCCTGTGCTTTAGCAGCAGTATAGAGACATCAGTACAGGCAAAACTAAAAGGGGAAAGCAGCTAGTTCGCAGGGATAGCTGTTCACTAATAATGCTTGGATTTGGATGTCATGAAAGAATGTTTTCAGATTGATTTTCTTTAAGGTTTCTTTGAGAAGGGTTGTTCCAAAGCACCAACATTTAACTTTTAACAATTAAACACAGATATAATACTGTGTGTTCGGCTTCTTATTCATAAAAGTGTTTTAGACAGCCAAATAAAAGTTTAGCTGTTGCAAATCTGGGTGTGAAACAAATTTAGCCTCGAGTGTGTTTTGCCAATAGGAAAACTGAAAAATAGAGAGAGAGCTGCATCGTTAAAGCAACGATGTGCTGTGACAGAAATAAAAGGGGAATAACAGACAGTGTTCAGCAGGTGATTTTACACTGCTGGGAACAACAGAGCACGATCACCTGCAGTGTTGTGTGGAAAAACTGTAAGGCAGCGATTTGAGTGAGAAGATTATCTTAGAACAACAGAAGTGCTGAAGTTTACATATCAATAAAATAGTGCATTGGTGTGCATTGATTATAAAGATGTGGATGATTTGAGTAGAGCTGATTTTGGAGCTTTATTTCTAATTTATTCCTGTAATTATTTGGTGAAGGCTGCTAGGAATATTATCTGTCTTTGCAGAAATTTTGTTGGGAAGACAAATTTTGACCTGATAGTAGCATTAAATGTTCACCTAAAGCAGTCCAGGTTTTCTTACTGATGGCTCTCAATCTACCTAATATTTGTTAAAACACTCCAAACTTCATGGTGGCACTCGAGGGAAACCAGATGTCTTTAGGATTGATCCTCTAAGGACCATGAATGTCTGTAAAAGTTTAATGGCGAAACTTCAAATATTTGTTGAGCCATACTAGTGTATGTGTAGCCCAGCTAGAAAAAAAGAGCAGTGGAAAGTAATTTTTGGTGTGTATGATGTAAACAATTTAGTCATTTCTTTTTTTGATTAAAGGAAGATGTGGACAAATAAGATGATTTGTTATTGTGTAACTTAGCCAATCAGCAATGAGCTCCCAGCGACCCTTGCTGTTGACCTTGACCACATGATTTTCCGCAGTTGCCATTTCGCTGCTGTCATACAATGCCATGTGATCGGCAAACTGATGTTACCAAAGCCGAGAGGTTGCAAGCGACTCTGCCGCAGTTTTTTTTTGGTTGTTCAGAATTTCACCCGGTTCAAGGGTCGGGTTTTTCTTTTTGTTATCTGGTAAAAAGATGACTCGACAGATGAACCCAGTCTGAAGCAAGCCTCCATCGAGGAGCAGCGATTCCACAGTTCCAGTTAACTGGATGGCCAGCCAACCCAAAAGTGGATGGGATTTGCAGAGGTTTTATTGAAGCCAGAGCTTCGTTCCCATCGAAGCGTCAGATACCTGCAGGACTACGAACTCTCTTCCTTCCCAACAGTTAAACAAACAGAACGGGCCCCAACGATCCATCAGTTATCAGACATTATTTATTCATGCATTTGACTCAGAGAAAGCTGTATGCGCACACTTTTATTTAGTTTGTTATTTTGGAAATATTTTGTATTTTATTTTATTGTTTTCAGTACATTTGTTTGCAGCTGCTGTGTGTCAAATATAACAATTTGTGAACTGTCTACGCTGGTGTGGTCCCTCCTTATAGATGTTTATACTCTGGGCTCCTGCGGCTCCTAGATGATCTGATACTGTTACATATGCCATGAAAATCCAAGCAGCACAAAGATTACTGGCATGAACAAGTCTAACTCTTTAAATATTAACATGTTGACAATTTAGAGATGTTGTATATCTATTGTATAATCTAGGGCTGCACAATGAATCAATCCCAATCTTGGCTTCCCACAATTAACTGAGAATGATCTAGAGATGTTTACAGTGCATGCCAATCGAAATGCAAACCTAAAGCAAATCAAGTGCTCCTTAAATCAGGAGTGCTTGTGTACATGTGTAGACTGTTCTTCTGATTTCTTTGTATCATTGTGGGGTCTTTACGTTAGAATAAAAAGCACCCTGAGGTAACTGTTGTTTTGATTTGGTGCTATATAAGTGAAATTCTTCCCTGCACTGTGCACCGTTACGGTATTTAGATGTCATCTGAGTAAAACAATGTTAAACGATACATATGCAACAAAATGCAAATGTCAGGCTCAGCAGAAGGTGAAGACCTGGTCCCTCAAAATGAATCATCATCCATTGTTCGGAAATACTTCTATTGGCAAGCAATGTTACCCATGAAGAAATCATACATAAAGAGTGGTGTGTGTCTGCACCACAAAGCAGCACCACTAACTTATTTATCCGCAGGAAAAGACACCACAAACTGCAGTATAATTAATGCATGAAGGCCAAGAAAAACAGTGCAAATCATCCAACAACTCAGACATCCATTAAACTGAGCCTCATCATTGTATTCATTCAGCTCACAAAGATGATGCAGTTGCATTCTCTATGTCCAAAGATATCTGTCCACTAAATACAGCCACTCTTAAACGTTTCAGGATAATTGTCAACATACCGAACAACAGAGATGTTTTTCACTACGCATGGGTGTAAATATCTGTGCTGTATGTAAAAGAAGAAGGCTATCGCAGCTGCAGAGTAGTTTGCTATGAATTTTATTCACATCACTCATGCAGGTATAAGGAATACATGTGATGAAACACTTTGAATGGTCATATATTTAGAGAAAAAAGAGTCATTTGTTTTTAAATATTCCTCAGTAAAATGAGCATTTTTGCTTGACAGATTGTACCTGGGTTCTTCTAAAAGTCCTTCTCAAGGCATTGATTTTAAAATATTCTTCTCAAATGACATATTTAAATGAGCATGTTTTGCATTCCTCGTTTGATCAGAAATTGTGACACGTTCTCTGGCTGAACTGGGAAAACTATTCTTCACTTTTTAAAACAGGAGGAGGTATCATTCTGTCAGAGGACAGAAAAAGACATAGTTTTAGACTTAAGGCCCATCAAATAAAAGCCTTTATAAGGATTAACACTCTCTTCATCAAATTGACGCCCTGCGGGCGGGTTTATCCTTATTTAGTGGTTTATTTTTCTGTTCCCAGGAAAAGATCTCCGATGTTGTTCCCGGGATCTGCTGGAGCCACTCGCCAAGCTTGGGAGTCACTAAATGTAACTCTGCATTCCTCATTTAGCTCTTCATGAGCCCGAGGATATATATATAAAAATGAAATGTATATATATATGAAAATTAACTATATATATACGTTATCTGGCTGAACATATATATATATATATATATATATATATTATATATATATATATATATATATATATATATAAATATATAAATATATATATATATATAAAACTATTCTATCATATATATTTTTAAAACAGGAGGAGGTATCATTCTGTCAGAGGACATATATAAAAGACACACATATATATATATGTATATTTAGACTTAGGAGGCCTTCTATCAAATAAAGCCTTCATATATATACACACATATATATATATATATATATATATATATTAACACTTGTCTGGAAGCTTTTCATCCACAGTAATTTAGTAATTATATATATATATTTGATATTGATATTTTGATTCTAAGAGAAAAAAAATTGACAGTACAGAGCAAGCCTTGGTCTATTCTAAAGTTAAAAATATAAAGATAGCTAACTGCATTTTATATTCTGCTAGCAAATGTGAGCTGATGGATCATTTCAGGCAAAAAAAGGCAAAACCCACAGGCTGTATTTGGAGGTGTTTCATACAGCAAAAGGACAAAAAAGGGCAAGGTCACACTATCTGTATATTACTGCTTCACATTTGGCCTGAATGCAATCATATATATATATATATATATATATATAAAATATATATTATATGTGAATATATTGTGTATATGCGTGAGTATATATATATATATATATATAATTGATATTTTGAATCAGAGAAAAAAATTGACAGTACAGAGCGCCTTGATTCTAAAGTTTATGATTACATTTTATGTCCTGATGTGTGATGGATCAGAAAAAAGCAAAACCCACACTGTATTTGGAGGTGTTTCAACAAACAGACAAAAACAGTCACACTATCTGCTGGCTGTGCAATCATGAAAAACCTGCATGAACTTTCGTGAAGCGATTTATGAACAATGATTACACTGATGTATCCAACAAACAGAAAACAAGTGTGGCATGCTGCATGAACAAACACTGTATCCTACAAGTGGTTGCAGCATGACGCTCAGTATTTATGTTTGTCGAGTGTCTTCCACAAGTAATTACTTTACTGTCTTCCACCCCAACACTGAGCTTTTGGTGGTGCTCAGAGCTCAGCTCTTATGATTCCACACTGTGTTTTCTACGTTTTGACCACCTACCAGCTCCCCTCCCGCAGTAAACTCACACACCCGCCATACACACCTGCTCTCCTCTCAGTGCTCTCAGCAGGCCTGCTGCCAGTCTCCTCAGCAGTCAGCCAATCAGTCCCTGCTCTGTAGTTTAGATCAGACGGTGCTCCCCTCATTGGCTGACTCAGAAGCAGGCAGCCAGGCTCGCAGCAGTGTTTCCACAGAGTAGTCCTCAATTGTTTTGTTGTAGATTCAAGCATCCTGTATTCAGGGCAGGGCTGTTTCATTAGTTTAATGCTTCACTAGGTTAGAGGCTTCATTAGCTAGATGTACCCTTTCTTCTCTAATCAGATCAGCAAAATCAGATCAGCCTTAATCATCAAACACTATTTTTGTATAGTAGATCACCTGCAGTATCAAATACTGGAAGTAGCGTGGTTCTCTGAGATTTTTTATTTAAACTCTTTCTGGGTTTCAGATTCCATTTTTCCCTCATTCCCATCTTCTCATTCAAAGGTGTACAGTTATTGCTTTTTCCCAAAAAGATTGTGCATGCCAAATGTGTCAAAAATTGCGTTTTTTCTGCGCTCCTGTTCACTTTGCATTCTGTACATCTCTACTTCTGTTTGTCAGTGTTTGTGTGTTTCCTTTTCCCTGTTTTCTCATTCATTCCTGCCCAGTGCTGCAGTCATGGCGAGGAATGAATCCACAATTTGGCTCGCAGTATTTCTCAAAGGACTCTGAGGAGAAAACTCAATCTTCGTTGTTAATTCTAAAAAGACGACTAAGGACTCGTGTGAATGTAGCCTGCAAAGGTCAGCAGATAACCATTTTCTACATCAATCCAGGATTTTAACACTGCTGTTGGTGTTTGGTGACTGATGATTTGTGAACATTGTGCAACTAAGATGAAATGAATAATTCTATTCTGCTACCAAAAAAGGGGGGAAAAGTCTTAAATTTTTATAAGCTACATCGGCTGAAGCTCTTTTTAGACCCTCTTTATCACTCTAATGTTGAGCCCATGGGTATTCTTGAACCTCTGACCTCAATTCATACTGCTTTTCTTTTCGCAGGCTGCCTCCTTCCTCTGGTGCGATGGAGGTGAAGTAAATTGATAAGATGTCCTGATAGTTAATTTGGTAATGTTGGCTGTTCATTTTTGCCAGGCAAAAATGGATTTCTGAGGCTTTTTTGTTGCTGTCTTTTCACTGCACTACCCTTAAAAATTTAGTGCAGTGTAGATTCTTCCTATTTCTTTGTCTACGAGTGTACAGCACGGCAATATTTCCATGCTTCTCCATCTCTTTCTGTCAGCATTTTTTTTTTCAGTAAATAGTAACTGATTTCACGGTAGAGGTTCAACCTAATCAGTCCAGACATTAAACTGTGTCTTATATTTCCTACTGTCCAAGAAATAATGAATTCTTTGCAAGGCTGATGATTATACAGAGTACCTGACACACATGAGAGAGAAGATATAGCACAGTAGCATGAACACTGCAATAAACGACATAAAAAAGGAGGAAACATTACATTCTGTTTGCATAGTAATTCATTTTTGCTCTCTCTCAAAACTCACAAGTGTTTCTGCTTAATCAGAAACTGATAAATAAGTAATAGAAACTAAGCCTGCTTTCTCTACTCTTTGGGGAACTGGTATGGTTTTGAGTGCTTCATAAACCGAGTATGTTGGACTATCGTAAATTGCTATGGTTTACTTTTTATAACTCAAACAGGTCTAATAATAATGTGAACATTGTCTATAATTTCTTTTCTTTTGACAATATAAATTAAGTAGGAAATTGTTAGTAAAATAGTAAAATAGCCTTTTTTTTTAACATTGTTTCATTAGTTTCATTAAAAATGAAGTCAAAGTAGTTTTTGTTATATGTCTGTCACCAAATAAGCACCATATAGAAATTGCATACCTTTTTTTTAATCTTTTAAAATAAGAAAATGTGACATTTTACACCTTGTTATTATTTACTTAACAAAACCTAAGTCAAAATGGAAAAGCAGTATTTGAAAAACTAAGTACGCTCTTACTGCTCTCATAGGAATGAAGATGGTAGGTAGCAGCCAGCTGCTGTTAATGAAATGCACTTGATTAACAGATCATCAGAAAATCTGAGCACCTCTATGAAAGCAGAAGTTTTGGCAGTTTGCTGGTCTGGAGGATTGACGTGTGTTTTAACACAATGCCAAGGAGGAAAAAACTAAGAAATGATCTTAAAATGGAATTGTTATTTCTTATTAACAGTTATAAGGTCATTTCCAAACAATTTAAATACCATCATTCTAAAATGATAAAGATTATTCATTAGTGGAAAACATTCAAAACAGCTGTTAATCTTTCCACTTGTAGACATCCTAGCAAATTTTCCCGAAGATCAGACCGTGCAATGATCACAGAAGCTATTAAAAAACCCCAAGAACAACAACTCTGACTCCCTAAGTCTCAGTTAGCATGTTAAATGTTAAAGCTTATGACAGTACAATTAGAAGAGTGAACAGGTATAACTTGTTTGTAAGGGTTGCCAGGAGAAAGGAATAAACCCAAGTGGTGCATGGCAGCACCTGTCAGCCTGTCATGGTAGTGAAATGTTCGTGATTTGGCCTTGTTTGGCAGCAACAGGACCTGTGCACCTTGCAGTTGCTGAGTTCACCATGAACTCCTCTGTACACCAAAATATTCTAGAATCCAATGCAAGGCCTTCTGTCAGATAGCTTGAGCTTGGTTTTGGTGATGCAACAGGAGAATGAAGGCGAATGATGGCGAGCAAACCAGAAAATCTACAACAGTGACCCAGTCAAAAGTCTAGACCTCAACCCAATTCAAATGAAGTGGGACCTTAGGACAGCTGTGAAAAAACAAATACCTGTAAACCTCGTGAGGTTTGCAGGATGATAGCCATTCAGAAAACGATTACTTCATAAGTTATTGCTGTTGAATGTGGTTCAAGCTATTGAATCATGGCGTGTATTTAGATTTTCATGCATCTACTTCTGAACTTTGGCTTTGTGTTAAATAAATGTCGTGTGATTGTATTTAACTAATGTCAAGACTTGGTAAGGACCAGATGTGTTTTTGTGTATTATTTTCTGATATGTAAAGCTTTAATAGTCACAGAGGACATTTTTCATTTATACCATGACTTCATGTGTTTTATGCTTGGGGTAGCTGCAACTCAGGAGGTAGAGCAGGTCAGTCCCTTGGTGCTTCCACTCTGCATTCGATATATCATTGGGCAAAATACTAACTCCTGATGCATCCGTCAGAGTACGGATATGCGTGAATGTTAGACTGAACAGAAAAACTGCTTTTGTGAATGAGGCAAGTTTTATAAAATGATTTAAATGCTTAGGTAAGGTAGAAAGGCGCTATAGAAGAACGAGGTCCCGTGGCTGCCATTTAGCAATTACTTCATCAGGTCTACCTTAGAGTACCGGGTTGGACCCCTTTTGCATTCAGAACTGCCTTAACACTTCTTGAAGATTCAGCAGGATGCTTCCAGCACCTTGTTGAATTTATACATGACACAGTTGCACACATTAGTGATGTGAATTTCCTGTTTCACCACATCCCAAAAGTGCTCCATCAGACTGAGATCTGGTGACTGTGGAGACCATTTGAGTGCAATAAAAGTAGTTTAAGACCATTTGAGCTTTGTTACATGACATGCTATCCCACTGGAAACAGCCATCAGAAGACTGGTATGCTGTCGTCATAAAGGGATGAACATGCTCTGCAACAATATTTAAGCAGACTGTAGGGTGTTTAAATGATGCTAAAGTGGTGCTAAGGGCCCAAACTTTGCCAAGAAAATTTGCCCCACGCCATTACACTACCAGCAGCCTGATACAAGGCAGGATGGATTCATGTTTTCATGATGTTTATGCTAAATTCTGAGTCTGCCATCCAAATGTTGCAGCAGAAATAGATACTCATCAGACCAGGTAATGTTCTTCGGTTGTGTAATTTTGGTTAACTCATATGAATTATAGCCCCATTTTCCTGTTCTTAGCTGACATTAGTGGCACCCATTATGGTGTTTTTCTGTAGCCCATATGCAGTTTGACATGTGTTTTCAGAGATGTGCTTCTGCTTACCTTGGTTGTAACTGGTGGTTGATTCCTGCCTTCTTATCAGCTCGAAGCAGTCTGGTCATTCTCCTCTGTCCTGTGGAATCGAGGTATGTGCATCTGCCATTCCCTGGATAATTTCTCTTTTTCTGGACCTTCTTTGTAAACCCTAGAGATGGTTGTGCAGGAAAATCCCAGTAAATCATCAGTTTTTGAAATTCTCAGATGAGCCCGTCTGGCACCAATAACCATGCCACATTCAAAGGCACCTAAATCATCTTTCTTCTGCATTCTGATGCTCAGTTTGAACTTCAGCAGGTCATCTTGACCGTGTCTACATGCCTAAATGGATTGAGTTGCTGCCATGTGATTGGCTGGTTAGTTGAACAGACGTGCCCAATGAAGTGATTTTTTTTTCTATATCTATATTTATTGACTTTAAGGGACAAACAAATCGTCGTACTGTTATCTAGTTTTCTTATTTATTGTCAAAATTGTATGTTTACAGTAATAACACTGATTGGATATCAGAAAGCAATAAGTCATCGGTATTACTGTGTTTTCATGTTGCTTTCTGTATTTCAAGGCAATCTAGACAAGCAAAAAGAAAAGTCTTCATGAATCGTTATGGTATTACATTGATATATTTTATATATCTATATTCTTAAAATTGAGGTTGTGATGCTTAACTCTGTGGCAATCTCCAGAGTTGAAACCAGTGGGACAATGCCAGAAAGTACAGCATTGCCACTTTAGGCTGACTCCAAAAGCAAGTCTGTCCCTTTCAGCTACCACTTGCTAAATAGCATTAAACAGTATTTGTATGGTTTAGAAATATTATTTTGACCTCTATGTATAATTCCCATCCATTTTATGACTGTTTTTTTCTTCTATAATAATGCATCCATTATCCATGGACTTTAAGGCTTAATGGTAGGGTGCTTGATTGACAGGTGTGCTGACACAGGGCGCTGTAGTGGATTGCTGTCTGCTATAACTCACCTCCTATAATTACAGTCAACTAATTAGATCTTTACACCATATTTAGTACACCCCATCCCATTTCAGACTTCACCTTTGGTGGGCAACATTCTATTATTTAGGACTGAACAATTAATTACATTTTAATCTTGATCGTGCAATAATGAAAAACCAAAACAAGAGCAAATCGGGACCTGACTACATGCTTACATGTACCAATCACAGGTTTTCCCTGCAAAGCGTAACTTGAAGTTTCCTCGACTAGCCTGGATGAGTACACTAGCACTGCAGAAGGCAAACAGTTTGTTCCTCAAAAACAAATACTTTCCTGAAAATGTATATATAAAGTATATAAATGTGCAGTATGTTTACCTGCACTCTTTGGGACAGAGATCTCTGATGTCATTCCTGGGATCTGCTGGAGCCTCTCACCCAGTTTGGGTATCACTACCCCGAGTGCTCTAATTACCACAAACCACTATTGGTTTCACCTTCCACATCTTCCCTAGCTCTTCTCTCAACCCTTGGCATTTTTCAAGCTTCTTGTGTTCCTTATAGCTATACTAAGTGATAGAAACATATCTATCACTACTGCCTTCTTCGACTGCTTGTCCACCATTACTTTGTCCTTTTGGTTAGCCATCGGTTACAGACAGACCAGTTTGGCCATCAGTAACTGAAAGTTTTAGCTTGGTCAATCTCAGCCACCCTAGGAGGCATATCCCATTTTGATCTTGGAACTCTTCCAGGCCACACACGGCACAGATGTTCTTGTATACAATGCCAGGCATTTGTTTATGGCGTTCCACATATGTCCGGGTTGCTAGCATCTTACACCCTGCTATTATGTGCTGGATTGTTTCAGGGGAATGTTTGTAGAGCCTGCACTGGGTTTAACACACCTTGCCTAGTGCGGTAGACCCCAGCCGTAATCGATCTTGTGCTCAGAGCCTGTTCCCGTGCTGCCCGTGCCTCTGTGCTGTCTTACAGTCGAGCTTTGTCACCAAAGTGCTTGCTCATATGTGCTCGTACGATTGTTGGGGTTCTGTCTGTTTTCTCTGTATTAAAGGGTCTTTACCTTACAATATAAAGTGCTTTGTGGCAACTTGTTGTGATTTGGTGCTGTAAATAAAATTGAATTGGAATGGAAGGATTAAAAACTACTCGTGTATATAATATCTTTTCTACACAGAGTTTGGTGAGGCCTGTCCTAAAGGAGGGAAGCACCATCATTTCTCTTTTGTTTTTACTCCCTGATGCAATCTTATTTCTGTCCTCCTTTGAACCAGAGTATGATAAACTGTTTTCTTTGGTTTCCATGTTTAAAAGACCATCCTGTTCACACATCTTCAGTAAAGGATGGAGTAAATGAAAGCTGTGGTTTCATCCCTCTCAAACCTAGTTTTGGTCATCAGCAAGATGATAAGAGACAGCTTGGTGTCTTTCAGGTCACCATACATGAGCAATAACATAAAGTGAAAACTGACACATTTTAGAAACACGAGTTTCATTTTAAATAACTAAGTTAAAAACAGCAGCCAGGAGCACATGACGAGGTCGAGCATCATGCGGTGTCTTCCCTCCAAGCTGACCTGACCTTAGGCCTTTATCCACACCTAATCAGGTGTGGACTATAAGCAATTAGGCCCAGGCAAAACAGAAAGAATCTTGCACTGGTACTGCCAGGAGAATGGGGGTTGCAGAGGGTCACAACAGTATATTACTATGTATGTTACTCTGTATGGCAGCGTACATCTCAATATAACACTGGAGTACGACAAAACAAGAGGAACCATTATATAAAGTAGGAATGTGTCATATATTTAAAAATTGACTGCAGTGTATTTTTAACATGATTGAGCAGCCATGAGGAATAATTTTCTGCAGCCCCGTGATGTTGTTTGCTGTGTGACCAAATGTTTTGCTCAGCTCATTTGATGCAAATTGATTACATGAGATGAACGACACAAAATAGGAAAGTGTAAAACATTAGCATAATGTTTTTGACATCCTTCAGTCAAAATCTAATCAATATAAATGGGACCCTTCTGTTTGATTGGACAGTACTAGTGACAGCTATAGGTTTTTTTTAAACAGTTCCTCATTTATTGTGATTGTGACACACTTTATTTGAAATCAACTGCTTCCAAGATATGCCCCAAAATGAGAAGGTGTGCATGTAATAATAAGCCTGAGAGGTGTCATGTTTATGAGTGATTAATTCCTGGCAGTTCCTCCCTGTGGGTGTCAGGTGGCTGATAGCAAGTACAGTGTAATGTAATGCGTGCACTGATGTGAAACCTTTCCATTTCAGGAACAATAATGAAACCAAACCTTCAACAAATTTAAATGAAGGCTGTATGTGGATGACAATAGATGAAACCAGGACAATTTGAAAGTGGGTCTAATCTGTTTTTCATGCTGTACAAAAATGATATAAGTACATGGCATCACACAGTGCAGGTTTGAGGGTCTATCCTGGGATTTGCTTACTTTCATTGCCTCTAAAATTAGAGTGACGGAAATTATTATTGATCCCCTGCTGAATGTGTAATTTTCCTCACTTTCAAAGAAATGAACAGTGTCTCTTTATATGTTAGTTTCATGGCGAAAAACATAATAGCACATACTGATAGTGTTATTGGTGACTGTAGTCCCAGCTGCTCTCAGATCACTAAGTTTCTCCAATGTAGTTTTGTTCTGACCACCTTTGCAGGGAGCTCTATACCGATGGTCATTTTATATTTTCAATTTACATATATATGGTATTTATGGTATTTATGGTTTTTTTGTTGATATTCTTTCTCTCTCCATTCAAATTAAGCTACCATAAAAATTACAGATTGTTAATTTCTTTGGAAGTGAGCAATTTTACAAATTCAGCAGGGGGTCAGATGGATTTCTCCCACTGCATATGATATGAAGCTTTTTACAATTAGCATCCAAACTGTTTTTCAGATCAAAACAGTTGGAACATTTTGCAAAATTAGGAAAAGATTCTAAAGAGTTAAAAGTCATTTTCAGCCTATCAAATTGAAACTCGAAAAAGACACAATGGCAAATGTTAACTGTGAAAAAGTGTTGTTTATAAGTGTCCTTAGAAAAATTGAATCCCATTTAAAGCAACATGCTACAAAAAAGTTGGGACAAGAACATCAAGACACAGGGTTGTGTAATGATATGGGGACACAGGATGAAATGGTCAAAAGTAAACAAAAATCATCAGAGTTTGTCAATAGTTTAAAAGTAGGAAAAAGGAGGAAGACGGGAGAAAGACACACTGTGGAAGAGAGCCAGAGATTAATAACAATGATTAAATGCAGAGTGGAGTGAAGAATAAACCTAGGCCTATTGTCACCTGATTCATTCAGCCCCGACTAAGGCTACGTTTACACTGCAGGCGAAAGCGCATCAAATCCAACTTTTTGACCCTCTGCGACCCATATCCAATCCTGGTATGACAGTCTGAATAACACGAATCTGATATTTTCAAATCCGACCTAGGTCACTTTCGTATGTGGTACTGAATCCGATACATATCTGATGTTTTAGAAAGCGACTGCTGTTTGAACGGTCATGTCACATTAAATCTGTCTTTTACGTCACTGACACAAGAAAGACGCCAATTATCAGCGCCGGAGAAGACAAACGAGAAGGATGGCGGCGGAAACTGGAGACGGAGCGAGTCAATGGACAGAAACTGAGGTTTTGGACTTGATTTGGACTGTGCAGAAATTGATAGACTGCTGCAACAACACCTACTAGCTCTGTAGCCACCATTTTTACTTCTGTAAACAGAGCGCGTTGTGTGTGACGTCGTCTTTGGTGCATGCAGGCTGCTTTGTGGGCCGTGAACCGTTCACACTAGAGCACGTTTGCCGTCACATTTTATTTGTAGTGTGAACAAGCAGACAAAAAAACATCGGATGTGATCAAAAAATCGGAATTGAGCACCAAGACCTGCAGTGTGAACGTAGCCTAAATGCTTTGTCCAAAAAGAACGTTTTAAGCCTAATCCTAAAAGTAGAGAGGGTGTCTGTCCCCTGAATTCAGACTGGGAGCTGGTTCCACAGAGGAGTTGGGACAGCTCTCTATTTCTAATCCCTGTCAGCACTCTCGCTGACGCATTTTGGATCAAGTGAAGGTTTTCAGTGAGTTTTTAGGACAGGCTGGTAAAAATGAATAACAGTACTCCAGCCTTAAAGTAATAAATGTATGAACTAGTTTTTCAGCGTCACTCTGAGAGAGGACATTTCTCATTTTGAAAATATTGCACAAATGCAAGAAAGCAGTCCTACATATTTGTTTAGAATGAAGAAACATTGAAGGAAAATGGCTCCAAGATTCCTGACAGTTTTACTGGAGGCCAAGGTGATGCTGTAGTATCTGCTTTTACACCATGTTCTAGTCACCAAGATTTTTAGGGCCGGTACAATAACCTCAATTTTGTGGAACCCTGTGGAAGTAATTAACCTTGGTGTGACGAGGACTCCACATTTACAACAAATTTGAGTTGACATACATCTTATTGAAATCACAGTATCTTTCATAACTACAACATGCTCTAATCATTGTAATGAAATATTTTGGTCAACTCTATTCACAGTTGACCATAATATGATAGAGGGCAGTTTATTGAACAGTGCATAAAAGTCTAACAGGACAAAGAAGATCATACAAATGCAAGTTAAACCTTTGCCATACAAAGAAAAAATATATTTAAACATATTGTGCCAAGAAACACTGTGGCCCGCTCTGGACTCACACTGGTTTTAGATGGATTTTGACGGCACTTTGATCTTATCCATCGTGTTGGAGAGGTTGGAATTGAAGAGAATGGTCCTGTGGCCATGTTACATTTATAATGTCAAGACAGTTTTCCATTGAAGTTTAGTGAAAAACTGTCATGAAATCAGTGAAATCTTACATGTCACATAATTAACTACACCATAAACCATTAATAGTGGTATAAATTCAGGACTTGGTTGTCTATAGACGGTACAGATGTCTGGTAATCACTGCTAAGTACCATATAAATAAAATTCTAAAAACAAACACTTTCACACACCAAAACTAAAGCACATGCTTCTTGGACAGATTGTTAGTACAATTAACTGCACTCCAAGTCATATTATTTTTCAGGCTTGTTTTTTGGGGGTGTATTTATGAGGCACAAACTAACAGAACATGGAAAAAAAAAAGAAAGATATTTGCCTTTTTTATCCAAGTATCTTTATAGTTTCTGTAATAAAGGTGTTTCAAATTTCATTTCTATTTTCTAGTTGAATTATTTCATAAGAATTATAGTGTGAAATCATGAAAACTGAGTAAGTTGGTTACATTTCTGGCAAAGTCACTTTGTCATTACTGTGTCTGAGTCCAAGCTGTGCCTGAACAGGGATCTTTAATCTGAGAGAAGGGAATAGATGGTATGCTACATGTAAATACTAGTATGTACGTTTTATGGGCCATTACTCATATTTGCAGTCTTGAGCTACCCTCTCATTGATGTATTAAACACAGCTAAAAAAACAAAAGCAAAAAAGCATTGCTAAGATCCAGTGTTAGAGAGAATCAGTTTTCCTGAATGACTGTTCAACTTTCTAATATAAGCAATTACAGAGCATGCAACTCTATTTTAGCCCGAGTTAACCTTCCTGATTCTGGGGCTTATCTTACATTACAGCTCATGCCATTCAAAGTAATGGGCCTGATGATGAGATTTGGCACTTGGACAGAAAGTAGTGAATCCATCCATCCATCCATCCATCCACCCAGGCCTGCACCAGAGAGCGTGAAGCACTATAATGTGCAGGGGGAGAGGAAGGAATTTACAACAGTGGTGAAAGTACATTTCTGTTTTATAAAAGCTCCATCCCAAGTTGCTTTACTCAATGTCTCACCCTGTGATTGTGCCAGCTCGGTGAAGTGGATCTGCCTGTCCTGAGATGACACAGAGGAAATCTTACCATAGTGCCATTGGACCTTCCCAAGTCTGAGAAGTGTCACAATTACACAGCCCCTTATGTCACAAGCTATCAGTCGTTATGTAAAACCATTTTGCCGCTGGGGAGAATAAATGTTTCTCCTCTTTCACCTTACACAGATTTCTCAGTCTGAGCCAGAGTAAGACTAACATGACTCTAAAAAATGGGCATATTTGAATGTGTGCATTGACTTAAATGGGTAATTTAACATAGACTCGTGTAACCCTTCCAGCCGATGCATTTTGTGAAAGACATGTGGCAGCAGCATATTCTCTCTTGTCAACTCTGTCCTGGTGTCACACTGGGCCTAGAGACTCCTGTCACCATTTATTTGTCACCACCTAAATCAGAACATGATTATCCTTCACAATAACGTTTCCCCAGTTTACTGACTACCAACCCCGTAGTGGTTCCACATGGCCTATAAGAGGAACATTTGATGAAATACAAGTGTCAAATCTTTGGCTTTAATTATACATCTATCCACTCCTGCTGATCCAAACCACTCCGGTGAAGGTATCCAAACATTTTACCCAGGTTTCCTTGACATCAGCCGAACTAGCAAACAGCCATTTGCTTTGTTATATGGCTGTAACTTTAATTGAACATTATTATTCTGAAATAGCCTCTCCTAGCTGGCTGACCTAAAACAAAGTATCAGAGAAAGACAGAGTGGGCGAACGATCACAGAGAGTCCTGGGAGAACTGAGACTGAAACATAACTTTATTTGGTACTTATGTAATGTAATTCTGTGGTTTAGCAGTGAAATCATAGTGTCAGACAGTATCAGTCTGTGTGAACAGTGAATGCCTTCAGTTGATGAAAATCATACTTTTTAACATATACACTTGCACACACAGACTGGTATGCATATGGTACCTGTATGGGACTGCAGCTTTAATGCATTTTTAATAAAGAACACTACATTAAATGGTGTGTGCGTGCAACAGAGGGGAAAAATGAGATTTAGCCATAAGCCCTCTCGCTGTATCAAATTTAAAAACTCTTGTAGATCTCTTGTCAAGAAAGCTTAGTTATGATCCCAGATATGAAATTGCATTTTTGTTCAGAGCACGTGTATGATGTGGTCATCGTCGAATGAGCATATTGATATGCAAATGAGAGAAAATGGCATTTTGACAAAAAGAGAGACAGCCTCAGAGCTCATTTTGATGCATCTGTAGAGGCTAGTGTAGATTTTTCAATGATATTTACCTTCTCAAGTGCGGCAATTTGGGCTAAAAAGAATGACCAGTTGTTTCTCATGATTGCAAGCTCACATGCCATGGTAAAGGTGTTCTTTTCAACATTATTAGATGTTTGTTTAGTTTGGGACATGCAAACATTTTGTGAGTTGTGTATTTTTTTTAATCCCTATTGGCAAGGGCATTATATGAGTGAAGCCATATGCCAATCACTTAAATATTTAGATGTCAAGTGTTGAAACGAATCATGATTGAACGTTTCCTTATTTAAAACCAAGACGGGGATTTATACACATTTTTGTTATTTCCTCAAAATACTCAATTTTACTCTGACATGTTGCCATCCACAGACGTCAGGTGTATACTGCTACTGTTCTATCAAAATTTTAACATTGCATATCCTCAAATGGATATTTTTTAAAAAACTAATATCTTTAGTGCCAGTGATATGCCCAAATATCAAAAGCTGGAAATAACAGGAGGTTGGGTCTTAGGGGTGGATACCTCTCATCTGTATTTCCCCTCGAAACATTTTACTCTGACGTGTTGGCTTCATTGTTCCCAGGGTAAAATTTGTAATGGAGGTCACGAGACATTGCATTCCCTCAAAAATGGATATTTGGCACTAATATGTTTCCTTCCTGTAGCTGCAGATTCATTGTTATTCTCTGTCTGCAAAAATGGCAGAAAGCATGCGTGACTTGCTGTAGTGCAGGGAAAGGCAAGAGTTTTTGTTTGCAGAGTACACAGGAGGTAGGCAAAGTGAGCCTTCTAAATGTGACACTGTGGGACCTTCCAGGCACAGAGAGACAAAAAAGGAACATCCACATGGATGCACATGCAAAACCGTGAACACACAGTGGTTCAACACAGAGAGTGAAAAAAATATACGGCATGCACAATTTCTCTTCCTGTCTTACATACGTTTCAGTTCACTCACATGTCGTGAAGTGCTGCTTGTTTACCAATTTAATTAATTCAATTGAGTGAAATGATAGCAAACCAGAATAATGAATCTTAATTGTGAGCCAAAGCAACTTACATCTTGCAGTGTTGTGTGCTCACTTACACATTAGCAGCCTCTTACAAGCCGTCAGACGGCAGGATCGCCATCTTTCATCTCCAAACAGAGAGGACACCGACAGAGACGGCTGAAGGGGAGGGGAGTTATCAGGAGAGAAACCGGGATGCTGGAAGCCATTGAAGAAGAGGAGAAAAAGCCTTGTGATGTATTTTAGGAGTAGTTTAGTTATACAAAGAAAGGGTATGTATGATGCAGGGAAAATGTGCAAACGAAAGGAAATAGGATTTAGGAGTGGAGGAAGATTTGGCTTGAGAGGCAGTTGTGTTGCAGTGTACCGACTGCCAGCAATGATGGCTGCTGTACTGGCCTCAGTGAGCATGTCCAACAGCTGTCTACTTATAGCATCATGTCAGACACAGTTGTTTACTTGTTAGACTATATTTCTTTCTTTGGCTGGATTCACTGAAAGCCATTGGCTATTACTAAGCTGAAAGCTCTTTGTAAGAAACTGCTAATTTAAGACATCTGGATGCGCCCACAGGTCACTGATTATGAAAAAAGAAAAAACCCTTAGTCATTATCAGACAACAGCGGAAAGTTGGAAAATGCATTTCCTCTTTTGTTCTTCACAAGATTTTTTTACAACTTTTTAACAAAAGAATGTTCAAACATTATTGATCAAGCTGAGTATAACCTGACCACAGATTCTGCGTGTTCTTACATTTATATCTGTTTTCAGAGATCAGCTCATTTCTGACTGATTTCCACAGGGAGAGACAACTTTATCCACCCTTATGTAACCCTAGTTCCAAACATATCAAATGTTTGAACTGAGACATTTTATTATTTCATAAAAAAATATTAGCTCATTTTATCATTTGAATATCATGGTGCATTAGTGCCTATGGAAGTTGCAGCTTGCACTTCTGGAAGGGCACCATCAATGCTGAAAGGTATCTGCAGGTTCAAGAGTAAAATATACTCTCATCCAGATGATTTCTTTTTTAGAGAAGCTTTGGATGACTTATTAAGAGAAGAGTCTAGGTATTTTTAAGATGTAACAGATCTTTTTCCAAACAATGTAACACAAAATTCTTAAATACCAAATAAAAATGAAGATAAATACGAAAAAAATTTAGAATAAAAAAAAATACAAGTAAAAACTCGGTAAAACACAAAATTCCAAATTGTTTAAAATAAAGTGCAAAATGTGCCTTTGGAAAAGATGGAAAATATCATTCTGCTGGTGTGTAGGGCCACCTTTTTGCTTTCCACTTGACTGACTGGGCATTTGTGGAAGGCGCAGTTTTTGGCTTTCCTCATATTCCAAAACGTGCTTCGTTTTGAGGTGATAAAACAAATTACTTGTATTCCCTCGCTTCGCTTCTACTGTCGCCCGGCATAATTTGCAGATGATATTTTTCTGCTCAACTTCCGACTGCTTAAACCCAAACCAGGTCCATATGGTCAACATGGTCTTGTCCCAGTTTTCAGCCATCAAATTTAAAATTATATTTTTTTTTCTGAAGACGTTTCATTTTCCCAGTTTAAACATTTGTATGGATTCATGAAATGTACAGCTCATTGCATTCTGTTTTTGTTATTTCCTACAGTGTCCCAACTTTTTGGAATTGGGATTATAGACAGTGATGTGCAGCCATGCCAACATAGTAATTTTGCCTGGGGGTTAAAAATAAACTGTATTAGAAACAGTTCAGCACGCTCAGACCAACTGTTTTCAAACCAAGAACCTGCTTTTTCGTGTCACAGCGCCAGACTACTGTGAGTATATAGATTCAAAGGTCTGGGCCCAGGTAAATCCACTTAACTTACTGTGTAGCACAGGATTGCACCCACACAGTTCTTTAATCAGCTAAAAAAAACAGCAAGGCCACTATACCTCTTCCAACACATTTATAGAACTCTTGTTGTTGAGTGGCTGAGGGTAATGACAAGGCCATGAGTGAGAAGAATGCCTAAAATGGAAACGTACAAAGCAACAAACAAAGTTTCCCTAATGCAGTAGTACTGCGATACTGATAAAACTTCAAATTCTCAGTTTCATATCCAGATAAGAAGTGTTAAGCATATACAAGGTCTGGAATTCCAGGTAGCCTCTCACTGGAACCTCGTGAGGTTCGAATGCAAGTTTATGTAAGTGTTAAAGCCAGTGGATGAGACCCTCTTTCGGCTGAACAATCAGAGACTGAGAGCAAAAACTTAAGGAGAGGCTTAGTAAAGAGCGTGGTGCATTCATGGTGTTGTTGGCCACCTCTGCAGCACCAAAGAGCCTTTGAGACCATGGAAGACAGTTAAAAAGCATGATCACAAATTACTCAAGTGACAATTTCATTGAATTGAAATACACATGGTTTACAGCAAGGTGCAAAGCACTGGTTACACTTATGAACAGCAAGGCCAGTTTAGACCTTTAAAGAGTGTGCACAGTTCTGATAAAAAGCTCTTCGTGATGTCAATGGGCTCTAGACTTAGACTTAGAGCAGTTGTAGAGTGCAATCCATATATTAAGAACAATTTTTAAATGTAATGGGGGTGGGTGGGGGTGGGGGGGGTCTGATTTATTCAATTCCCCTTGTGTTTTTCTATTTGCTGGTGTTTTCCTAAGCTGCAGTGTGTTTGATGATGAAATATATATGTTAGCCCAACTGTATATCATGGAAACATTTCAGCCAAGCAATTTACATCACATATTTCAAAGGTCCACAGAGTAACAAGGTAATATTCTTGTCTGGCTATAATTCACTTGCTGCAAAATATTGACACTTTGCTTCCCAGGCAGCTTCTTGTTTTTGGTTGGCTGTAAATAGTTGTGGATGCACACAAGGTCAGATCTCTTCAAATTCTCTTTAACATGAAGATCAGGGCATTGGAAATTCTATTTCCTCTGCCAGGCATTCTACCCGAGCCATCATAAATTTATAGAGCTCAAATAAATGTATCCTCGAAATACCTGAAGTGACCCTTTTTCTCGACCTTATATCTCCAAAGCCACTGTCAAATGACAAGGCAAGTGAGAATGGCAGCACTTCAGAAACCCATGAGTAACACAGAGGGAAGTCGCGAAATTGTTGTGTCCGTCTAAGACCTATATTGAAGCGGAGTTGTCTATTTTAACCACCGATATGATGCTTTATTGAGAGGGTAGCTGAGGGTATTGGGAGGAAGATGGAGAGGCTAAGTGACAGAGTAGAGCAGCTGGTTGTGAAGTATTGAGCCACTCAAAAAGAGCTGCTCGCAGTCGGCCACTTTACAGAAATCCTTCTCTTGACAGTAGTTGAGTTTTACAGTGAAGCAGTAGGGAAGTGTTCAGCTCAGTTCAACTTTGTCATGAAGTGCACATGAGCTTCACAAGCAACAGAGTGCAACAAGCAAAATATAAAATGGTTAATCTAAAAGTAATAAATATATGTACCATATATAAAGGTATATACATTACTGAATGTGTACCAGAGGTGATGTTCTATGACGTGTTACAGTTCTGATGGCCTGGTGGTTATACTGGACATGTTGCAGAACCTCCTTCCTGTGTAGAAGAGAGCTTATTTTCTTGTGTTTCCTTGAAGTTATACAGGATATTTAGACATTTTCTAGTAAGTAAAAGGGATTGTAAGTCCAACCTTTTAAGAGTTTCATAAACAAAAAGTTTGAATTATTATATTCTAAACATTTATGACAAATGCTCAATATCACACAAGTAAATTCAATTGATTACCATCTTTGACGCAGTAGTGCAAAAAATGCTCTTCATACATCCTCTTCTGACCTCGAACCTTCTGGCTCAGTTTTCAAATTTACAACTACAGTAAGACAGTAGAGTATATCCAGAGATATAGGACTGATGACTGTATCGCTTTGTATTAACACCTCTTGAGTGTACTTAAAAAGCAGAGTATTGTGGGAAACTGCAATGCAGCCTTATGGCATTAAGAGACTGTGTGTGTTTTATTTTGTCATCTTGCATTTGCCCTCCTTTAGTTGTCAATACGTGGATCTCGGTGGGCTCAGGGTTTCTGTGCCAGCCTTGTAATGAGGATCCCTTGGGCCTGCGTCTGAGCTGTGTGGATGTGCGGGTGCATGGATGAGGAGGGTCAGCTAAATGATGGTCCTGGCAGCAAGCATTTGTGCATAATGTAATCATTCTCAACTCTATCTGGCTCCATATGCACACTGTGCTCCGCTCAGATTTCTCTTATCAGGAAAAGACATTGTCCGGAGACCAGCCTGCTCAAACACATTCATTAATCCTACCACGTGAACTAGGGCTCAGTCTCCAAAGATGGCACACAATGTACACCATGATGCCTCTTAGCTCGCTATAATCATCTTTGCTTTGATACTCCTTGGTAGTTTTGAACATAATGCACTTGCAAGTAAACTTAAGATGTCAAAGTTGTGCTTAATTTAAAATAATGGGATGCTTAAATACATTTGGACTTCTTGCGTTTCCCAGTACACGAGCAGTCTGTTGTATATCAATAGCTATTTGTAAGTACCGAGTTACTCTAAAAGTTTATCATGTCTGTTGGGATCTATCTGCTTCTTGTAATAGTTCACAACAGTATCAAGGTCATTCAAGGTAAAGGTGAACCCCAGTCACCAAAGAGGAAACATCTGGCAGAATCAGGTTCATGTATGTTGTAACAAGAGGTTTCGGGGTATTTTCCGAAAGCATGTAACTACTGGTTTTGACCATTAACTTGCAAGTAGATTATTTGTTGCTTAGTTAATCAGGCCCAGAAAACAACACACAGGCTGGATCGCCAACTTTTCTTTCACCTTGTGCAGAATAAGCCTGTAAACAGGTTTCATATGTGCGGGTTAGTATTTTTCTTTATAGTAAAAAAGGGAAAATCAGTTTATGCTTTCTGCATTTTTTTGTTTGTTTGCTTGTTTGTTTGTTTTTTGCAAATCCATGGTTGGTTGTGTAAAGATTTACCTACATTTCCCAATTGTTATTTACACTGTTGTTATACTGAGAATGTCTTCCACATTTACTAAGCAAAGTTCCTGTTCCCTGCAGCAATGTTTGCCCATCTGGAAGAGATATATAGAAAACGTCATAGGCAGAAGGAAACAAATGTTTTGAAGAGTTCTCACTGATTGCCCATACAGTATTGTATTATATACAATGACTCCCCCAGTGCCTTTTTAGGTAGTAATTTCAGAACAAAAACAATGCCCTCTCTGAAGGTGTTTCATTATCACAGGTGATGTAATTAATTATATTTCAGTTCCAATATTGGAGTTGCTTTTAGCTGAGCATTGCCGGTTTCTTTCTTTAGGATGGTTCTATTTTTATATCTTCATTATACTCATTTCCATTTAAACTGTTTTGTGTGATATGTAAGGTAATTAGCTTCATTTTAATTCCTTGCCAATGCAGGTTAAAGATGATTTTCTGTGCTATATTTGTTATGCTCCCCATTCTCTGCACTACAGCTCCACGTATTCAGTAAACATATGAAAAGGAGGAACAACGATCCAAAATATTTTTGCAGTAATATTTTGGAGTAGAAGAGCAGGAGGGGAAGAATAGAGGCCTGTCGGAATACTGGAGGTGTGGGCTGTGAAGCTCCGGGCATTTGTCGGTCCGATTTGGAAGACCTGCAACCTGTCACAGATGTTGACACCCTGCGGATTCATCTTGTCATCATTGTCCCTGATATTCAAAGCCTCAATGTCAGTTCATCCTGCCCCCAGCTTAGAAGGCAACCGGTTCTAGACGAAGATCAGGAATGCATTAGATAGCTATCCTACAGTGGTGCTAATGCGGTCCCCAAACAGTGATCCCAGATCAGTTCCTTTTGCTATTCCTAGAAGTTTTATGAATACGAGCCTCGAGGCGTGTTTAATAGCTTGTATCACATATCCATTAAAGCGCCTAGTCTGAATGTGTCAGCTTTACTGTGATTTGTGGAGACAGCCGTAGCGCACAGAGGCAGTCTTTTCAATGAATTCTTGGGGAAAAAATGGAAAACGTTACAACAACAAAAACAAAGAGCTGAGAGAAGATAATGGTGGCTGAAGGCAAAAATAGCATCCTATAATAAGGCAACTAATGATAGACACATAATAATTAGAATGCATGGAAGGAATACACTTTCTAGTGTTTCTGTGAGGCTCCTGTTTGAATTTTCATATTACTGAGTTTGCAGGGAAAACAGATTATTGGGCCCTACTTTAAAAAGGCCTCGCCTGATGTCTTTAGAGCATAAATGTCAAAAACTGCCAGAGAAATGGTTTATATTAGAATAAATTAATACTTTTACTGATTAAGGTCTTTAACTATTCGTTTGTTTTCGCAATTTTAATCCTGTGAAAAACAGTTAGCTTACCTTGTTGTGTTTTTTTTGTTTTGTTTTTTTTACTCAGGTGTGACGACTTCACACACTGGGCCTCCTGTGGGTACAGTCCTGGCACATCTGAGGCTCTTTGTCTGTTATGCTGCTGTCAACATAGCATATGACTCTTACAGGGGTTATAAGGGGTTTAAAGAATTTCCCATATCTGAGATAAAGCATTTCTTGTCTTATCTTTTACGAGCTAAGCCTGAAGGAGCTGGAGTTACGTCTGTTATTGACTATTTTTGTGTATATAATGGGAACCTCATAAACTGAATGATGGTCTCCCAACAAACTTGGATGTTTTATAGAATTCAAATTATGATCAGAAATTATTAAGAGACTTTGAACGTACATGCATCTAAGATAAGCTCACATTTTATCCCTGTATGTCATATAAATACATCAAACTAAAGGGGGGGGTGGCATGGGTAGAATATAATCTTGGTCCATATTAATGCACAGTACACCACACACATGCTCAAGGCTCAATAGTGTCTGCTGCTGTAACTCTATTGTAATTCTGTAACAGAAATGTGCTGAAACTGGGAGGGTATTTTTCAGTCTCTACAATCCATAAGTCTCTGCAGCTGTGAGCTAGTGAACTTTGGGGAGATGGGAAGAAATGGTCATGGAAAATTTAGGTTCTTTTTTTACTGTGACATGCTTTTTACGTGTGCTTTAAAAATGCATATTTCAACATCAAAATGTTAGAAAAAAAATGGTACCAAACCCCGATCTGTTCTTTAAAGGCAGGTGCATTTGTGCTGCTAGCACACCACCAAGACTCTGTTTAACTGGAAATACTCATCGACGTTGATTAAGACTACAGTGCTGTTGTTAATGTCAGTTTAAAATGAGAGATTGTTGACAATAGGAAACTAAGTATTATTATGGTAATTTTATAGCTGAGTGTTTTGCTCCCCAGTATATTATGGACTTATTATAGATGCTAAGAAAATTTATGCCATTTATGCTGCCAAAATGATTGAAAAATAAACAAATTAAAAAGCCTTAAATATCCCTATTGTGGCACGCGGGTTAAGTATGAAGCATTATGTTTACCACCACGCGCCGCTCGAGCTGATTACATTTCGTTTAGCCTCACAGTGTGGCTAAAGATTGAAAGTATTTTGAACCTTTGCACACATTATCTTCAGCTATATGACTGCATATTCCCTTCCGCAGTCACCTTGAGTAACAAAATGCTAGGGTATAATGAATTGCAGTATGAAATTTGAGCTGATATTATGAATATTAATGTGGATGCAGCACAGAGCCACAAAAAGTAGAGTGAAACTGTTGAACTAGAAAGTTCGCTATCTGCTTGTAGCAAAGTGTATTTTAGATAAAGGGCAGCGAGACCTTTAACTCCAGTTCTATTTGTTCTGTTGTCTTCTTGTAAATTGGCATGAATGGTAATGCAGGAAATGCATTCCTGTTTGTGTGAAAAGTGCAGACATGTAACCCTGTGCTGCTGTTATTATGTCTGAGTTGGCCTATCAGGGAAAACTGAACAAATTAAGAAAAATGTCCTTCAACTCCTCATATGAATGGCTTGAAAACTTGTTAAGCACTATTAAGGACTCTTCAGGAATTACACACTGCCGTTCACTTATTATGTGAGGTGCAGCCTTGTTGAAACGGATAATGACTGTGTTGTATTGAAAGTGTGAAAATGGTGGACAGTGCCTTTCCCTCTAATGTTTTCTTCCACTTTAACATTCTGTACAGTGTGCTCTTTGCCTCCACCTGCGATGTGGCAGTAATACCACCGTGGAGACGGGCTGGAGCCTAACCTACACTGAAAAGGAAATAAAACTCCCGATGAACTGAATTAGGGACGGCTGACCCAGCTCATCTAGATTCCTCGTACACAAGCAGACAGGGGAAAAAATACCCCACATACAGGACACAGAGACTGAGAAGCATTCAGTGAATTTGCTGTTTTTTACAAAGGTCATGTTGTTATAATGATGTTTTAGGCCTCAGCCACACTCGAGTGAAAATAGCACTGCAACCTCTGTGTTACCAGGAAAACAACGCCCAAGTGTTTGCATTTAATTTTTTTGCTTTCTTGGACTGATCGCTGGGACCAACTTTTAGCTTCCAAGGCAGCTGCACAAGTCGCCTGGTGGTAGGAAACTTGTCTCAGTAGGACTCTGACTGATTGTAGTCACTCTTAAACATATTGGCGAAGATTTGCAATTAATCACAATCTACCTTGTAGGTGCAGGCAGATCACCAGCATGTTAGTCAGAATCCCTCTCCATTCCATCAAACAATGACACACACAAACCTGAGTTACTGAGGTTTGTGCCTGGCAATTTACTGTATATTGCAATAAATTTAACACCAAAAAGCATGTCTCATTTTGTGCCCAATATGTGTTTGATCGCTGTTGTGTTATTTATTAGGACTAAGAGGGAGAGATGTTAACAGAACGAATGCATAATTGGCACAGCACATTGCAAAAACATGTCACTCTTTGCTCAGTCCTCACTGTGAGCTGAGCCCCTGATCGGCAATAATACGGGTATTTTATTGGAACAGGGGAGAACTGAACTGAACTTAACAGAGGGAGGGAGGCAGAGAAGCCCAAAGCAAGAGAAGCGACATTTCTAGTGTTTGAGGCTTTTATTTCTACACCGAGATGATTACACGATGAAAACATCTCTCCATGTCTTTTCTCTGCAGTCTGCACAATAGAGGAACATTCATATTTCTTTCTTTCTTTTACTTCCCCATCTTATTAACGCATCTTTAAAAATGCAGCTATTAATGGGACTGGGTTAATATGTTAGCTCAGTGTCTGCATGTAACAATATGTTACAGTTAGTTAAATTAATATAAGCAATATTCCCAGTCTCACACGTTTCTCTTCATGCACTCGCATTCAAATTCAGCAATACAAACATGTTAACACAGAATTAACAGCTAATTAGAAGCTAGAATTAAATAGGCTGCAAGTTTTAATTTTGAATGGTGGTTACTTTTGAGCTTTTCATTCAGAAGTGTGGTTGTTGCTCTCTATCAGCTATCACAGCAGCTGCACCCTCAGGTATGACACCAACAAACTGTGTGCATAACATTTCTTCAGAGACGCCCCATATCAACACTTTCTACCTGCAGGATGTGAGACAGCAGCCCCGCTGCCTAACTTGTTTCACACAGCGCAGAAAAACCCAGAGCGATGTGCACATTTACACACTCAGCACAGTAACAGTGTCTTTGTTAACACATAGACGGCTCTGAATCTGACAGTAATGTTTGTGTTCTTCTACACATCGTCGATGTCAGCTGTTACGCAGATTTCCCTTTTATATGGTGGAATAGTTTGTAATAAAGCAGCTCTCTGGATAAATCCTGCACTCCACACGACTGTCAGCTCTCAGGTATACACAGTTCCCAGCAACTTTTTACAGAAGAGTAATCCCTTATATCATAGACATATTCTTCTTCTACTTCCTTTCATTTATTTCACTTTTTGTGCAAAACTGCTTTATTAAACTGTTTTCAGTGCAAAACCTATCAGATGTTAGCTGTGTGTCTTTGTTTTTATTAATTTCCATTTGTGGTTTGTTTAGTCATGCCTGATGGGTGGATTCTGCAGCCTTCATTTTCCAACCACTGTTTTTCCTAGTGTGACTTTCACCTTATCGAGGGAAATTCTCAAATGTTGCAGATAAGTAAAAGAAGAGGACGACTTTCAGTTTGTAATTCATGGTGGATTTTGTTGCTTGATCATCACTATCGCACGATCTTGACCGGCAACCCCCTGCGGAGCTGTGAAAGCAATTTTAATGGCTGTGCAGGTGTGCATGGCGATTAGCTTACTACTATTGTGAAGTAAACCCAGCAGTCTTGTCCCTGAAAGAGCCATGCCGATTTTTTTTTATTATTTAAATGTGAATCAGCTGAGCTACCGAGGCTGTTTTCTCATTTTGGTGAAGGTCAGTGTGTGAATAGGGAATGACAGGAGAGAGAGTGTGTGAGTGGGACTGAGAGAGATGACTGCATAAAATATACAGTCCAGTGAAGAGAAGGAGAGATGCTGCGTTAAATGCAGTGTAACTCTGCAGGCAGGCATGCTGTGCCTTAGCTTCATATCTTATATCTTATTCCTTACATGGGGGCATAGTTAAATATCGCCTCTGTTCCTGCTGGTCTCTCTGTGTGTAACAGTAGATCTCTGCTTTTGGAGTGATGGAGTCTCCATATGAGGTCATCTGTCAACCCCTTGGAGCAGCTGCAGAATATTCGTTTTTACCTGGTGGAGTCTGAGCGTGATAGTACAGACCATCTTAGTAGGCAACCTGAGTCTTTTCATGTGTATGTGGAAAACTCTAACACATTTTTGCAGATGTATAAAATGGGATGCAGGAACTTTACATGAAGTAAGACCACTGTTCGATGTGTGCACATTATGATTTGAACACCGGGAGGTGAGGCGGATATTCTGATCCATTGCTATGGGTGAGAGGTCAGAGGAAAGCTATTTTCTGGCCTTAAATCGTTTCGAGGGAGACCCTGTGCTTCTGGGAATGATGTAAAAAATTGATGACTGAGTGGCAGAGCATCTCACATTTCCTCCCCAGTAGCCCTCTGCCTCTGAAGTTTTTGGGGCATGTCACGGGTAATCTTGTTGAAATTGATATTCAATCATTTCCTCAGAGGAAATACGCTATGTAAATAAGCAGTGCAAATGAATGTATTTTTATATGTATTAGCATACAATGAATAATGTCAACTCATTAATGTTCTGCATAAATTGCTTTTGCCTCTTTCATTATGTTTTGGGATTTGTGGGGAAACAAAAATTGCTTTCATTTAAATCATCTACAAGTGATTTTGTTCCAGTGTCAAGCCACAAAAAGCATGAGGTGTGAAAATATTACGTTAATTTATAATCAACAGTCCTCAAAGGGGAATTGAGAACTCCAAGTCACCAGCAAGAATTGTTTAAGTAGGTGAAATAAGAAAAGTAGCCAGAGCCAATCTTAGCTCGGACTCTGGAGAGATTTGCCATCTGCAGGCTTTAATTAAGAATATTTGGCAGCTAAGCAAATGATCTCTTTTTATGTTCATAACAGATGTTTTGGTAGGCTCCAGATACTCAAAGCGTTACGTTACTTACTTAACAGTTGGCACACACTAAAATTAAATTGTTTTCTTAATTGTAATGCATCATGTTGCTGAAGGGATTAAAATTCCATGTTCTGCGTGGAGAATGTAAGATCCCCATGTAGGACTTCACAGAGAACTTTCTCTTCTATTATGCACTCACCGGCCACCTAAGTACCTGTTCAGCTTATCAGCCAATCACATGGCAGCAAATCAGTGCATTTAGGTAGTTCAAACCAAGGATCCGAACGGGGAAGAAACGACTTTGACCTTGAATGTGACGTGGTTGTTGGTTGTTTTCAGACCTACCTCGATTTTCCCACACAACCATCTCTGGGGTTTACAGAGACTGCTCCAAAAATGCCCTATTGATACCAGACGTCAGAGGAGAATAGCTACACTGCTGTGATCTGATAGAAAGGCAACAGTAATTCAAATGACTACTCATTACAATCAAGAATCCACAGCATGTCGAACTTTGAAGCAAATGGTTCGACCACACCAGGTGCCACTCCTGTAAACCAAAAACAAGAAACTGAGGCTACAATTCACACAGGTACATCAAAAATGAGCAACAGAAGACTGGAAAAACAGTGAGTCTCAATTTTCGCTGCCATCTTTGGATGGTAGGTTCAGAATTTGGCGTAAACAACATCTGAGCATGGATCCATCCTGGCTTGTATCAACCGGCTGGCGAAAGTAGTAAAATGCTGTGTGATATATTTTCTTGGCTCGCTTGGGGCCTGTTAGTGTGAGTTGAGCATCATTTAAACACCACAATCCCACCTGAGTACTGTTGCTGACCATGTCCATCCCTTTGTGACCACAGTCTTCTAATGGCTGCTTCCAGCAGGATCACACACCATGTCACAAAGCTCAATTCAAACTGGTTTCTTGAACATGATATTGAGTTCACTTTAATGGCCTCAACAGTCAATCCAGTAGAGCACCTTTGATAAGTGGTGGAAATCTGTGTTGTCACTATGGGCCAAAATCTATGAGGAATGCTTCCAACACTTTGTTTTATCACAAAGAACTCAGGCAGTTCTGAAGGCAATACGAGGTTTATTAAGGCACTAGTCAAGCGTATATAAATGTGTATACTGTGAAAGCCTAACGAGTGTCCATGTTTGCAAGTTTTTGTGTGTGATTGCTTCTTTGTAGCACTGTGTCAGATACTAATGTGTATGTCTTATGTGTCTTATGTCGTCACATTATTTGTTTTAAACATGCTCCCACATAAACCTGAAGATGGATACTTTGTTGGCAACTGACATGATGTTTATAAGATAATCAGACAATGTGTTTCACTGTTTACGATGTTGTGAAAGAGACTCCTCGTGGCTTGTTCCACACCATTTATGCAGCTCTGTAGACATCTGCTGTTTTCATTCCCTTCGCCATGGAGGTGAAGAGGCTATGTGTGTTCCTTTGTGCTGTTTACATAAAGCATCCATCAGCTCTAGTTTGTTCTCCAAGCCTCTCTGTATCATATTATGTTAGGAGTGTTCACAGAAATCCTGTCTCTCAGATTGCAGTGTATATATTTATTTTTTTTAATAAAAAGTGTGCACATATTGTTTGTTTTTAAACTGCTGTGAATTATTTATGTGGTATGTGGCATTATCTGCTCCATTGTCAGCACTTGCTACTTCATATCTAATTCATATCCACAAACACAATGACATGGCAGCTGCTTGTTTAGAGGAGGTCATTAATCCGCAGCAGGGCACTTCCTGTAAAAGTGAAGGGATCCAGGGCATCTTGCCACAGTCTGCTACCTTTAGCTCTCCTCCCCTTTACTCTCCTTTGTTGCCCTTGCTCTCATTGGGCGGCAGTCACGAAGTGGCTGCTCATGAATGACCACAGCCATATTGACAGTGTCTGCGCCAAGGGACAGACCCCACGTCCCTAGTTTAAAACATAACACACACATGCACAACACACTCACACATGGAGAGCCAGGGTATGCCATACTGTGGGGAGGTGCAGCCCAGCTGGTCAGATTGGAGCAGAACAGAGCTGGTCCATCGTCTTCTCTCTGCAGTATGTCAGGTTCTCAGTCATCCAGGTCATCGTAGTCAAAGGAGTTTGCAAAGAAAAGCGTCTGGAATTCTTTAAGTTGCTTGAAGACGTTTCACCTCTCATCCGAGAAGCTTCTTCAGTTCTAAGGTCAAATGGCCGAGAGTCCCAGATTTAAACCCAGTGGGAGTATCCCCCAAGGAGGGACAAAAGGACCCCTGGTGATCCTCTAATCACATGCGCCAAGGTGTGAAAGCAGGTGTGGGACCTAATCAGCCAGGGTTTCGGGTGAGCTCATTGTGAAACCTGGCCCCACCTTGTCATGTGAATTCCTGAGGTCAGATGGCCCAGGATGCATGAGTGGCAAAGCGAGGCGTCTGGGAGGGAACTCAAAACTGGATTATAGATGGCAGACAGTTGGTGTCGTAAACCACCGCCTCTGTTCAAAGATGGTCGCTCACAGTGGACATAGATGGCCTCTTTCACTCCTCTTTCAAACCATCTGTCCTCTCTGTCCAATATGTGAACATTGGCATCCTCGAAAGAGTGACCTTTGACCTTTAGATGCAGATGGACTGCTGAGTCTTGTCCCGTGGAGGTGGCTCTTCTATGTTGTGCCATGCGCTTGTGAAGTGGCTGTTTGGTCTCTCCAATGTAGAGGTCTGGGCATTCCTCGCTGCACTGTACCGCATACACCACGTTGTTCAGTCTGTGTTTTGGAGTTTTGTCTTCGGGTGAACCAGTTTGTGTCTGAGTGTGTTGCTGGGTCTGAAGTACACTGGGATGTCATGCTTGGAGAAAACTCTCCTGAGTTTCTCTGATGTTTGGGCTACATAGGGGATGACAACGTTGTTATTATTCTGTCTTTCTTATCCTCCCTCGCTGGTGTCTGATCTTCTTTTCTGTGCATCTTTGCTGACTTTATGAACGCCCAGTTAGGATAACCGCATGTTTTCAGTGCTTCCTTTACATGTGTGTGTTCCTTCTTTTTTCCCTCAGGCTTAGAGGGAACATGTTCTGCCCGGTGGTGTAGGGTCCTAATTACTCCAAGTTTGTGTTCCAGAGGGTGATGGGAGTCTGCAGGTTTCCACCAGACATGATTTAACCTTTATTTTTTATTTTTATATACATTTTATATTTTTCTACCCACACATTTCTCTCCGTCTCTCTTTCTAGTTTGTCATACACGTGGGTGTGCACATACCATTTTATGATGGGATTGTGTTAATCACACTATTGTACTGTTCATCGGCGGCTCAAAATCATGAAGTGATCGATATCCCTGAGGTACAAACAAGAGTCCTGAAGTCTAGAAGACAGAGATGAGATATCTTCATGGTGCACACTATTGTAAAGCTCCTCGGGCATTCTGCTGTGTCTTTAATCAGTCGTTGCCTTTGAATCCTCAGTGTTGACTTTTAGCACCGAGTAGCATGAACAGCAAAGCGATACTTGCTTCATATTTTCTATTCCATCGTGTTTTATACTCCCTCATGTCTGAACTCCATCCCTCTCCATCTTCACCTCTACACAGCTCAGCAGTGCAGCCGACTCCTCCTTTCTTTGCATTACATCAACAGCCAACTAAAATATTGATGAACCCCATCTGACCCACATCGCTGTGTCAGCAGCTTCTTTAACATTCCTTCAGAGATTCAGTGTGTTCATCTGCCTATTGATGTGCGCGGATGTTGGACACACATGAGCCCCATGTGCTGTGTGGCGCCAGCTGTTTCTCACCCTTGTGTGCATTAAAAATCAGATCAAACCATGATGTTGACCCTACCCCCTGCATAGACTAACCCTTTAATCTCACTGCATGCATACGCAGAGATAGCACACTGATGGCAGCTAAGGGGCTGCTGCCCCAGACAGCAACCAGTCATAGCCTCTGCAGCCCTCCTGGTAACTTAGAGAGAACATCTTCAGTAATTTCCCAATGTTTGGGATAAATAAATTATTTATTATTATTATGATTCTGCGTGGAAAATGCAGAAGGTTTCACGCTGATTGCCCTTAATAAACCATTCGTCTCTCCTACTCCTTTAGTTTTGTACATCAGGGGATATTTTTCCCTTAAAGTTCTGGATTGTGCCCAATTGCTTGTTTCCCTGAAATGTGAGTGAAAGAGAAGAGCTGTGTATGTGTTGCTGTAGTTATGAGTTCACACATAAACACGACTCAGCTACATGGCTTTTAGAGCATAGACAAATATGCCCAACATATAGTCTTTTGCCATCACAGCCTTAAAGAGGTTTTATGTTGTACCAGAGGCATTTTCAGGTTATGGAAACTTGAGCTCTAAGTGCCATCACTTCTGTTGCGGTTGCCATTTTTTTTCCATATGACTTGGTCTTGATAACTGCGTCCACTATGTCCTGTCTGTCTTTCTACAGCACACAAAAGAACAACCATCTGCTTTCCCCTTCTTACATGTGGTCCAGTAACTGTAACCCATAGAGCTCTACAGCGGAAAAACGACTCATTTTTCCAAGAAGGTTTATGTGTTAATGAAACTGTAACCTGTGACATTAAGAGTTAAATGCATAATTTCTGAAGAAATAATAAGTGTGTTAATGCTGCTGTTGATGCAGCTTTGATTCGGCACATTATCAAGCAGGCATTGTACATTAGATGTTGATTGGTGCACTCTGAATTCAAACCATCATCACAGTGAATGAAGGAGAACATATTGTGAAATATATCATTTGTAACTTGTTTGGTGTAAGAAAAGCTCAATGTTAAAGGTCAAAGGAGTTTGCAAAGAAAAGCGTCTGGACTTCTTTGAGTTGCTTGAAGACGTTTCACCTCTCATCCGAGAAGCTTCTTCAGTTCTAAGGTCAAATGGCCGAGAGTCCCAGATTTAAACCCAGTGGGAGTATCCCCAAGGAGGGACAAAGGACCCCCTGGTGATCCTCTAATCACATGCGCCAAGGTGTGAAAGCAGGTGTGGGACCTAATCAGCCAGGGTTTCGGGTGAGCTCATTGTGAAACCTGGCCCCACCCTAACATGTGATTTCCTGAGGTCAGATGGCCCAGGATGTGAGTTCTAAGGCGTCTGGGAGGAAACTCAAAACTGGATTATAGATGGCAGACAGTTGGTGTAAGTAAACCACCGCCTCTGTTCAAAGATGGTCGCTCACAGTGGACATAGATGGCCTCTTAAAGAAGTCCAGACGCTTTTCTTTGCAAACTCCTTTGACTACGATGACCTGGATGACTGAGAACCTTCACAGACTCAATGTTAAAGGTTTTTTTTTTTTTTTAGTATGATTTTTAATTTCATAGCTGTAAAGAATCTTTGAGCTCTCTTAGCCCCTTTCTGCCTTTTATGGTATTTATGGTATTGTTTACGTGTTACTGTAAGGTGACCTTGAGGGTCTGAAAGGCGCCTATAAATAAAATGTAGTATTATTATTATTATTCTGACCAATCAAGGCAGACCGGTCCTCCAGCTGATCCAATCTGGTGCCAGTAAATGGCTACACAGTGGCAACCATGATGGATAGTTGTCTAAGCAGAGGGGATTCCAATCAGCCAATCACCTGGTGGATTGCTGGTTTCTATGGAAGATAACACCTGCAGTTTAATGTACAGCAGATTACAGCAAATAGAAAAGGGAGAGGCACTTAGATGAAATCACTTCTCAAAAAGTCTTATCAAAAAACAATTTTTTGTAGTTTTATTCATACCTTGGGTTTTTTTATGTGTGTTATTTAGGAGTTGTTGGATGTTAAAAAAATCACCCTGCTTTTGGCTTCAGTCAGTATGACTTTTTGTGGGTTATGCTGTAACACTGACACTGGTGTATTGTCAAACTGTGCATGAAAAGTGGAAATTGTAGACATGAAATGAACCTAAAGCTGCTTTTTTCATAATACATACAGGGGTGAAATACTACTTGTGCAATATTATATGTGACAGCACGAACATTGTTTTTGCAAAACGCACTTCTTATAATCCAAAGAAATGTGCAAAAGTTATTTTAAATTTTCATCCTTGACAAGATATCAGTCATTACATCCAGATTTTTCCTCGAAGCTTTATGAAAGCATTTTGCTTTCATATTGGAAAAGGTGCTATTTGAAAACTAGCACTGAAGAAGAAAGTCAACATACTTCTTGAAGACCCTCCAGTCAAGTTTAATTAACATAGACCCAGTAAATCGATAACCGAGCCCTGAATTCAGTGGTGTGCTCTACAAATTCCCAGTGAACTGGATAAGATATTGCTGACATTTCATCTTTTTTAGACAGTTATGACTCTCTTAAATATTACATAAAGCATAGGACACTGGTGGATGCTAGCTATTTCACTCCTTTGATCAACATTATCAGAACCCCGTGTCAGTCTTGATTTATCTGCAGTGCTGTTCGGGGATTCATATATCGTCCAGCTACACACATCACAGGCGTTTGACCCTTCTGAGATGGCCTTTATTGAACAGGACTTTACTGCACTCTGATACTACGTTGCATTTCAATCACGGTGAGACACTTTCTGATCTAAATGCTAATGTAGTATCCTGTAATCTGAGTATGCTCACTTTAGTTGTAAAACCCTGTTCCGTCTCTTGTGTCCTACCTTATCTCCCACTGCTCTGAAAGATGTGTTTGCAGGAATTAAGTTTAGATTGAGGTTTCACTACAGGACTAGCTTCTGGGGGGTTTGTGTGTATTTAATTTCATGGGGTCTGTGAGTGAGTGAGTCCTGTGTGCACCTCTATGTCTGCTGGTTTAAGGATGTGTCACAAATGCTGCTTTTTCTCTCAAATCCTCACAAGAGCTACAAAAAACAGTCTTTAGTACTCAGCAGATGGCTCCTTTCTCACAGTGTGTCTGTCAGTGCTTTTCCCGCTCGAGTAGATAAATAAACAGGGATTTTAAGAAATATGTCTAATGGAGCACTGGGTTAAACATGATCACCTCTCTAAAAGTATACATGACTCAATAACATCCTTAATTTATCTTTAAGAAACAGTCCTAGATTCCTTAGCTTTAGTGCTATTTTCAGGAAACCTCACATGCTGTTACAGTGGGACCTCAAGGGCAGCATAATACCATAAATTCCTAATTAATATCCTTTCCAGACACCTTTTACTGACTTCCTGGTTGCAAATCACCCAAGAATGACTGAAGAATTATGCTACTGTCTGGGCAGCCTCTTCTCAGAGGGTAATATTCAGAGCATCATAAAAGGGCAGCAAACTATAAATATCAAACCAGATTGGCATCTGATTTTAATTTGATTCGGGAGATGAGACAGACATCAGAATTAATAGCTTATTAGCTCATCTCTACATTATCGCATATCCTTTGATCACAAAGTGCCAAGATGTCCTCATCTTGTAGTCAGCTGAAGCAGTTACTGTTTATGTTCCTCAGAGTATTTGGTCATGATAGGCTATGCTGTGTTCTCTGTTTGTGTCCAAAGCAACAAGCGTGGCCTTGAGAGGCTCTACGGGCCACTGGCAGTGACATACTGTGTGGGGCGTAACTCTTTGTAGTTTTAATCCTCTCTTTATACCCGGGCCTTGATCATAAATTCACACCAGGGTCATGTCCTGTTACATGTGATTTACTGTATGTCTGCAGGTCTGATATGGTTTCAGATTGACTGATCAAAGGTATGTAGCATTAAATCCTTGCGTAATATGATCAAAGTTAAATTAGAGCCATTCATTGTCTTGTGGACTTTTTTTTTACCTTTGTGACACCTTGAAAAGCGACAGTCTTCCTTTTGGAATTCTTGAATGTAGCTTTATACAGAAGCCATCAGTCACACCCAACCCTTTGTTTTTGAAATTCTCTCATTTTCTTAATGTTTCAGGGAATGCCATTTTATTAGAACCGCTGTTTTATTTTTGGTTTGCTGTCATGAGTGAAATGACCTTGTGACTGTGGTTGTTATTGTCATAATTCAATTTCAGTTACTGAATCAGAGACATTCAGTGGCAAGATATCAAAAACATCTAAAACGCTTCCCCATGAAAGACGGGATTCTGTTCATTAATTTCCCTAAAAATAGTGGGTCTAGATTTTTGGTTTTGGAACCTGGAAGAAGATTAGATCAATTACACGGGTCCATAAATTTGGCTGTAAATCCTAACACTTAATGTAATATAATACTAAATAACCTGGTAATACTAACCTCAAGAATTAAAGCTGAAAGTCTAATTCTAGAGGTCACTTCAATCACATCCTGATTAATTGTTTTAAAATAAACTGTGTTGGTGAGGAGGAAGAAATTGTATCACAATCGGCATAATGATGGGCCTAACTATATGTTAAAATAAAACAGTAATTGTTCTTACAGTGTCCCAAATTTCAATCGCTTTTCACTTTCAGACTGGTGAATATAACTAAAGTCTGTATGATTGTTACTTTCCCCTATAAACGTCCAGGAGTATGATTGTTGCTTGGAGTGTGAGAGGTCCTGGTTTCAAATCCCGGACGAGACCCCATTTGTTATGTCACCTAAAAAGGTCCAGGGATGAGGAAAGTAACCAAACTGTCCAAGTTGAAAAAAGGAGACAGGAAGGCAAAATGGTTAAGTCAAAGGGTTTTATTATTTTTTTTTATTAAAAACTAAACTAAAAGAGACGGACAAGCCGCTATCACCTTTTAAAGAAAGAAAACAACAAAACTCAGGTGTTCGTCAGTAAAATGAAAAGTGAGTCAAAAAGGGTTAGTCACCAAAACACACTCCTCTCTGCAGAACATGAGCAATCAACCACCAAACACACAGCTCACTAGCTGCAACCCAACGAGGCTCTCTGGCAGTAGAGTTTACCTTTCTCTGGTTTCAAGTATTCTTAATTGCTGATGGGAGTCAGCTGTACAAAAAAAGGTGGCACCTAAGGCAGGAGAGATGGCGGGACACACCCACACAAGGTCAATTTCAAAGGAAGTCCTGCTAGAGCCGTAACAATGATAATAGCCAAAAACAGTTCAGATTACCTTATGGGGAACCTCACGCTGTATGTCTCCAAGTGCAGTACGCCCTTATCTCAAATGTCCAAATGTGATTATCTCATTTGTGTTGAAAGCAACCAGGCTCTTTCATTTTTGCTAGATTTCCACAGATGTATTTAATGAATTCATGATGGAGAAAACAATTACGCTTTGATTAATGGGCTTTTTAATCAAGCGCTCTGTAACATGACAAACAAATGATTTTTGCATGTAACCAAAGAACAATCAACAGGAAAAAAAATGTTAATTTCACTTCATATAAAATCTTAGGAAAACAAACAAACAAAAATCCAAAGCGGCGCACACAAAGACACCGTCGTGTGTAATGGTGTCAGAAACATTCTCCCACACAGATTCACCTTTCATACGCACTACTCTGCCATTTTTCCCCAAGCTTCACAGATAAACTGCATCTAGAACAGGCCTTATCAAAAAATGCTTTTTTCAGCTTGTAATACAAATCACTATACTGTACACCAAGTGGGATTGATATCTTATTATTTTAAATTCTTTCCGTCTTCTCCCTCTGTTGTACATCACTGAGCCACTGAGTGTGCCTCCAGTTTTAGCTGATGTTGTTGAAGTCATTGGAATTCAAAATTTAATTTCTTTTTAGATATTTTCCCTTATTTATTTTTTTTACTGCATTTGAAATAAAGAGTTCTCTCACAGGGTGTAATATACTAATGGAGATAGATTTTAATTAGCTGCTAGTTTAGTGATAATGGGGTGATAAAAGAGGTCAGTGAAATTAGTAAGTAATAAAATTGCAAAACTGGAGGTGCTAAGGTGATAAATACAAGGAAAATGGGGTCTTCTTTTTGCATTTAAAAACTACTTTCAAGATTAAATACAGAAAGATAAGGATATTTTTGGGACTGAATGACCGAGGGAGATGTTAAGAGAACATAAATGGGTAAAAATTTTGTGAGTGTGGTGCCAAAGCCTTGGGTCTGTCCTGTAGCTCTTGAGTCCTCATCACAGATGTTTTGAGCAGATTGCCATTGCCATATTTCTCCTCTTTGCCAGACGCATACAAGTTATAAATCTAATTAAGACAACGAAATTACTTTTTTATAGTTTGCACAGTGGTTTGCAATGTTTCAGGTTTCTAGTAACATTTTTACACTGAAAGCTGCAGAAAACACGTCTGCATACCTTTATTCAGCAGTGTGCTTTTCTCTCTAGTATCAGATTTAATGCATAATGTGAAATGTCTCTCTGAATACATGTAGCTAATAATGTGACTCGCAGAGATTTGAAGTACTTAGATTATTATCTGAATTTCTGTTTGCAGAGACTGATTGCTGGCTGCAGGTCTGAGTCAGATTCTTTCCTTTAACTTTCATAAATCCGTGCAGTTTCAAACCATATGGAGTAAAATCGAGAGATACTGTAGACGAGCGCTTATGCACATGATAATGATTTCTTCTGTTTTTCTACACATTATATGGGTTAGCTGTTACGTACAGATTGCAGGTTTACATGATGGGCTTATAATAAAGCAGCAGTTCTCTGGATAATTCTGACAGCTGAAGTAGAAAACAGGATTTATTGAGAGAATGACTGCTCCATCCTTCAAGACCTCACATGGTCTTTATCAGTTCCTATAGTAGGGTTCGCCCTTACATCAGAACATATAGATCCTCCTTCAATTGTCTCACATTGATCTGAATTGCTTTGCTGTTTCCAGAAACAAAACCTGTCATCAGATGTGTTATTTTGGTTAGCAGATTGATTTCTCACCAGGTCTGGTCATGTTTGCGCTCCTAATTTATGCTGCCTTTGGTAGATTGTATTTACCTTTCTTTAAAATCTGCTGCATCTGTATCTCTAAATTAGTGGATTGTTGGCTGATCACCCCAGTCATTCATGTCATGTTTTCCATTGCAGATTCATGTTAATTTATACTACCTAGTAAATCTGGCTGAAAGTGTTAGACCAAAATAGTCCATCAGAATAGTTTCGGCATTCTTCACTGCTGTGGTAGCCTGCTGGATGAATTGACTGCCATTTGCACAATAAATCTCCCTCATCTGGTAATGATGGAGAGTGCTGTCTAGAACACAAGTGTTAAGCTGTGGGATCGAATGACTGTGAAGGTGCCGTCATATGTTTCATATATTCGTGAAAACGTTAACGGTTTCCTCTCGTTCTGAAATAGTCGTTATCCTGAATGAGACTGTTCACATAAGCGTAGGCAATTTTAATTATATGATGAAGATGATCACTTACAACAAGTTTCTACTGATTTCCAGTCACCCTGTCCACTCAGGAGAACCAATGTGTAGCTTCAAAATGTCCCTGATTTCCCTCATTATAGGGCTCAAACTTCAGGTTGCAGGTTATAGTAGATCATCACCCAGCAGATCCAGTCTACTGCATATTAGACTCATTGTAGTAGCAAAATGGTGTTATGTATTACTCACTGATTTTCAGTAGTTATTTGTTTATGAAAGTGCAACACATAAGGGAATATCCCTTTTAATATTCCACTTTTACTAGGACATCACTGGGAGGCAAATGTCTCTGTTTTAGAGAATAAAGAATGAATAAAACCACAGTTAAGCTGGCATAAACAACAAAGATCATGAAGATATGCATACATTATCTCTGATATTACACTAATATACAGACATTTGAGAATAATACCATAAATTCACTGCTGAACAGCTTCAACAACAACATTTTAAGATGGAGTCAGTGGCTGCAATTTAAGGGTTTTTTTTCAATAAGTGTACCACCTACTATTTGACTGTTAAAAGATGTTATTGGGAGAATGCTATCCTATTATCCTATAATATCCTATTATAATCCTATTATCTACTAAATGTCAAACTTGTTAGCAGTACCCAGGAAAATACTCAATACCATTTTCAATACCACGGTGAAAAAATGTAAATAAAAAAACATACAAAAAATTAGAATACTACAAACAATAACATCAATGACAAACTTATTTTTAAGCCGACTAATTCAGTGCAGAAAAATACACTAACTATGTCTGTGAAGGTTCTCAGTCATCCAGCTCATCGTAGTCTAAGGAGCCTGGAAAGAAAAGCATCGGGACTTCTTTTAGTTTCCTTGAAGACGTTTCACCGCTCATCTGAGAAGCTTCTTCAGTTCTAAGAGGTAGAACAACAGGTAGCCGTAGCAACTTTTTAAGCACTATGGGAGTGTCCCCTCAAGAAACATGGAGCCCTATTGATCCGCTACCTAACTGTCTCATCCTGTTAAATTAGTGAAAATGGGCTATGGGTCACAATCGACAAGGTTTTGGGTGAACCCATTGTGAAACCAAGCCCCAGCCCTATCATCACTTTATTATTACTAAGCTGATAGAGGGTCCATGACCCTATTGATGACTTACAGACATCTGATGTTAATGGCTGGGAACGTGTGAGCCACCAGATTCATTTGTAGAACTGAAGAAGGAGCTTTATCGAGCTTCTCAAAACGTCCTCTAAAGTGTTCTTAAAGCATTGTAAACATCAGCTCTTCAGCTGCTAGACTAAGTGTGGAGGGGCTGGAGGAGGCAAAGATGGTTTTAGCATTGAAATAGTGAAAATGAGCATCTAAAATAAAAAGCCAACACAATGTAGTGTTCATTAGTATTTCTTTTACTAATGTGGTAACTTGGAGGAGCCATATTACATTGCTGCATCAAATACCAACAATGGTCATTATTTGTTCTAGCATTTGTCTATTTTTGTATAGCATTGCCTACTGAGTCAGCAAGTTCCAGGTTCACTCCTGTGATCTTCTCAGAGAAACATAGCGCTTTTTAGACACAAATAACTGTCTCATCCTGTTAAATTAGCCCTAGCTATTAAAGTATAGATCGACAGGGACAATGACATTTGTTGTCTAGCTCCAGCATTGACGTTATCACTTTATTATTAGCCGTAGCTGATAGTTGCTACCTTAATGATGACTTAACAGACATCTGATGTTAATGGCTAAGCTGAACGTGTGAGCCAGCTAGATTCATTTGTATGAAAGCAGGAGCTTTATCGGCTTCTCAAAATTCCTCTTAAAGTGTTCTTCAGCATTGTAAACATCAGCTGCTTCAGCTGCTAGTGAGTGTGGAGGGGCTGGAGGAGGCAAAGATGGTGCTTTTAGTATTGAAATAGCTGAAAATGAGCATCTAATTCGATAAAAGAATTTTTAGTGTTCATTAGTATTTCTTTTACTAATATTTTAAGGACTTCAGTATTCGCGATATTGGTTTACACCATCATGATACCAACAATGAGTCATTATTTGTTCATAGCATTTGTCTCATTTTGTAAAGCATTGCCTACTGAGCTCTCAGACAGAAACTCTGTTCCATTTAATTGTTCCCTGTGATCATATTTCAAAAATATCTTCAGTCCTGCCTTTGAACACGGGTAATTACATATGTTTTAGGAGAGCCAGATTTACTGATGCAGTACAGAGAATGTTTGATAACATTTCTCATCCCACTCACCCCCTCTATCTAAACGCAGCCTCTCTGCTCTGGTCTACTCGGCTGCTGCTCTGCATATTTTTCATCTTCTCTTCAAGCTTCAACTCCTTTGTGTCATCCCACAGATGTCCATTTCTCTGGAGTCTTGAGCTTTGTCTCTTGCTCTACCCCTTAACAAAATACAGCAGCTGCTGGGCAATAATTCTTCGGCTGGGTCTGTGTAGGCCTGGGTATGTCCTACTACTTGGCTACTTGGAAGTGTCAGCAAGATATACAGTGATCGCCCCACAGAGCCCTGATAGATTTGTGATATGTGATAGATATATTTTACTCTTTGCATTTTCTGTTCATAACCAACACATTAAGCATTACTCTGTCTTTCACGTGGTTACTTGCTTTCTCCTGAAGTCAAATGAGGAAATTGAGGATAAAAAGAAGTCTTAGTTTCCATTGTTTTAGGTGTAGCCTTATAGTCAATGTCAAGACATGAAACTCTGTCTTCATTTCAAAAAGAAGCCCTGTGATCATATTTCCCAAAAAATATCAAACATTTTCCTTGCATACTCAACACGGGGTAATTATTATTTCTTTTAGGTAGAGTCATATTTGTTGATGCAGTTTTGTCATTTCTGATAACATTTTGAAGATGGCTAAAGGGTATTTGATGATTAATAAATTCCCTGTGATTACTCACAGGGAGACACGGGACCACTAACCATGTGACCTTAACGTGTCCATCATTTTGCATGTTTGACAATGGTGGTCCCAAATGTAAGGTCAGTGGGAGTAAGGCCCCAGGAGGGAAGAAGGGGTCATGTCTGATCCTCTAACGCACATGCGTGAGGGGAACATGAGTGTGGTACCTCCAGTTGCCAGGGTTAGTGAGGAGGATGCTCATTGTGAAACCTGCCCAAAACCTCATGTAACCTTAGAGGTCACGATGGCCTTCAGGATGGAAGTTGCACCTTATGGTGGGTGGGACTGACTCACAACTGGATTATAGATGGCAAACAGTTCTCCATTTCCAAACCACCTACAGCTGGTTAGGGAATATTTGCAGACAAAGTAAAAAACTACAGGCAATTATGGCAGCCTTTTAGCAGCCAAAGCGACCACTCTGAGGTTGTTTGTTGCAGTAACCAGCAGGAGCCCGCAACTCTGAGAAACCACTTCCACAAATAAACATTTTTCAGGTCCAATGGTTGTGACAGATCCAATATAAGTCTTGAGCAATGTGCGCATGCCATTATTGAGAAACTTCATTCCTTATTACCCCAGTGCTTAAATGTCAAACTGCTACATTGGTAATGATAGGATTAAAACTATAATTGGACGTTTATTTTCAATCTCTTTCCAATGTGATCCTGTTGTTACCAAAATTTAAGTGTTTTTTTTTCCAGAATTTTGATCCATCGTAATTATAATTGCTGTCGAAGCCATGAAGCCATAATTTGCATTAATTCTCTGTATTTATAAATGTGCTTCCTCAAGGCAGATAATTCCCCACCAGCAGTGAAGCAGCTGAAGGCAAGGATTACCTTGTGTTTGTCAACTGAGTATTCCCAGATTTAACTTTTAGACCACTGAGTTAAAACTCTCCCTCCATATGTCTGCAGGGTGACCCATTATCACCATTCTGCCGAGAGGCAACAATTACCAAACAATGTGCCCTCTGCTGCACGTTCATTTTGGAGAGAAAAAAAAGTTGATTCTTACAGCTGATAAGAAACATTAAACGGTTACATTAGCTGTTATGTTCAGAAGAGGACAAAAGTTCTCACATTCATATGAACAGACAGATAATTATCTTGTGCATATTGTTATTATCTTGTATTATTATAATTGTCAGTTACCATCCATTTACTGCAGAGAATCCTGAACTTTTAGCTGTGTGGAACACTTTCTAATCAAAGCTTTATAATGTCTTGTTAGCTTAGTGTGTGAGTCAGCAGGGCTCTTCTGTGTTTCACCCTGGCTTTGCATTGGAAACTGTTCACCATCTTAAAGCCCCCTTCCATGCTTGAGATGGTGCCATAATTCCAGAGCCTGGATGTTGCCAGTTAATTGGCGTCCCCTTACATGGATGTGAGGAGTGCAGTGATGAATAACAGAGTAAAAGTATGATCAAACTGTACCTCAGTACTGTCGCCACCACCCATGTGATATGCAATAATCACTCCAGTGGGGACTGGCTGCTATTTCAAGCTAGTTTTTCAGAAAGAAAAAAATATGATAAATAACCCACAGTCAGATTTAACTACAGTTTATTTATGGCAACATTAATGAATAAAGTTACAGATTAAAGCAGAATGAGAAGCTTCTCTGGCATGTGTGAAATCACAGGTGTCAGTGTCATCAGCATACTGATGCTCAAAGCTTTTCATATGCAAAAGAGACTGCCAGAAATTTCCACCTCACATCCCTTAACCCTGCTACTCCACAACTCCTTACTCATCTGCAATTATTTCGTGTGTGTGTGTGTGTGTTTGTGTGTGTGTGTGTGTGTGTGTGTGTGTGTGTGTGTGTGTGTGTGTGTGTGTGTGTGTGTGCCTCTTTTGTTGATGTTATCTATGGCCTCAATTCCCCTGATGGATATGAAACTGCTGAACATGTTTAGTCAAAGCAGCCACAGTGATGGGCTTAATAAAGACGCGGGGAGTGGAGAGGAGGAGCTGCGGTCTGGCTGCAGCTGCTGCATTGGTTGCCTGCTCAGCAGTGGGAAGGGACTGAATGAGCAGAGAGAGAGAGAGCAGGAGAAAGCAGGAGGGAGGGAGAGAGAATTGGGGGAGGAGGTGAGTGCTCTTGTTGGGAGATAGGGAATGCCCGTTAGTTGCGTCTGCCGATAATAGCACATCAGCCAGTGCACTCCTATTGGGAGAGCAGAGCACAGGCAGAGCAGAGGGACTGAGCTGCTGAGCAAAGAATGGTACACTAGAGTAGACAGGCACACTCAGAAAGAGAAAGAGCGATACTGGCACAATCAGAAAGAAACAGAGAGTGAGATAGACCCAGGGAAGAGAGAGCGCATCAGCACACATAGACAAGAGGAGGACTGAACAGGCGCGGGTCAGTGGAAAGAGGAGAGGAGGGACAGGAGGGAATCAAAGTTACCAGGTCAGCAAGAGAACGTGGAAGTGGAGCAGCTGAGACTCTCGGGGGGCTCACTCCTGCCGGAGCAGCCGGGCACAGCATTAAGAAGCACAGGAGGAGAGTGATATTACAGCAGAGGATAGAACAAGTAACTTCTTCACAGAAAGACAGTCCTGTCATAAGGCGAGGGTAATGCTCCTCACAGGAACCTTCTGCACTTCTACTTTAGGATTATCACAGCAAGAGAGCTTCACCAAGCAGACGACACTTAAACCTGCCAGAGGTGCCTGAGCAGTTCACTTCTACACAGGAGACCTTTTCATCCATCCGTGGGGTTTCAGGTGGATGTAGTGTTGCTGTGTGGATTTTATCCTTTATTGCTTCAGAGGGTGAAGCAGTGAAGATTTGGAGGGCAAGTTATTCTGTCCTGTCATCTCTGAGACTATGGTAGACTGTGTGTCAGAGAGCCCCTCATCAGCAGCTGCAGCCCTAGAGTATGGAGAAGTCCAGCAGTGAGGAGTCAGCCATTCACCGTAGCCCTTCTGTAGACAGCCGCGAATCCGATTTTGCTCAAGCCTCCACGTCTGGTCGCCCTTTCGGTGGCCGCGGCTTCACTGCCGGCGCTTTCTACGGCTCCACGGGGCCACGCAAAAACACGCAGCAGGGGCAGACTGGAGCTGCAGCTGACGCCAGCGCGGGAGACAAGACTAACAACAAGTACAGCTCACCCAAAGGCAGCAAATACATAGTCTTTTACCTGGATCTATCCTTTGTGTTCCTTTTAGAATTTAAGAAGTGCAACATGGCAAGAGGCTGCCTCTGCTGCTTGAAGTATATGATGTTCATCTTCAATCTCATCTTCTGGGTAAGTGGCTTTATATTTTCTTCCTGTTTTTTTCTCCTCTTACTTGATGTAATAGATACAAATGCTGAGCATCTTAAAAGATGATGCTGCCAAAGTAATTCTGGCTCGAGTGATTCACTACTCGTCATTAGCCATATCACATGCATGTGATAAGTTATTCAAAATGTTCATCAGGAGACATTACTTTCTGACAAAATGATGGCTGTCAGGGCAGTCATGCGTCTCTAATTACATCAGGGTGTTTATGCGTGTTACTCTGTGCATGTTGCTATTCCTGGATGTCATGACAGTGTCCGTGGCATTGCACCAGGTCTCCTTTTGTGTATTTTTTTTTTTCTTTCGGTTCGGGTGGGGGTTGGTGGAAAGAGGTCCTGGGGGTCAGTAAAGTCAGTCTTTCACATGGTCACATGATTTACAGTGAACATGAAGCTGCAATGCTGCTTTTGGTATGCAAGGGAAAGACTATATCCTCCTGCAGGGCATTTACACAGATGAGCTGCACAATAGTGGCATAGGGATTTTAGCTGAGTTGGTCAGCAATAGTCTAAATTGATCTGATGGATCGTCATTCCTCTTGACTTAAAGTATGATAAATTGTCAACAGAATTTATTCAGTTTAATAAAATAAATTCTATCGCATGCAATATCACTAGAATTGTAGTATTTAAAAGGAAGGAGTCGTGCATAGATTTCATCCAGAGAAACCTGGCCAGCATGTGGTGGTCTCCATAGTGTAACCAAGCATGGGCATTTATGGTAAAAGTGGGCATCCCTTGAATGTTTACAGACTGGATTATCGGGCTTACGGGTTATGAGGCCAAGCCTTTTGTGTGAATGCATTGAAGCATGAAGCGTAAAAACATCTCAACACTGGGGAATCAACTCAGGCCCACCATGTCATGTGGGTTGATAGCTCAGCTAACTGGGACAACAGAGTGGGCATTAACTAGAGGCCAGCTGTGAACGGGGCAGCATTAACAAATGTATACACAAACATGCACCACACAAGCTGAAATCTACATCACTGTCAAATATATATGTAGAAAAATGGACAGCTCAGACCTTTCTTCATCTTGAAGGCAGCACCTTCATCTTAGTCTGACATGGTGTGCAGGTCCATAGAGGCGGGTGCGATAGTGATTGGCAGCAGTATATAGACCCAACTAAATGATGTTAATATTTGTTTAAGGGATGATAGGGTCAAAAAAAGCTTAGTTGATGATGGAGTCATTATTGCAGACACTGACTTAGCCTTATGTGAGCACCCATTCTCAACTCAGTCAGTGTGTGTATTGACATCACCACTGTTAGAGTTAAGGATGGCATTTTAGAGCAGTTTCCCAAATTGATTTTTGGGTGCATGAGTGATCGATCAGCTGTTTTTCATTACAACATAATGCATGCTTTTCCATACTAAAAGCTTTATTGAAACAGATGGAGGGAGCTCATTTAATAGTGAATACTGTGTTTAATTAATTTCAAAAAATTAAACAAGCAAATTGTTGAAATTATAAATCGGCTAGGGAAACAAAATGCCATTTGAATTACTGCTCTTACTCTTTTACATCATGTTAATTAATGGCCAAACAAAGTTTATTACTTATTTATGATTAAATGTTACAATTTGGCACAAATTACAGGCTATTCAGGGCACTCGTTAGATGAAACTAAAGTCTGACATCTTCTTATATTACCAAAGAGGCTATACATAACTCATCCTTTAAAAGCAACTTTCCTGATCAACATATGTGTTTTTATGCAGATTTGTATAAGCCAATATCAGACATAAGAAGTCACATTAATAATAATGATTTTTGTGAATTTGCAGTACTTGTAAGTATTTCTTGGACCTTTTACTTGGATATTATATTTCAAAGCTGTATTTGACTTCACATTGACACAATGGCTATGTCAGCTGTATGTCAGTTCCAGCCTGCTCATCTCAAATGATAGATCAAAAGCTGCCTGAGTGCATGAGTAAAGGTCAGCTTAGCTGAGGCCATATCCACTCGGTCCTTATGCCCATCACAGGGGAAATGTATGAAACAAAAACATGTATGTTAATTTCCCAGGTTTTTTCCCTGCAAACAGGGAACCTCATTACTAATAATCAGCTCCTGCATTAACAAGTGGGTGAAAACTTGGCTTTTGATTTTAAGGCTTCTGGTCTTAGATTCATGTGAAACTTAGTCTGTTGACCTTGATGCATTATAACGACTGTAAAAGCATCCAGAAGCATTCTCTCTTCAGTGTGAGATTTGTGGAGCGTCCTCTTTGTGTGTGACCATAAGAATGTGTGTGTGTGTGTGTGTGTGTGTGTGTGTGTGTGTGTGTGTGTGTGTGTGTGTGTGTGTGTGTGAGAACTTCAGTGTGGAACTTTCTCAGCACAACTTACACCCTGCTGTGAAATAATTGAATTTTTACTCTGATAATGTTCACTTAATGAATGCCCACCATGCACATTCCAATCTATTGCTGCGGCAGATTGATACTCTTGTTTTCCTCCTACCACTCAATCATTTTAATAGGAGTTTAATCAGTGTCTCATGGGAGAAGGGTGTGAGTGAGGATGCAGCATGTGGCTGCAAGGTCTCAGTGTATCTCCACGTGACAGCTTACTTGACTGGTACTCCAGATTTTCAGGCCGCAGCGCACCAATTTGGAGGTTAGTGGAGCTGTAAATAAAAGGTTCACTTGTCACTGAAGGGTCAGAAAGGGGTGCCCGAGTACTCTGAAACGGAGGGCAAGGGTGAGAGGTATGATGTATCTCGAGACCCCTGGGACTGTGCCGCTCTGCATCTGACACTCCAGGAATCGTACGGTTACCGAAGCTGGTAGAGCGGCGTGCCTCTTAAGTTCTGACATCTCATCTCAGGACTGAAAGGGGAACTGCAAGCAGCGGTAACCTGACACCAGGTGCAGCGGGGGTCTCTTCTTTTTAATGGTGCATGAGCACATTTGCTGTGCACACACACATCCTTGGAAGTGCATTCACCAGCCACACACTAGTAACTTAAAACACAAGGTAAACAGTGACAGGCACTCCAGGCATCTCCATACATTCGCTCATCCTCAGGCCCCCCAGCAGTTGTTCACGACCATCTGGCTTCTCTTCCTTATAAAGGATTAGAAGAGTCTGAGCTGCAGGGGGGAGTTTCAGGCAGATTAACGCAGTATTGGGTTGTGCGGTTAAGTATCATGAGTGCAGTTTCTTCTACGCTAAAGCCAATATCATCAAAGCAAATGGGCATTGTGGTGTGACCATGTGTGACAAAGTCTGGGGTTTAGTTGGCAAGACGATCTGTTGTTCTCCAGCACACATGCTCTCAAGGTCTGTTTGACCATCCCGATAAGATGATTGACATTAAGCCCTATTGGTGTCAGCCTTGAGAACATATCAGTGTTTGTGTTCTTGCTCGGAGCAAGGATTTTAGCCTTAACTGTGCAATGTGTTCTCTGAACTCACAGTAAATGCTCTCAACTCTCCCTGAGGATTTATTCCAACAAATTACAACAGCATTGCTCTCAAGTTTATTCTAATTGTTTAAGATATAGTAGGTTGTACGCTAAATCTGAGGTCTGGCATTATCACACCATATCAAAAAGCAGAGCCTCATTTGATATTCATATTTAAAGGGAAAGTGTCAGTTCAGCAGTCTTGTCCTACAAGTACAAGAGGGGTTCTAGTATCAAAGCTACTCCTTTGTTAGCGGTGAGATGTGTTTAGCATTCATGAATTCTTGTGCTTACTTAGGGGATCGCTGCAGGATTTATAAACCATTTGGTCCAAAGCAACAGAAGATTCGTTTTCTTATCGATTTAATCACCGAATTTGACACTTAAGGTTTCAAATATGCGTGCGCTTTGATGCTACAAAGAGAAGCAGTATTGATGGACTCCAGGTGGTTTGTTAGAAGTGTGCATATAAGCGTACTGGCACGTCTTTATTTGGTTTTGTTGAACTCCATAAAAAACTCACACAAGCTGTCCCTTTGCTTACTCAGACTGGAACCCCCTGAGGTTTCAGTCTAAGGTGCTGAAGCAGTGTGCCTATTTTTCATTCTCCATATCGGCACATGAAAAGTTCAGTAATTTTTAATAGCTCGAGAGCTTGTGTTGTAAAAGACTTTTCGTTTTCTTCCTCTTTTTCACAAGTCGCACAGCTGAACTCCATCAGTCACTGCCAGGTGAAACAAGGATTTGGGCACAGGAAAACAGATGAGAGTTGAATGAAAAACTGTTTTTTGAATTGACAGTGGCTTTAAAGTGGCAGAAAGCTGTATCAATCTTGGCCAGTGTGTCTTTTGAAATCTTACACCTCCAAATATTAATTTTATATTGTATGTCGTTTTGCTTATCAATACAACCAATTACAAATTATTAATCTTATATATCAGGCATTCATATAACATGCTTGGATATCAACAGATGCGTCATGGCTAAAATGTGCAGCCTGCAAGCTGGGCTGTCAGTTTCCCTGTAGCATTTACATAAAGAACATCACATATGCATTTTAATTATTTGGAGTCTTGTAATTAGCATCCCCTGTAGATCCCTGGGCCTTGATTCACACTGGCTGACCTGCTTGGTAAATATCTCCATATGCCTGCCTTTGTCCAGCAGATCGTCTGGGGAGATCACTCTCATTTACACGTCTCTCTCTCACACAGGCTGTTTCGATTTCCCGGCCGTGTTGTGTAGAGCTGCTGAGCTCATTAGCTCTTGTTGCAGATCAACTGGGGAATGGAGCTACTGTGTTTCACTCTAGGGGGGCAAGGTAATAGAGCGGGAGATTTTGAGGTGCATTTTACGCTTGGATGCAGTCGGTAGGTATTGCCTTTCCAGGGGAATTGAGATTCTTAACCAATCACTCAATCACTTACTACTGTTGGTTGGTGATTATAACACAGAAGTAGCTAAAAAAAGGCAACATTTTATTACAAAGACTCAGCAACCTAATATAGGGAATGTGGAATAAACCTGCTCCACAAAACATGTAAATGCCATTCTTTTTATATGAAATACTCTTTCTTGTGGAGAGATTACATGTAATACTTGATGTTTGCTACTTGGCTGCAGGTGTAGTTTTAGTCCAGTTTTCAGTCTCAGCTGTTTGGCGCTGACTTGTAGTGACAGGTCAACATTGCAGAAACAAATGACAGAACAGTAACTGCTAGGCACACAAATTGCAGTTTACTGACTTCCACAATTGCTGGTACACACCATTTATCGTCTGTTCCCTCCATCATTCACATTAGTATCCTTCACAGATGCCGGAAGTGTAGAAAAAGAGCGTAGAGACTTTGTATCTACACTTAACCTGTCACAGCTAACCACTTGTTAATTTCAGGCAAGATAAAAACACAATCTCATTCCATCTCATTCCCATTTGTGTCACCAGTGAGTTAGTTGGTATAATATCTCATCAGGCTCAACTATGCAATCTCCATGAATTAAAAAAATGTATTTTTTCCTCCCTTTAGCACATTAAACACAGATATCATGCTCCCCGCAACACAGTCTGTAAGAGATATGAAGATAAAGAGTAGGACAGCAAGGGGACAAGAGGAGTGTCGTTAGTTCTGCATACATAGGCGAGGTCTTTTGTAATGACTATGTGCCACGTCGTGCACCTCGGGCAGTAGAGAAGATAGCACCCTTTTTGTGTAGTCAATAATGTGTTGATGTTACTGAACTGTGACACCGAAAATACCATAACAGGTCGTGTATTTGGGTTATTGATCAAACGGGTCTTGTCTTTTTTGTCTGCTTTATATTTTGAAAGCAGACAAAGCAAAGTATCTATTCACTGTGCATTGACAGTGAATGGGTACCATGAACAGCAATATCAACAAAAGCAAGCCTTTCCATTCAGTTTTGCAGCTTTGAATGATTTCACATTTCACATGCAAGTTAAGGCTCAGAGATTGTGTTATCAAGCAAACCGTTGTGAAAAACTGCATGAGTCAGATTAAATTTGTGCAGGAAAAAGCAAACAATCGTTGTAGCTTTTCAGCTTTTGAGCATTTTACATATCATATAGTGACAGTTTGTAACATCTGTGCACTCGCAGGGATTCAGTATAGAAACAAAACAATAAAACAGACTCTGAGCTCTGTTATTAGAGTTCGAGCTTCTGCCTTCGCTGTCTGTGCCAAATATCCCCTAATTTAAATTACCTTAATATCACTTTTGTTATACTTTTCAGACAGTGCGTAAAATCTTTTTCTTTGGACATTTTCATTCATTTTCAGTCCAGCGGTCATACCTGACCTTTTTGGTGTGGGGGCGGGATAAGCCACCCAACACTGGCCTGTGAATATTCAAGTGTAAAAAGGGATGTTGTGACTGCACAACAAACAATTTCGCAAACAAATTGGATCTTTAGGCCCTTTGTTATTGTACATGCCTGCATAGCATTTTGATTCCATACCAGCTGAAGACTTGGCATGTCTCTGCAGCGTTTCCTTTTAAAAAGGAAACTGGAAAAGTGGAGGACAAAAGAAAAAGTGGCAAGCCTTAAAAATTATCTACAGCAAACGTACAGTACGAGCAGGTTTTGTTCACATTATTAAGGAGGAACTCAGCTAAGGGGTACAACAGCAGAGGCCCGGTCATGGTTTGGGGCTGTGCGTCTTGTCAAAAGTGATTGAACTGTGAAACAGAAACGTGCTGTCAGATTTTGATCCATGATGCAGCACCTTCTGGACGTGTGTAATAAACAATGACATGACAATAATCTCAAACACACTGCCAATGCAGTAAAAGCAGGTAGAAAAATACAGTCTGAAGTGTGTTCAGAGTTTTCGAATGGTAAAAACTCTGTTTTTGCTTTTTATACTGTATTTATATTTATCTTTGCACATTTCAATAAATAACTACAACCATTTTCCCGTTTTCATAGTAAATTATGAAAGATGAGTGGTTGATGACTGCACAGCACTGTAGCTTGCTAGTCAAAATTGTCTGACATTTAAAGGCAAATTACAGTGAAACCAGTGTTTTTCACTTTCCCCCAGTAAACACACACGCGCGCACAAAGCTGTGTTAAGGAAGCCCATTTTGTTTGACTTCTGAGAGCAAATGAAATTTCTCAGAGATTACCTTTCTTATTTTGAATTAACAGACTGGGAAACGGGAACTAACTACAGCTCTATAAGCTCTGTGCAAACACAATGTGTGTACTGTGTTTTAAGTAGTTTGTTTTTCCGTGCAAAATTAGATTTCTCTGTGAAACGGTCGTGTTTAAATACGAGAAGTCTGACTAACATGTAGTTACGTCCAAGACATTCTGCAGTCTTCTGTGTCTTCATTCCAAGTTTCTCCAGAGATTATCACCAGTGCTCTGAAGATACGTCGATGACTGGCTCTAAAACCAATTTCCCCAGGGCTTCTACCTGAGTTGATTCAATAGGACTGACTTCTTTTCCCACCATGAATCCACTCAATCAACCCTCATAGATTCCTCGAGAGCTTGTTTCAACTCATCTATCTCCTCCCCATCTCTAAGCAACATTTAGAGACCCAAGACGCACCGTACAACTGCACCACAATGGCTTGAAAATATGAGCAGCAGATTGACTTTGAATGTGTGTATTTTAAATGTGTCATCTTGAATTTGGGTCAGGGACTCAGGGTTTCACTGCCTGAATGGTAATGAGCCCAGGACACAGCCCCAGCAGGGCTTTAACATGCAAAAAGGAACATACTCTTACTACTTTATTTATACAGCCGTGTCAAATGAGAGACAGATTTATACCTTAAACATTATTGTTTGTATCTGATTTATTTAGTCGAGCCACTGCAGATTACTGCTGTCCTATAACTCAACCGTAAAATGCAACATATTGCAGCTTCCTGGATAGAAATGCATCAGCACAAGAAGCACAGAGTCGCTAGACAGTTGTTTGTGAGTGCCTAACGTCTTCTTGTTATACTTTAATGGGGCAACTTTATGTGGTGTATAATGTAAAATTCAGGCCATCAGCCAAAGTATTAGACTGTTTGTTGTAATTTGAAATAGATGCCTATCTTGTTGTTTTCAGAGTGGAAATGAGATCTTCATCAGAGCAGGTTGTTGCAGTGCTCTCGTTATGTCTGATCCAATTTGAGCTCGACTCTTATTTGATGTGCGTGAGGTGTGCTCACAACACACTCTGATATTGTCCCAGTAGAGAAGATCCTTCACTCGTACAGTATCAAGATAGCTGACTGGCTGACAGTCTGTGTAAACGTAACGGAGATTATTGCTGTTCTTTCTGCTTGCAGATTCATATTCTTCCTTATCACGGCTGAGTTTATGGGTGCCCCCTTGACTTTGCCGGGTCTTATCACACGACTAAAGCAATTGGTTCCACTTGTTTATTTTACATCAATTTGCAATTACCAGCTCAAGACATGAAAGAGCGTTTGCTTTGTCTATCTGTTCTGTTTCAGAAGATATCAGGTTTGCATACGTGCTTAAGTCAGAATTCTGAAGCAGTTTGGTTGCCTGCAGCACGCAAAGTCTTGCATAAAAATGAAACATGAAAAACTAGCCTCGTTCCATCACTTTGCTGTTCTATCTGGGGCACAGAAGGATGTGTTAGATCTTACTTTCAGAGAGGACCTCGCAGTTTTATTGCATAGTAGAAATACAAAAGCCACATGATAGGGTTGTCAGTAATCCTACATATTCACCTGAAACTGCTTTTTTGTACAAGTATACCAATTTTCATCCAAGCAGTAATTTAACTGTCTTGAATAATGCGGCATCTTTATCCACTTTCTATTGTAGGAAATTGTTAATTAAAGATTCAGAAAACTTGGAAATAGAGGTATATAGACCCCCTCCCTCAGCATGTGCCATTTGCAATCTCTGTCAGTAGTCATTATTTCTGCACAGATGTCTCAGTGTCTCCTATTAAGCCACCCAAGCTTCAGTAATGGGTGACTTGGGATGATGCTGGAATACAAAAGAATGAGTCCAAGTGGAATTTCGTGTGGGCAGACTAAGGTTAGGTAAAAGAGTCTAATTTGAGAAGATCATTATGGGGTCATCGCCACCTTCAGTGAATGATCTCATTCATCCATATTGAGCCAGAGTAATTATTAACATAGACCCTTTGCCTGTGTGTGCACTCATTGGGTGCAGTGTGGTGAGACAAATCGCTCTCGCTGTGTTTTATCCAGTGATCATTTCAGTGAAGGATGCCGCACCGTGTTTGGGGTCAGCCCATTAATGCCCCTTCCATTTCATACACGTTACCTACTTCAGTGTTTGAATGTCAAGATTTAAGGTCTCTGTGATGACTGTGTTTTGATTTTGATCACAGTCCTCCTTGAACCCCATTCACAAGTGAGCTTGGACAGATGGGGTTAGCCAGATTTTTCTTCCACTCCCCTTCTGAGAGGACAGGCTGGCAGACTTAAAATGCTGTTCTTTTCCGGGATCGGAGGAAGCGATGCGTGAAGGCATGGAGAGATGGGAGGGACTTTTTTACAAGATCATGAGAGGTGAACATGTTGATGTTTGATGACAGCTCCCCGAGAGGTGACTCACCCGCTCAGATCTGGCTCGCTCGCTCCCTCTTTTTTCTTCTGGAGACAAACGCGAAAATCATTTGGTCTATTTTGGAAAAAAATAAGAACCTTGAGAATGATGTATTTTCTTTTAGTGATTTGACTGCATTTATTTGTTGCTTTACATGAAGTGTTGACCACTAGCTCACTAGCTTAGTGGGATGTATTTGTAATGCTTTGTCTGTCTCCCTGCTTCCCACTGGGATTTGCGAGACATGGCGGACCCAGATGATTGGCAGAGTCAAAAAGTAAAGAGAAGCGAGACATTTGAAAATAATCCAACTTAAACATGGCCTGAACCTGAAGCTTTGTGCAAAATAAACGTTCCAGCAGGTACTTGTAGTCGAAATGTTTCAGGTCAGGTTGCTGAACACTGCCTCACACATTGCAGACAGAAAATAAAATTGCGCTGCAGCAAAAATGCCAGCACAAACAACATTTTAAGTCATTATCTTTTTTGTAGTTTATGTATTGCATATAAACTTGCTGAAGTAATTGCTGTAAGTGAAATACCCAGTGGCTGTACTGTCTCAAAGCTGTAATATTTATCAGTGAGTTTTTGAAAAGAAATGGAAGAGAGATAAATAAGCATTAGATGACCAGATGAAAAGTGAATGCAGGTGTACCCGGAGAGCAGCAGTTAGACAGAGTGACTAAATAAGTAGAGCTGCTTTTTTTTCCTTTTGACAGTTTGCAACTCCCCAGCCTGATTAAGCTGTGCTAAGCATATCCAGCAGATTTTAGCTTCATTTTCTGCATTATTTATGTAAAGCGCATAGGCTGAAAATGTTTTAATGCTGCCTTGAGCTTGAGAGAAAAAACAGCCTAATCATACTGGAGTTCATTCATGCATTCAGTATGCACGCATCTCTGTATGTATCACTTTGTGTTCTTGAGTAAACACTGGCCAGACTGAGCCTGTAAATATCTGTATCCATGTGGCCGTGTTGTCATGTACAACATTCCTGGATCTACATTCTGTGTGAACAACTTAAGTAGCAAATGTAGATTTTGGTTGTGATGAAAGAAACGACTGATGAAGACAAGGACGGGGCGGCTCTCATTTCTCATATGAAGGCTGACATGTCTGTTTGCTGGCTTCTGTCAGTATTACAGAGAGCCCAGTAATTGGCCCATAAAAGCGCATCTCTGTTCAGCTGGAATGCATTTCTTCATCCTCACCCCCACCCACCCTCCACCCTAAACCACTGTTCTTTTTTGCGTTGAAGTGCTTACCTTGCAGAAGAGACGCATGGAGGAAAATATTGTCCCGCAGCGTGCTCTCACTTTGTTTCTGAGTCTTTCCGTTTCACAGAGAGACAAAGTGATTTCTTTGTAGTCGTGCCATTTTAATAGAAAAAAAATGTCTGGAAGCATTGTCTTGTGGTTCATTGTACCTGTGATGGATGAGAACAACAGGTAAATAACTCACGGAAGGCAAAATCGGAGGAAAGTATTTTTTATTAATTTTTAACATCTGAATTAAGAAGATTTTAGTCTGGATGAGACAAAAGAGTGTTGGGGCTGCAGTTGTGGTTGTAAATCCTCCTGAAAAGCAGTCACATTTCACGCTGGTCTACATCAAAATGGTTTCATTAGCATGGTTTAGCTGCTGATCTAATATCGTCTGAGTGCATTCTGGCTAACATATCTGGCTGTTTCTCATATTAACAATTGTGGGTGGCCAGCTTTATTGCCCATAGAGTTTCTTTGTAATCAGTTTCCTTTTTAATCCATGAAATAAGAATATGTTCGTTCAAAGACAAATTTATTTGCAGAGGATATGCTTTGGTACGAAAGAAAAGCAAAATATAAAAATACTTTAAAAGTTTAATGCATCAGTGATGTTTACTGAGAGATACAAACTGCAGCTATAAGGATCCGGAGTCTGCCTCAGATGCTGTTGGGTCCTGAGAGACTCCATGGTGAGCCCGGGACCATTGCTGTCGAGTAAAAGCACATTGCTGCAATTTTGTGTTTTCATTATGCATCCAGTTGACTTCTAGTGTTCTAAGAAGGCAGCCGGGGATACAAAACGTTAGTTCATATGTGTTCATGCATTTCTCACCCCAACTGAACGCGGCAGATGGCCCCGCCCCTCCCTGAGCCTGGTTCTGCTGCTTTTTCTTTTCCACTGTCGCCAAAGTGCTTGCCCATAGGTGGTCATTTGCTTGTTTTCTCTGTATGTATTATTGTAGGGCCTGCATCACAACATAAAGCGCCTTGAGGCAACTGTTGTTGTGATTTGCCGCTGTATAAATAAAAGTGAATTGAATTTGACTTAATCTACATTTAAACGCTGCCTATGCTGTTCCACTTACCAGCATGAAAAGGGCTCAGCAGCTAACGACGTTTTCACTGGCAGATTTCACCTCCCAGGGTGGCTGACTTTACATCTAACCGTTCATTATAGTCAGTCTGATGATATATGTCTCAGGTTTGAAAACCTCCCATTGTTTTTCTCATGTGTGATTGTCAGTGCAGCCCACCAAGCAAAGGCTTCTTTAGGAGGAATGAAGTAGGTGAAAAAGTAGTTGGCCTTTAAATTTGGACCTTTTCATGGTGCCGTGCATTTTTTTAATATCATTTAGACTTTTACCTCAATCTTGGCAGCCATGTTAGTTGTTCCATATAGGCATGGCGCTGTGATGGCATTACGCCGTGACAGCTCAGAGAAATAAGTCCCTTTCAGACATGCGCTCTTTTCCATTAATCTGTCAACATGTGAATATGTCAGCATCATTTATGAAGGACGACAGAATCACTTGTTGGTAAAAGTAATGATGGCTGTCTTACTTGCTCAGAACTAGTAACATTTATATATGACTTCCAACACACGTTTGAACTGCACACAGTCACAAAAGTGGACCGGCACACACGATATTACAAAAGATTACAGTTCCTGTAATCTGTTTTCTGCACTTGCCTCATGCTTCTAAAGGGTTTTCAGCTCATTAATTGTTTTAGAGAATGTGTTAAAAAAGAGCATTGGCACCTCTTATGCTATTGGCATGAGGCACCTGCTGTCAGGCTTTGTCTCTTCCTCCCTTGGTGCCCAAACTCATCTCACTCCTTAAAGAGGAAGCAATTTTTTCATTAAAAACAAAATTCTATATAATAAGCTGGCATCTTTCTGCACACAAAACAAAGTCTAATATTGGGGGTTTGTCCCATTTTAGTACAACCCTTGTTCCCTAACCATCACAGAGAGGTACAAAGACACAATTTGCATCCCTTTAATTTCTGGGCTTTGACAAAACATTAACAATAGCTTAAACCTAGTTTGATGCTTCCATCTGTTAGAAGTACGTCCTCTGAGATTATTACTGAGCTGCTGCATCATACAGCATCTTCAAAGTCCAACAGTTGCATACATTTACATTTATGGCATACCAGGTAACTTCATTAAACACATTAGAATGGCTGTGACATGGGGACAGGTTTGATCAGGATGTAACATCAAATGACACTGTACAGTTTTCTTCACTTCAAACAGAACTGTCAACAAGTCTCAAGTTTGAAGTTAGGGTAAAATCACTGGTGTAAAGGGTCCATGCACAGCATGCAATTATCCATGCATCCATTTGCTACCGCTTATCCTTTTCAGGGTCGCGGGGGGCACTGGAGCCTATCCCAGCTGTCTTAGGGCGAGAGGCAGGGTACGCCCTGGACAGGTCGCCACTCTGTCGCAGGGCTAACACATAGACAGAATCAACCATTCGCACTTGCATTCACACTAGAGCTGGGCGATATAAGATTTTTTCATATCACGATATGTTTTTCTCATTTCAGGCGATAACGATATATATCACGATATAAGCCAAATAACTAAGATTTAAAAGTAAGATTTAAATGTGCCGTTGCTCACAAGTAAAATGTGAAATAATTAGCAGCTTGTTTTGATTTAAATATTTATTTCCCATAATAAGTTCAACAGGGTAGATGTACTTAAGGAACATGAGACTTCAGTTTCAGATAAATAAAGGCAAATATTGCAAACTACACAAAAGGCAGCCGCTAAAGCGTTTAAGTTTCAAAACAGAAAAAACAAAACAGACCACTAAATTGTCAATTTCACTTAGAAACAAAATATTAATTCTAAAAATAAGTCTTAGTTTGTTTTACAGAAGAACAGACAAAATTGACTAACTTTTGTCAATATCAAATAAACTGAGAACTAAAAGGAAATTCTCAATCTCTCCTTGTTGTATAGCTTAGCTTTTCAAACAGTTTTAACAGTGACTTTAGTCTGACAAAAGCCGAATGACTGAATCAGCGCTTTCAGTCAGAGATTGAGCATGCACCGCTTTATTGTATTTCAGACTTGCTTTCGACACAATTTACAGTGCGGCGCTACTCTGTTTTTTGTCAGACTTGAAATAGCGAAATACCTTCACACCACGGAACTTCTGTGGCCCTTCCGTTCGACAAGCTCTCCGGCATTGGAACCATCATCGGTTTTTTCTTTGGTAACCTTCGCTCACGCTCTCGGTTGATTTTTCTCTAGTCGGCACACTCACTTCCTTCATTACAAGGACTGCACGGCTGCAAAAACAAATACACATGTGCGCCTTGGCGCTTGTGCTGTACGTAACAAGTCACGTGACGTGACTCTGCGGCTGTGATTGGTTCGGCTCTGCGCTACTTAATTTGGATTGGCTGTTCTTTTTTTTTTTTTAAGAGAACAAGAGAGATGAGGCCTATCGCAATAGTTAAATTTTTCTATCGAGAAAAAGTTATTTCGCAATACATATCGTTATCGTTCTATCGCCCAGCTCTAATTCACACCTATGGGCAATTTAGTGTTTCCAACTAACCTAACCCCACTAAGTGCATGTCTTTGGACTGTGGGAAGAAGCCCGAGTACCTGGAGAGTGAGGCAACAGTGCTAACCACCGTGCTGCCTCGCAGTCTTGCAAATTATGCTATTATTGAAAATTAAAATGCATGTCATGTTCAGGTCTCAATGTTTCTGCAGAAACAGGAGTACTAAAGTAACTTAAGCTCCTCGGGAGGAACACAGGAACAAATTGTTTGTTCCTGTGTTTCAGGAAATACTGAAAATATCAGAAAAGGAAACATTTAGCATGAGGCTCAAATATTGCCACAGAAACAATATAATTAGCAGACCTCAGTTTGAAATGGCTTCTGGAAAGAGCGATAAGTCACAACAGCACGGATCAGCTTCCGCTCTATCTTCCGCCTCATTTATTCCTGTCTAAATGAGATAGGCCTACTATCTGCTGGCAGACATCCATTGGTAACACAGTGACAATACAACGGGCTCTTTAGAAGCATCACCTATGTGAAGTGCAGCAGACTTGTCACTCTACGGTTATCTAGCCTAAACTCCCGGGATGCAGGACAATTAGAGGACAAAACAGACAGGCGATGGCCACAACACAGGCATGTCAATACAGGCGGGGGCCACAGAGCGAATGATGTGAGTGGGCACGTCAGGTGCTTCCAGGGTTCGACAGGTGCATATAGGCAGACAGACTTTCTCCTGAAAATGTCCTTGTCACTTTTGTGATCACAGGGGAAGCGCATAAGATGGAGGGATGTTTATTGCCGTTGCTTTTCAGTGAGAAGTGCTCGGTAAATGCTTATTGAATCGGGATCCGTCTGAGGTGGCCTACTTGAGAGACGCCCTGCACGGCACTTGTTTAAATGCGTGTGTAATCTAGAGACATTCCTTGGTAAACAAGCCCACTGTGAGGAGGGTTATTTGCATGCTAAAGCAGAAGAAAAGGAGGAGCAAGGAAGGAGGAGTGAGACACCTGTTGCAACAGTGGCTAGTGAATGTCTATGATACACTTTGATTTATGAAGGAAAGCAGTCTGGCTCAATCCCTTTGCTCTTCTCCTGAGATTTGAGTGTTTTTTCATTGACTTTCAAAGGACTTTTTGCTGCGTTTCCATTGAGTGAACAGAGAAAGCTGAGTAGCTAATGAGTAAAGGTATAAATGAAGACAAAATGTGCATCTTGTGTAATAGATCTGTACTTTTACACCACTTTAAAATATTTTCATTCTCAATTCAGCCTCTTGAATTTTATGCAATTATGTAAACTAATCTTGACAAAATACATTCATGTAGCCTCGTGGAAAGGTTAGTTTAAAAGTCACTTTGTAGCTGTGGCTTCAAGTTGAAGTGCTTAAAAATCTGTCAAATTCTCCTGGGATGCAAGTGGGTGGTTGAGTTTTAATAGCACGAAGAGCAAACTGGTATTTTCTATGCACTCCTGTGTGCACTGTACTTAGGTTATCAGCTTCAGTGACCGCATGCTGTAGCAGGACCGGGCTCAGCAGTACCGGCAAATCTGATTTTATCCAGATCTGCACAATCTTCCTACTGCAGGCTGTTGCATTTACAATGAAAATGAAGAGCGAGGGAGGTCAAGGCGATAGAATAAACAATTTTAGGTAGAGAATTTCATTATGTGTAGACCAAAGAAAATGGTTTGCTGAGAGATTTGTTTCTTCAAATAACTATTGCCTGCAGCTGCAGATGGGATATTTTAGTTTCCCTACTGCATTGATTAGCATGGAGGAGAATGTTCTTTGCTATCAGGGAACTGCTTTGTTCTTGGTTTCTTTACTCGCCCTGCTCGGTAGGCCTGCTGCTTAAGCCTAGAGAGTGTGTTGGTTTACATGTTTTGTGGCTTGTGCTGTGTTTGTCCTCCTTCCTTTTTTTGTTAGCTCAGCAGTGTTTCCCTCATCACAACAGTTTTTCCATAATGTCAGTTTCTTTGCAGTGTTATGTTGTATATCGTTTAACAAAGCTCTGTAGATTAAATATCTGGTTCCTAATATCCTTGAAAGTTTTTAGATCTGTTTCTGTTAGGTGTTAAAATGTAAAGAATATGATACACATGAAACAAAGACACAAATGTGGACACCTATCAACCCGCTCACATGCTGTACATGCAGTAGGCACAGTTAAGAGACTCAATTGATGAATAACCTACGAGTTTAATAATGGTAAAAACATTCTAACTGAATGCTGCCCGTGCAGTTTGTGTAACTTGCATATTAGCTCAACTTTCTCCAAATGCATCTGGACAATCAAAAAGTCAAGCAGCTGAAATATTTCCATGTAAATATTGTAACTTACTATAATACTTGATTGATGGGAGCCAAATTACTGTAGCACAGACCCCCCCAGTGGAGGATTTGTAATTATTTGATGATTCTTCGACATTTCATCTAGCGTCAGAATTGTAATTTGTTCTTTATAACCTGAGATTAATTTGAACTTTCTAATTTGGTTGAACCTGTTTTGAGTGCTGCTGTGGACTGATTCAAAGTGTGTCTTTGTAATGCAACGTGCTGTGTGTCAGACAGGACAATGATGGTGTTAGGACTCTACTTTTGGGAATGAGAATAGTGATATTATTCCATTAATACTTGTTACCCCATTATTTTTAAAGGGTTACATTAAGATGCAATACATTTATATTGTCCAGTGTTGAAATATATTTATAAAAAAATACTCAATTTCCCTCTGGGATTAATAAAGTCTCTCTGATTCTGAAATAAATATATAAATAAATATTAGTTGGAAATTATCAAGCAAGCCATCATTATATATAACTGTGGTGTTAATATGTAACTCTGTTCAAACCACTTCGACTTGTTCGTCATCACAACTTGAACTCACATAGAATTTAGCTAAATTTGACTCATATGTTGTTTAGACCAATTTACATTACATTACCATATTCTATCAAGCGCACCGGATTATAAGACGCATTAAGCGAAACAAAACGTGACTGATAATCTTGAGTTTGAAATCTACTTCGTAAGCATGTCTCTTAACAGGTGCCATTTTGGGGTAAGACCAAAAATAAAATTTTGAGGAGAGGTTTGGTGAGTTTGAGCGTCCCTCAGTACTCTGGGAGACTAATCCTGCAAAACTTATAATGCTGGTTTTACTCTGTTATTACTGAGTCCTAAATGCTAGCATGCTAGAAAACTTGATTAACAGGAAACTTGGAAAGTCATTAATTGCAGGGTAAAATTACAAAGCTCAATGGCTGCACGTTACCTTCAAGGTTATCTCCTTTTGCCTGGAACACTTTCATAAGTGCTGCTACTTTTAGAGTTCTGCTTGGAAATGCATCCTACACTTCAAATTATTACAAAGACCAAAGTTCAACTTCTGATTTGGCTTTCATGTCATGCTTGCAATATTTTGTGTGCATTTGTGTCATTGCTCAATCTTTTGCTATATCAAAACATCTTCATTCACCACCGGCCTTAATTCCTGTATATGTTTCTTTTGCAACTTTGCCACTAAAATGAAACTGGAGTTGAAAGGTTGCTATTATGACACAGTGGAGGAGACTCTCCAGACACCATTCAAATGACCAGAAAAGATCAAAAAGCAGAAAATAAATAAATAGATAACCCATGTTGGGTTGGATATAGTTTTTAATCTTTAAACCATCTCACTTGACTAATAGCCAAAGAAAACCCTTTTCATGCCCTTACAGCAGTACTACCGGTTGCTTGACCTACTATGATTTCAGGTTGGTTCGCTTGAACATGATCTCTTGAGTGCCTTGAATGGGTTCAGCAAAGTTCATCGCTAACTGTGACAAAATTTTATACAGATGCCTAATATCCAATACCACACATGATGAAGTAATCAGATGCCTGCACAAGAATCAGATAGCAAATTTATTGATATACAAATCTGAGACTCTAATCCCCGTCTGTGCTCTGTCTTCTCTGACAGCTACCTTTGGGTCAGGTGTCCAAATGAAAGAGATAAGAAGGTAACCCTCTCAACAGATAAAGGCACACAAAGTCTGATTGCTGAGACAATCTGCACTTGCAAAGACAGTCTGGTTAGTGTGAACCATGCTTCAATCACCACAGCCTTCACAAAGGAATCATAAAGGATAATGCAGAAAGCTGGAAAAAGCCTGCATTTCTAAATGTGGTGCACAATGGTTCTCATCATCGTGCACCACATTACTGGTTGAATTGGATGATTAATCAATAATGTGCCTATTATTAAATCATGTTTTTCTGTATCCAGCCATGCAGAAACAAAGAAGTTCTGCATTATATGCAGTAAACAATTTATTTTGGGGAGCACATACAGTAACCACGGTTCCCTCCTTATTAGATAGACAGGAAATATGAGGAAAGAGGGCAAGGAATGACACGTAGTAAATTGAAGTGGGGACTCAATGCTCAGAGCATTTGCACCCATGTGGTGTGTGCCCTAACCACTTAGATGGGTCACCCAGTAAACAGTATTTGATTAAAAACAATAAATTGCCTGTATCTTCCGTCATCCTCCTGCTTTTTCCCAGAGATCCAGCCAAAACGTCAGCTGTTGTTTATCCCAAACACCCAAACGGAGCCTGGGTTTACTCTTGTGTTGGAATGGAGTACGAGTTGTACCAGAACTGATGGGTACTGCAGTGAAGCAGCCTGCACTGGATGACGGGCTTTTCCTTTAAAGTGAAGTGTGGAGTTGACAAGAAAGGAGACAGGTGTTTACAATATAAATGTCGAGGGGAAGCCAGACAGCTACGTGAGTAGCCATTGGAAAATGATGTTTACGGCAGCACGCTTCCCGCTCAAATCTATAAGCAGCCATCCGTCTGCTTTGGATGTCTGTATCTCCTCAGATGTGCACCACACTACTGGTTTAATGCAGCTGACCTCGCTGTGATGGAGTTTAGGGAATCTGGATTGAATTAGAGTCAGTAAACATCAGCATAATATTTGTTACAGATATCATTATCATTACCTCTGGGCGACATTCTCCACTTTCATTTCTTAGACAGATTCCTACTGACTGATTACAAATAATGGAAGAACTGTACGAATTTGTAATATCATCATCTCCACTTTCACCAAAAGCCAGATGTGTAGTTGGTTTTATTTTTAATTCAGTGCTGCAAGTGTTGCAAAAACATGTCTTCTTTGTAATGTTGATGTATGCGCGTACTTTCACAGATGCATCCTTATGTGTTGTTTTCATGAGAACATCGCTCAGCTGGATGGCTCAGACATTAAAGGAAGATCCGTCCTCAATCATTCAAACATCTCTTTGCTCTTTTTTACCGTGCATATCAGGTTTCATCTTTTCCTGGCAAATACAGTATTTAGCTGGTCAAAGTTCACAGTTAAATTGGTCTTTTCAGTGTTTAAAGTCAAGTTTTAGAGATTACAAATGAACTACCAAGGTGTGATCCACAAATGGCAAAGTTAAAGCAAGCGGTTGACAGTTTGATGAATGAAGCATGGTTAGTCTCTGAGAGTTGTATAAGAATAATGTGTCCAATACAATTATGCATTCTTAACTACCACAGACAGCCGATTATCGTTAGTTTGCATCAAGAAATAAAACAAAAATTATCACATTTTTTATAAATTACTTTTTTAAAGCTCATATTTTCTGTATACATATTTTAAAATAGTTTTTGTGTGAGTTTCCAGCTTTAACACACCTGCAGCCCAGTCAGTGTCAGAGGGAAATATACCAAAAATGTACACGTTATGAATTTTACATAAGCATGAGTAATAATTCAAATGACCTGAAAACTGATAAGATTTAAATTCCGGTTAATTTTTTTTATATTACTTCTTCCATAATGAAGTTTGTCAAAAGATGTTTATTACCCTGCAGTAAATACATAAGCTCTGCAAGTTTTAATGGATGGCAAATTGCAGGTAACTAATATAATTTTCCATTTGTCAGTCATTTGTCAGAGGGCATTAAGGGAAATAACAGTCATTAAAGTAAAAGCACAGACATAAAAGACTGCCATAAAATGGATTTCCAAAAAAAGTAAATTACAGTTTTTAGCCCAAATTAACCTGTATTTTAAAGTGAAATTCACAACATGATAAGTCATTTATTTTTGAAAAACGTGTGTCCTTTTAGCCCGGGTTCCTGGTATGCCAGAAAGTCTACATTAGCTTATGAGACACTATTTGCCTTGGAGCTTCCTAAGAGCTACATAAAACATAACTTGTAAATTCCATGTGTCAGAGTGCTTAGAATTCCTCATTTGTAGTGTTGTATATTTATTCTAACGTCGGTGCGATAAGCACGTGTCTAGAATTTCATTTACCCTGACATTTCCTAACAGAGACACAGAGTCTGGGTCATCTGGGTCATACCACTGACCCACAGTGTTTCTTCCCCCTGACTCATCCTGTGGTTTTAGCAATCATACCTTACCCACTCTGCTAGGATAGCATTTGCTGTTATCATATAGCACAGCCCTTCCATGTCACTCAGTTACTCACGCTCGCACGCCGAGTCACAAATGAATCCGTGTATTCAAAAGCTGACTTCTCAACCAAGGATCCTATTAATCTTCCAGATAAATTAGCACCGTCAACCTTTTACAGCCCTGAAGTTTTAATTTTGACACCCAATTACCTACTCGGGATATAAAATTACCCAAAAATGGTTTGCGATAAAGACGATAAAATGTAATTAAGACACAGAAATATTAAAGCAATCCAACATACTTGGTATTACTTTTCTTAAGGATTCTGCAGGCTGTCGAGAATAGAAAATGTGCTCTGACAGAGGGATAATTGAATTGACCACCTTCACCGCCTACTGCTATCCTCCTTCGCTTCACACCTCTGTGCCGACGGAGCGGATAGTGATTTCTTTGAGCTTTAGAGAGAAAATAGTAAGATGGGAGTGTATTGATCATTCTTTTCAAGAGTGGAGCTTCACAGATCACTGAGTTTCCCAGGCAGCCAACATTTCTGCACTAGAAGGGATGCTCTTCAAATCCAGCTGCTGGTTATCTCTTACTGAGAGTGCAGGGGCTGCTAAGAGGCTTTATCTTATCATTGTCCAGAATATAAATCACCTTTTATGTACCAGCCCTCTTGTGAATAAACAAAACAGAGATTTCAGCTATCCAGCAGTCTGCTTCTTCTTTTCTTGCAGCCTCATCGCCCAAGCCAGCCCAGGCATAGTGAAATGGTATGACAGACGTGTAAAGTTTAAGAACAAAAATGACACTGGCATCAGTTTCCTGTAGTCTGTGTAATAGCAGTTATCCTGCAGTGGAATATAACTAGACAGGGGCAGAGACACGGTCATTAATTATTGATGCCTATGCAGGCAGAGAAGTGAGTGCACAGGTGAGATTTGCAAGAAAAGTTCTGGTGAGCTGATATTTTTCTCACCCTTAACCAACCGTTTGCTTGGGTCAAGCCTCTTTTTGCAGGCACAGTATGAAGCTGTTAATAATGACCAGTTTATTTTAAGATGAGAGCAGTCTGGCAGAACAACAAGGAAATGTGCTGGCAGTCAGGTTACCGGCCCTAAAGGCTTAGCTGCATCACATAATTTGAAAAGATCTGCAACCTACATTCTCGCCCACAATTTGTTTGTAGTGTTCGGCTGTTCGCTGACACTTGCAGTTTGACGTCACACATTTAAAAATAGATAAATATTCGTGCAATCATGTTTACTGAAATCATCTATGTCTTTTTGTTTTGTTGTTTTACTGACTGGCAGGGCAGGGTGATGCGATAGGGCAGCGCTGTTTATGTTATTTAATCTCATTAATGGTGTGTGGATGCATTTTATGTGCACAGATGAAAGGAAAAGAAAAATATGGGTGCATAATACTAGCTTTTCAATACTTTCTCAAATTAGTAACGTACAATGGGTTCATGCCTTAATATTTCAAAAGTGTGCAGCGTGGCAGGGCACCATCTCCCTTGGGGAAACCAAATGCAGCGATGTGTCAAAGCTAGTTCGTCCAACAGTCCGTAAACCGAAGAGTGTGTGTATGCATGCATCTGTTTATATTTCTTTGTGTGAATACCCCTAATAGGCAACCATGCACAACAACTACAGTGTAGTGCTTTTTGTCACAGCCCATTTCCAGCAGCAATGCACCGACTTTGACGCTACATGACCCCCCATGGTGTGTTCTCATCTAATTACAACCCAATTATCTGCACTGTGCAGCTGTGGTCTGGATGCCACAAAGAGGAATAGAGTCTTGACATGCTGACACGGATTGTCTGATTATTCTTTCATATGCGCTGCGTCGTCTCAGATGTGTGCGCGCGTCCGTTTTTTAATAAATGCCTTCTTGACACAGAATGAGAAGGGAGTCGAGCAGGGTTGCTGGGTCAAATGACCAGATTAGTAGCACTAGACTTAGGAGTATATTTGTGTTATAATTTTAATTAGGTCTAACAAATGCACATCGGGAATGCTGGCCGCCTGTTGATTTGTCAGCTCTAATTTCCATTTTCAACCTCCACACTTAGTCCAGCCATTTAATTATGTGTGCCTATGCCAAGAGGCACACATATTACTATTCGTCGGATTTATTATTCTTATTATTATTATTATTATTCTTCAGTTTCCGCCTGAAATTTTGCAGCGAATCTCGCCCCGCAGTTTTGAGACAAGCTTCATATATGTTACCTCATTTTGTGCGGCCGGATCTGGAATGGTGTGCTATGACTTTTGGTGTTTATGAATTTTATAGTTTTTTAAATATTAATATTTTAGTGAAAATTTTCCCACGCTCCTCTGCCAAACAGTTTTGAAAATAGGGTTACATATGTTACATCATTTTGTGCGGCTGGAGCTGGGCTAGTATGGTGTGACTTTTGGTGTTTATGACTTTTATAGTTTTTGAAATATTTAGATTTTAGTGCAAATTTAGGCCAATTCATCTTTTGGCGCCAAATACACAGACTTCATTTGTGGTGTGTGGGCGCCATCTTTTGGTCCCATTGAAACAAATTTCAAACTTCATTTGTGGTGTGTTGGCTCTCTCTAGTGGTATGCCGGGAGTGGTACAGCCTGTCTACCCTTATTTGGATACCGTAATGATGACAATATCAATGGCGCGCACAGCCTCGCTGCTTTCAGGAACCATTGGAGGTTTTAAGGTTGCGCGAACCATTAAATAGTTACGGTAAACACAATGGCTTCTATGCTTGGTGGAAAACTCCATATCCCACAATTCATAGCACACCTCTGCCGAGTTAAACAATGGCGGCCACCACTTCGTTTTATATGTCTTTTATTAGTGTTTCTAGGTCACAAAATCAACTTTTAACATATTTTCAGGCGAGAATGTAGGTGTGTAAACTTCAAATATCTGCTTGTTTTATCATATTAGCGACAGTGCTCTGACGACCTCGGTCCTGCCTGACAGCTAGCCGGCTACCTAGCTAGCTGCCGCACTTGGCTGCAAATGCACAGGAGGGACTCTCTCTCCTTTCACCTCCCGGTCTCTCGCAAATGCTCGCACAGAATCGGAGTTACAGCTGGATGTGGAAAAAATAACTGAGTTGTTTGGTGGTGCTATAATGCGGAGCTACAACAGTGGGCAGCTATCCACGGTGTATGACAGAAAGGACATGCCGCGACCGCCGATCGACCGGTGTTTGCTAACACGGAGGTCAATCGTGGATCAGGGAAAGCGAAGGCAGGAGCGTGAGGTGAACTGAATTTCAGGTAAGAAGTTATGACCTGCACTCTATTTGGGTCAGATATAAACCGAGTTTAGGTGTAGTTTATTTAGCAGCAGTTCTCTTATGTGTTGCTGATAGCCGGCTAGCTAGCTAGCGCCGCTAGCATAGTTAGCTTGTCCCGCTAGCGACCCTTCGTGAAAAAGCACCCAGGCTTGGCTTATATTGAGGCGGGTGAAACTCGTGTCAGCACCCGGTCGCTCGCCTACAGTATGTGTTTTAGCTGGACTTATTTTTCGTTTATATGGGCTGATGATGCTAGTCGATGTGGAAAAAATAACTGAGTTGTTTGGTGGTGGAGCTACATCAGAGGGCAGCTATCCACCGTGTGTGACAGAAAGGACATGCCGAGTGAGAGACATAAAGGCGGTGAGGCTACCGCCGATTGACCGGTGTTTGCTAACGCGGAGGTCAATCGTGGATCAGGGAAAGCGAAGGCAGGGCGTGAGGTGAACTGAATTTCAGGTAAGTTATGACCTGCACTCTATTTGGGTCAGATATAAACCGAGTTTAGGTGTAATTTATTTTCGTTGACCTTTTACAATCGTACTGCCACGGGAGTTTATATACAGCTGTGTGCGCACTAAGTTACTGACATTGGACTTTATTTTATTCATTAGGGTTAGTTCATAGAGTTGCCCTGCCGCATACAAGCGGAATCGTCCCACATTCAGAGAAAACATTATGATTTATTCTGTCGTTCTGAAGCCTCCCCTGTCATTCTCTCGCGTGTTGAAACGTCAATCATGAAACTGATCAATGATCGGCTGTTCGCTCTTATTTATCGCGCTAAACAACAGCAGCACGTTTAAGCTTGATCAGCTGTTGTTAGAATTCTTTTGATTTTAATTTCTAGTATCAGCTGATGTTTGCTGGAGCATGAAGATGAAATCAGGAGATGTCCTTACTGAATCATCAGAGCTGAACTGGTGATGGAGAAACAGGTTTACACTTTAGGTGACATGAATGAGTTGAAAGGAAGTTATGAGTTGCTGACAGCTGGTAACTGTGCAGGGGCGGATCTAGCAAAGCTTTTGCGGGGGCAGCTAGGGCATTAACAGAGAAAGGTGGACACAAAGATATACTTTTCTTTCTTACTCTCATATAAAATGATTAGCTTTTATTAAATAGTTATCTGAATCTCACAACCAAAGTTTGTATAATAATACACAAGATTGGCTGTAGACCATTGTTCATAATTCAGAACACTGTGTAAAAATAACAAAAAACAAAAAGTGAATGCATGTGTGAAAAGTGGTCCATAATGTAATGCTTCAAAGCGTGTTCATGCAAACATTGTCGGGTCTGCCGTGGTACAATGGGACTTCTGCTCATGAACCTGTGTGCACAGCGTCTGCAAATCGGCGCTGTACAAAGTAACTTCATCTTTACACAAAACTGTAAGCTGTCATCTGTGAAGCGTGAGCGGTGTTTGTTTTTACCATAGTTCATGGTGGAGAATGGCTGCTCTTCTGAGTTTTGCTCTCTGTAGCCGTATGAATGGCAACTACAGTGATTAGCAGCGGCATAGGCACACATAAAATTTCTTCTGAAATTTTCGCTTTCTAGTTCACATTGTTATGTCCCAGAGGGACTGATTTGGTACTGATTACAGGGGAACTCATTATAACAAAAAACAACACCTCAGTAAGAATGAAGAGAGCGTACGCCCACACCCTGCATCCCTGCATCAAATGTATTATTCTTATGATGAGACTATTTTTCTCCTACTTTTGTCCTTTCTTGGGTTTTTTTTTCTCTCGGTGTGTGTGTGTGTGTGTGTGTGTGTGTGTGTGTGTGTTTCCACTTTTGCTACAGCAGCCCACATCATCTTTATCTTGTGCTCAGCCTACAGACTCTTAGATCAGCTCTGTTATATGAATCTAAATCGCGTCACCTCTCAGGCCAAAATGATAAAGAGATACAAGAAGCGTGGGAACGTTGCGAGGCTGTTCACCAGAAAACAGGCCAAAGATGCCAATTTAGATGTCATTTTGTCTTGTTTTGAAGTCCAGCTTGTCTAATAGCAGCAGAGAGGAGAGATGTAGCAGAAAGCGCTTATTGCCTCCAGTGCCTTATCATTCACTAGTGCCCAGTAGCTGAATGTAGTGGGCCTGGAGATTGGAGGGACTGTTGGGTAGCAGAAGGTGATTCTTCATTGGGCCACACTGTCTGATCTGTGCTTGGCAGGCAAGCAGACAGACGGGCATTTTCTAAATCCTAACCTGGAGTTATCCAGTGGAATTCTAATGTGAAAACATCTGCAGTGTGGGGGACAGAAGTGAAACTGGGGGTTCCTCCTACAGTGCAGCATCACAATCATATAAGGTCCACTGCATATTTTATTCATAACCACAAAGAGACCAAAAAAACTAACCAAAATCATTTCAAACATTCTGTTAATTAACTGTGAGTTGAAATGCATGCTTAGCCCCAGAGGCTTGGCTGGCTCAGGCATGTGACCTTATTTTTTGGTGCATTTTCCTCAGCAATCCTCTGCCCCGAGAAGGCCACGCTGAGGTTGAAAAGCACTAATAGGGAGACTCGATCAAGAGGAAAATTAAGTGTGCAAAACAATGCTAAATGGGGTGTTTCGCTCCTGTAATGACTACATAAGTCAAGATGAAATGATGGGACATGTGGCTAATGGACAGTGTGGTAGTTGCAATGCATTTCAATATTCTTGTCAGCATGAATTGGATTTTCTTCTATAACATTTTTCAAAATTTTCAGGGTGAGGTGCTGAGCCACGGCTGTGCCATTAATCCATTATATATGCCTCTTCCAAAATGTATGCCATCACATACACAAACACAAACTTTCAGATACTTTAAAGGTCTCTTTTGGCAGAAATCAATAAAATGAGAAATTCACCATAAGTTTGCTAATGTGTTGGCAACATTGTAAGCCAGATTCCACAGTAAAGTAAAGATTTACACAATGAGATTGATAGACGGTAATTTGTGTTGCATTCAAACAGATTTTTCACAGCCTACTTGCTTCACCTGTCTCACAAGAGGTATTGACAGTCATTCATTATTCATCACCCAAATTGCCAGCTCAGTTGCCTGTTGGGAAGATGAATGGAAATAGGGGGAACACTCAGTAACGTGTAGGCGGCTGCCTGAGATTAGAGGAATAAAACTGATGTGACCATCTGAGAACTTTTCCTGACAGAAATCACAAGGTTTAATGTAGCGCATGTTGTGTCGCTGACCTAAGAGTCTTTATTTTTATCTTGCCCATCACCGTCCTTTGACAAATGATAATTGCACCTTCTTTTCTCTAAGCAGTCAGCATGTTGAGCTCCGACCCAAACACGGGCTATGCCGCCCCAAATTGGATTAGGCTCTTCCCCTGGAGAATATATTGTTCAGGTAGTGACAAATTCAGTAGGATTTTTCTGTATGTGCTTCAGGAGCTTTTAAGTTAATTTTGTTTGATGATAGAGATGTGTTAAAAGCTCTCTGTTCCTCTCGCTCTCTCCATATATATATATTTATACACCCCTTCTCTCTCACTCGCGCTCCTTTCCTTCCATTGGGAAACTCACTTCAGATTTTCAATTAGCCAGGGCAAAGTTGTCTTCATTAATTACACAACATTAAGATGATGCAGGAGGATTTTAACAGGCAAGAGCAAGGGAATTATGCAAGGGTCCCCAGAGTGGACCTTTCTCCTGTTGCTCTGGCTGAATGTCCCTCATGTTGCACTTAGCAGGAGCTTTCACTAAATGTGCAAAGTATGAGCATGCCTAAGCTGGGTTTACAGCTGTCTGCTTCTTAATGTCAGTCCATAAAGCATCACTTAAGACCTAGAAGTGCCTAACTCAGTCAGGTTCATAACAAGCTTACTGAGTGGCTGTGTTTGAATTTATGAGATAGGACTTTCCTGTATTTTTTGCGCTCCCAGCGCATTTTTATATTTAACGCTTATCATCTCGAACATTAATGCATTAATTATTAGTAACTGACTTTGTCACATTAAAATGCCTGCTCCCTTAGCCCTTGTAATTTTTTAATTGCAGGTTCAAGGTGATCTGCACAAAATGCAGCATTTTTTCTGCCCTGAGCAGAATATGGAGCAGCATTTAGTTGGTTTGTTTTGTTGTTTTTTTCCTGGTATTCATGACTCCCCACTGAGAAGAGGATCTTTTGCCTCTCTAGCCTCCCCAGTTTTAAATAAGTAGGCAGAAATCTTTCAAAAACACACTGCTCATCCCCTGGCTTACTTATGGTTTTTAATTAAAATTACAGCACGGATCAGCGGCCAAGTACACTCTAATGAAAATGAAGACAGGACGGGTAAGTAAACAGGCGAGACAAGTCTCATCAAACGAATACCGACTCCCATAAAACATCTTCCATGACTCCAACAATAGAAGCATCTCTGCCTATTGCCTCTCTCAGGAGAAAATTTTATCTGTACCCCTTGATTGTCAAGTTTTTCTTGCTCTCCTCGTTATCTTTGAATGTTTATATCGCTTAAATATCATATTCTTGAAAATCTTTTATGTCAGAAAAATCAAATTGCAGCGGAGAGTTGGTAGAATTCAATCGGTGGCTTCTGCTCTTCGCTTGATTTTTTTTTTCATGCATATATTTAATATGCAATTTGCTCATGTGTTATATCTGCATGATGTGTGAACTTCCTGGAGGCTATGCAGAGCAGAGAACCATAACTGTTATGCCTTTATATTCCTCTACTTCCAGAATGTGGCATGTCATTTTAGGCTGTAATGTAGAAGCCACTATAATGAAGTAGCTTGGGAATAGATAGCCATAGATTTGTAATGTCATGGAAGAGGAGCGAGAGAGAGAGGGAGAGAAGATTAGATAGTCAGGAAAGAGCAAGGCATTAATGTCAGCTAGCAAATATAGCTCCGGGTTGTACTGTAGCAGCAGTCCCCTGCCACATGGGAGGAATATAGCAGTGTCAGGTCTCTGTGTGCCAGACCTGATGGATGAGGTGGAGCAACTCGTCAATCACGAGGGCTCCCATTTCTCCTAATAGATCAGCCCTCACTCTGGGGGAGCCTGCCCTCCGTCATGCCAATGCCACTCCAAGGCAGCCAGAAGCCAGTTAGCCTGCAGTATAAATGAGCAGGTTCTCTGACTTTGGGCCCAAAACAACCAGATCCAACTGCAGATTTGTGTTTTTTCAGCTGCTTGCATTCTGTCATTTTTAATTTCTAGTCAGTTCTGGTGACACTGTCCTCCACACAACATGGCGCAACCTGTTATAGTGTTTGACATGATCATAATGTCAGGACAATTAACCTATCTCCAAAGGCTAATGAGAGTCTACGTCTTAATGCGGGTCAGCTGTCATATGCTCTGTGTCTTTGTATTAAAAAACACACCACAGCAGACAACGATGTTAATTTTGCTTTCAAGGCAAATATCAAAAGGTGACTGAAGGTCTGATGCTACAGGATGAATCGATTAACATCTGCGCCGTATGTTTAGAGTCAATTCTTCATCACCTCAGCATTTTGTAAAATGAGTTTTACATATTTTTCGTCCCCCTGTGCATTTTGTATTTTAAGTTCACGGTAAGCTGCCAAACATGGAGCCGCAAAGATTTTTAAGCTTCTAAACAGCTTCGGTTCAAAGTCTTTTCCTACCTTGATACTGTTTACTGTTTCAAGTTGTACTTTTATAAAATGGCATTTTATTGACTGGCAATGTCAAACAAGTCGAGACCCAGAGGAGCTGGCAAACTGACAGCTCAAGGCAGTGTCCCCCCCCACACTCCCCTCGTTCCACTCTCTATACTTGCACCTCATGGAGTACTACACAAAGAGTTATCTTCTTTGAGCAAGAATCTGTGTTGAGCGTGTTAGTACTGACTTCCTGCCGGGTCTCCCCCGAGCCGCTGCATTAAACTTCATCCTCCATACACAGTGCAATGCCACAGTACTGCTCAGGATCCACAGTAATTGCACATGTTAAGTACTTCTCGCTGCATAATCTCTGTCCTCTGCCCTCAGAGCTCGCGCCACACAAATCCAATTTTTAAGGCTCTTTTCTTGCGATGGAGATTTTGGTTTTAATAGCCATTTTTGACAAAAGAGCTAGTTTCAGTGCGAGCGTGCACATTTGCAAATAAACGTTCCATACTTTTATCATAAGCTCTTCAAATATGGAGCTGAAAAGTTTTTTAACTGCACTTTTGTTTCACTCTTTGGCCTAACAGGTGTTAGAATTAACACTCATTTGACTGTCCAGCTCTGCGATAGCGCCCAAAGAAATCTGCGTTTAAATGATGCTGAAGAGGGCTCGTTTCAGTGGGTTCAATTCTGCAAGAACTCCCCAAACTTCACAGCAATCATTCATCCAGCAGCACAGCGGGAGTGAGAGCAGGCTTATGCCTTTTGCATGCAAATCTGCTTTTTGTTTCCTCAAACATGTGTTTCATCACATTCCATTAATTTGTTGTGTGCTCGATTTTATTATGTTTTGATTTCTTAAAGAAAACAATAAATAACAAATACCATCGCAATTAATATTAAAGCACCGTTCGCTTTGAAGACATTAAATAAAATTTGGTGCCAGCGTAGTTAAAATATGATGCGTGTGCTTTGAATTATTCAGCGACATCTGTCATGCTGCAGATGTTGATAAACTGATGTTTCTTTTAAATTTGTGGTTTGTTTTATTACCGCGTGATTAGGGATGGGTACCGGTGTCCGGTGCCATGATGGCACCGGTTCTAACATAAACGGTAGTAACCAGACCGAAAAAGCAGCACATTTCGGTGCTTTATTTCGGTGCTTTTTTTTCCTGAGCCAATTCTAGCCAATCATTTACGTTTCCGAGGATAGTAGGCGGGGCCAGGTTCACGTTCTTTCAGAGCAGAGCTACAGATTAAAACTGCCCAAGGCGAAGCGGTCAAAAGTCTGGCTGTACTTCACAGCAAAAGGTGCAAACTCAGCAGCCTGCAACAAGTGCTTTAAGCTGATACTGTGATACTGTCAAAGGAGGTAACACCTCAAATCTGATGAAACACCTGGCAATGCATAGCGCTTTTTTTTAAAGCCGAGAAACGTGTTTGATATGCGAGACCTTGCACATCACTGCGGGTGTGGTCCCTGTTAGCGGACCTGGGTTAGCAACATCCCCAAAAGAGTAGAGTCCTGGCCCCTAGCCCTGTCAGTGTAGCAGAAATGATGAGGATGATAGCCGTTTCTCTTGCGTGAGTAGCTTCATGTTGTTCGTGTGTAATTAACGTTGAGTAGGCTAACCACGTTATTACATTAATGCATGTAAGGTGAACTAGCAAACACCGTCGTAGTTACATGCACTGTCTTCTTGTTTGATGGCAGATACTCCCTTCACCCTGGACAAAAAGGCTAAAATGACCAAAAGAAAAAGTGGAAAACAGTTAAACATGAGAGGTTTTGGACAAAGTTTGTGTTTTTTCCATTGTTTAAGCATTGCTTCCAGCCAAGAGTGATACCATATATGCCCTATAGCTGCAGAAAAGGCTAACATTGTCCAAAAACCTCTCATGTTTAGCTGTTTTTTGTAAAAGATAACAAAGTTTGTGTTTTTCCATTGTTTAAGCACTGCTTCCAGCCAAGAGTGAGAACATATATGCCCTATAGCTGCAGAAAAGGCTAACATTGTTATCTTTTTTGAACATGAGAGGTTTTTGGACCAATTTTGTGTTCTCCATTCTTTAAGCACCGGTTTGAGCACCGTTTAAGCACCGGCACCGTTTCAAAAGTACCGGTTTGGCACGGTATCGGATAAAACCTAAACGATACCCATCCCCTACGCGTGATTAATTGATTGTGTTTATACATGTATAGAAAATTAGTCTTTATCAGGCTTCGTTATGACCTGCACTTTTTATGGTAGAATTCAGTGAATTTTCTGCCAGCAGAAAACTTTTATTTGCATTTTCTGTCTCGTGTTTTTGTTGAATAAACAAACACCCTGTTATTGATCTGACTTAATGAGAATCCTCTTTGACATCAACCTACGGGATATGCAGAGAGTGCTTGACTAATAACCACAACCTAAAATTCTTACAGTATTATTCAACACACTGTGTGTGCTCTGTCTCTTATTTCTTTTCTTTAGTTTTGTTTCTTTTTGCCTATTTCTCTTGGTCAGCAGGGAGCTGATCAAACAGCTGCTTGAAAGCGTTTCTCTCAGTGTTGCGTTCAAGCTCGCTTATAACCTTCTGGCCACGTAGAGTTCATGGAGACAATCAAATATTTTGAAAGGTCATCATAATAACAACTCTGTCGAGAGGTCACACATTTAACATTTCTAGCAGGATCATAGTAGAGTGAACTTCAAAATAAAATAATTATTGCCTTTAGATGACTCACAATGCCAAGCTAGGTGAGATTTCTGGGAAAAATAGTCTGGAACAACTTGACTTTATAATTTTGTCAGAATTTAGCAGCAGGGTCAAATGTGTTATTTTCATCTCCAGTCAGCTTTTTGTGCAGAAAACAATCTGCTTTTCTCCATAGTTTTTTGTTATTGTTCAGATAATTGCATTTCTGAGATTCTGCAGGAGCATATTCAGTTATATGGTTTAAATATGCTATTTGGTGTATGGAAAGCTTTTTCTTCCCCCCTTTGTTTGTATGTTTATCCAGTGAAAGCACAGCATGTGTGGTGTTTGGGGGGAAAAGATAACCTGTCATGACAACAGGCTGCCTCACAGTATCTTAATCTGTGATATTTTGTGTTGTGGGAAAGCACCAGAGAGGAGCTGGGTTAAGGTGAGTTTTCTTATTTGTGTTGATAAGGGTAAAATGTAACTTTTGATAAAGATTTGATAGATGTCCAAGAATCTGTAAATGCACATTTTGTGACCTTGAGAAGCCACGACAACAGACATAAAGAATCCGGCCAGTCTGGCCTTCGAAGAGCTTGGAAAGCGGTTTAATTCTTCCAAACGAATCCACTGACCTCTCCTCCTCCTCACCAAATTCTAATTCACAAAAACCTCTAAGGTGTATTAACATTTTCAGAAACATTTGAAAGCTTCACGACACGAAATGATTTCTTTTGCCCTCCCTATCGACAGACACATCCTGTAGATACTTAAGCGAGGTTGATTGATTGTGCAAGGTGACGCCCTTATTTGCCCTTCAGTCTGACCGTCACAGTTAAGGACTGATCAGGGGAGCATTTGAACTTAACGCAAAGCCTGTATAGTGCCCACTCTACTCCGAATCTCAGATAAAAATAATAAAACGTGTATTTCACGTGCCGCTCATTCACGTTCAGCTGATCTCACTCTGGCTGACAAAAGCAATTTTAGTTAAACTTGTTCAATTTTAATTGGAATCGCTCTCGCTGGACTGTAGAAGAACTTCTCTCAGTCGGTCTGTTAATCTTGGCCGTCTGCCGTAAAGGTCTTCATTTCCACAATCCTTCCTATTTGTGCTCAGCTAATAAGGATTACCACCGAAAGTCTGTTTACTAAGCTAACTATGAGCAGAATGGATGACAGATGTAGCTTAAGTTAGGTAATCATCCATGACATTTAGAGAAATACACCTCTGCTCCACCTGCACTTTTACTCCGCCAACCTTTACTCGCAGTATAGACAGCAAGCGCAAAATGTGACTTACATTAATGACATCACCATTTTACTGACAAACCGCTTTTTCATGTTTATTGTCCACACATTTGTTTTTTGCCATGGTTGTCCATACAATATATGACACATGCATAATGATCTTAATAATTACCGCATAATGATGAATTTCTTTTCATCTCTAACTGGTTATTGCTTCATTTGGAGCACAGAGAAAAAAATGAAAGCTTGTGTTTTCTCTCATTTTTATTTATGAGCAGTGTATGAATGAAATTTCCTGTCTGCACTTAATCACCAGTGATGAGTGCTTGTCCAGAGTCTGAAGATCAAGCTTAATGAATGTCTTTCCATTTTCATTATAGGGAAGGCCATCAGAGTATCCCCTTGTGATGCAAATTGGCAAGAAAGAATGAGATGAAATTTAAGTGCAGTGAAAAATACACCCAACACTTACTACTGCCGCTGCTAAAGAATGTGCTTTTCTGTCGATATACAAAAAGCCATTCGGTATGGCGTAATAGATTTTAATGCTTTTCCTCATCTTTGTAAAAAAGCATTTTCTCCCACCTCAGGGTGAGAAGAAGCAGCTGCATCAAAAAGTGCAGCGTTCTCAAGCCTGAGCGAGCATCAGTGGGGCTTCCTCCTTGTCAGCTTTACATTATGAATACATTTTGGGGTTCTTCTGTTTAAGATGTAAATCTGTCCAACTTTACATTAAAGAACTGAAATTGAAACCCCGTAAAAAATTGTAAAAGTTTGCTGTCTAATACATATTGTGTACTGTGCTTAGTGCTATCCAGACTGCAATGGGGCCTAGATATCTGCTATATTTTTGAATGCCAGTAGAGATTTCATAATGTTTGAAATTCCATCATCCCATTTGTTTTTCTAAAGAGGCCAAAGTTTTTCATTTTGGCCACAAAGTTGCGGAAATATTAAAAACTGGATTCAGTATTTGTTCTTCTTTTTAAAAAAAAAAAAATAACTGTGAAATTTAAATTTTCATTTGATCGTCTTTTCATCTGAAAGGCTTAAAGTTGTGCTCAGAGTGAAACAGTCCAAATGTTACCCTCATGATATTCAAATGCATCAAATAATCAGTGTACGCACACACTAGGATAACATTAGCTAGTCACACATACATTAACTGTGTGTTTGCATTCAGCTCAGCCACGCTAATCATGTGTGTCAGCGCTTCCTGTTATTTCTTTATTCTTGTATCTTACACATATGATGCAGATTCTTAAAGCTCCCGGGAATTTCGCAAGCAAGACTTTACGTCAGTTTGTGCTGCCCCCTGGTGAATTTACGCCTAATGACGTCTTTACATTCATTTTGGATGCAATCATACTGCCTTGCCCTCTGTGCAAACACACTATTTCAGTTAAAAACTTGCATATATGAATAATAAATAACACCCTTGTTCTCCTCAGTATATTCACTGATACTTTTTTTTAATATGATCATAGAGACTAATCTTTTTTGAATACATGATTTTCTGATTTGTAACAGTGTTTCCATTCACAGTGATCTTGTGTTGCTCATCCACAGTGACCACTGCCCAGCAGCTTCATTAATTAGAACTTCAAACACCACTATGCTGTCATAGTGGGAGTGATATGCCTGTGACATTGAAAAGATGGTTGAAAAGATGGTCACACTCCAGCTAAAGTCCTCTGCTCACATGCGCCGCATAGCCTCACTCACATTAACATCATCCAAAATACTGAGCTATTCAGATCATGTATCTGGTATCCCACAGGCATGTTCCCTTTCAGTCACAGAGGTAAATGGTTGACCCCCCCTCACTATGTCCCCTACTGCCCTGATTTTCAGATCTGCACCTGAAACTCTCAGCAATCTACCAACAATTAATGCCTCATTATCCTCATATATACTGCATTGATTCCCTTCATCTCCTTATCTCACAGGGGAAATTCTGTTCTGATTTGTGTCATGGAAAAGTGTCTTGCTCCATTATGCCATTGGCTGATTTTAGATTAAAGAACTTGCGCTACACCACCGCAAGCCTTGTGACAGCCCCCCAGCCCGGTCCCCTGAATGAGCTAGCTTGCCAGTGTGCGTCTATATATAACCACCTCAATCAGCTCAGTGGCTAGTTGGACTTTAGCTGACCTTACTGCATTATATGGACCAGAGGGACCCGTGGCTTTACTGACCTAGGCCTGTAAACCTAATGCTCTTTGTGGTGAGCAGCTATTCAGGTCTTCTCATGGAAACACTGGCAAATGACCAACTGCACTGACAGGACACGCCTCCAACATTAAAATATCTATTTTTCTTAGGTTGTCTGCGCCTTTATTTAAAGTTAAAGTTAATTAGTTAAAACTATGTGAAGATATGCATGTTTGAGCTCAACTTGCACAAACATTTGCAACTGCAAATAAACAGCAACAACAATTTTATGAGGCAAAGAAACCACAACTTTGCAGATCTTTGCTGGTTTCCCATAAGACTTGTGTCTTTGCTACACTGGGCTGGGATAGATTTAATTCTCGGGGATCTTTAAGAATAACTTCTTTGAAATTCAAGGTGGGTGACACAGAAGTGCAAGTGTCAGTCTGCTTCTGACGTTTCCAAGGAGAGCACTGCAGTGCAAATCTCTGCCTAAACTCTATGCTTGTCTGGGTACAATAACTTAGGTCAGCATCTCTTAGGAATTGGTATACTCTTTTTGGTCGTAAAGAGAAAATAACATTACCAACTCCTGGAAACTCACAGGCTCCAGGTATTTATTTATAACTGCTTGAGGGGACTCTCAACAAATGATGAACCCGTTCAGCTGTCAACTCCCACATAAAACTTGTAGCCTGCAGTTTCTCCTCCTCACTCTTCAGTTTGCATTTAAATGACTACACGTCAGTGTAAAAGAAGAACTTGCATAGCAGGAAATCACAGGCAGAGTATTTGCTTCCTCGTGTCATTTGTCTTCCTGGGACCTGACCTAACTTAGCCCCCTGACCTGCAAGAGAGGTAGAGGCAGAAAGACCATGAGAAATAAGTTGTCTTTATTTTAATCGTTAAACCCGACCCACAATGTTCAGTGTAGCGATTACATGGAAAATCCAGAGAAAAGACTCACCAATGTGAGTAATCATCTCAACGTCCGTGAGACGTACAGAAACGGGGAATGGGAAGCTGATTAATGAAGATACAGTAGTAATAGGAATTTGTAAAGGATTTGTATCCCATCGTGTTGCTCGGTAATCATGTTTTTAGGATGCAGTTTGTCCGCCTGTGTGAAATCCCGTTTGTCAGCAAGAGTTTATCCACACGAGAGCTGCTCAGCCTCAACTCTCAAATATATCATCACAACATTTTGAGGATGGGTAAACAAAATCTTGTATCGTCTCATCTAATCGTGTGACATCTTATCTCGAAAACACCCCCTCAAATTGAAAAATCAACTTTTTCTACTCGTAAATGAAAGTGAATTTCTCTCGCTTTGCACTTTCTGCTGTGAATAGAGAAAAAAGGGAATTTAGCCAACAAAATTAGGATACGAGGTCTTGTACTTTACTGAAACTCTTACATATTTGATGACTTTGATGTTAAAAAGGCTTCGTCCCACTTCTGTTTTTTGTCCTTACTTTGAGCCTTTTGGCTCCTTTGATTTTAGATAGCTGGGCTTCAAAGTAGGTCTGTGATCATGTAAGTTATTTTAAGCAAGATGGCAAAGTTGATGCACGACTGGAGAAGGGAATAGCTGGTCTTTCAGGGTCACCATATTTTATTCCTGAGGGTCCTTGACGAAACATTGCTCTCTCCTGGTGTGACTCATGCGTCTGGCTCAAGACCAAACTAACAGCCAGTGTGGCAGGGCGGCGATCACGTACAGAAATTACACACAATATTCTGTTGAAAGTAATCCTTGTCTTTGAACTCGTGTCTGATGACAGGCTGGGCTCCACTGGAGCCACTAGAATTTTTCAAATGATGACTGGGGGACACTTGGGGAAACTGCTAAGTGAAATACATAATCAGCGCACTGGTGCACAGATACAGCGGCCCTTCTCATACTTAGTGCACATAGGTGATTATATTTACTTTGAAGAAACTCTTCCCCAAAAAACTGTGATACAGAATCAAGAGTACATGTATAACTTTATACGCAAAGTGAAAATTATGCAAATAAATGACTGTATCTGCAGGTCACGTTGGAGACTCTGATCCGGTAAAATGTCCTCATTTGTTGATTGATGGAAAGTGGTAAGAGGAGAAATGTAGGAGTGCTAACTTCACCTTACTCTGCACCAGCTGGCCAAGTCTTCTCAGATTGCGCCTATGATTACCGTTCACCTCCTAACTGGGTAACAACATGTATGCATTTGAAAGAGTTGGTAAGACAAGCTCAAGGCAGGTTCATAAAGTGCCAAGTATTTGTTTTCTGACAGACGTTAATTCACATCTAATGAGCATTGATTTATTCCTGTGCCGTTCTTGGAGCAGGCATTGATCCATATGTTCCTCTTTCAGGCTGTCACCCGTGCTAGTTATCCTGTCCCCAGAAAACAAGAGCACAGTGTTGAGTGATTAGCACTTGCTCCTTTCTAAAAAGGAAGAAATGCTAATCTAAAATTTACTCAAAGTAGGAGGTAGGACCCGTGGCAGTTGATAACTATCCAGCGGAGGTCACTGACAAAGTCGTAATGCAGTCTCCTGGATGTAATAAAGCTGCCTGAAAGAAGGCTCGTTCTCTCACCGTCCCCGTCTCGTAAATAATACAGCTATGATTGCATCACAACATCACAACAATAGAGGGATTGATGATCACCATTATTTAGTGATCTATCTCTTTGTGTGGTCCACTGGCTTGGGATGAGGGGCTGATGGCCATTGGAAGGTTGGCTGACCAGAAAAGAGTAGTTACACAGTCCATTTCCCCTCTGTGCTAATTAGCATGTCAACTGTAAAGGCGCCTCCAATGAGGCGTTCAGGGGGGAATAAAAGAAGAGGAAAGGAACAGGGGGCAGAGCCTGTCAAGGAAGCTTTTCTGTGCCATCAAGCTGCCACTAAAATCTGACCTTTACACCAGTCAAGAAGGGAAGTCTGCATTTATCGGAGGCAAGCGTTCGGCGATGGGGGGTTGTCATGTTGTTGTTGATGTCAGACCTAAACCCACTGGTTCTTGGTATGAATGAAAAAGTCGAAGAAAGATCTTGCGCTGACTGAAGGTCATTTCTGTTGCCGTGCATGTGTGTTCTCACATAGCAGGAGATGCACAGGAAACTTCAGATTTGTCAAATGTCATCCCACTTGAGCTGTTTTTTTTAATGGAAAAAAGAAGCAGTAGGATTCAGAGAAAGTGGAGAGGTATAACGGGAGACGGCATCTGCAACAGCAACACTGATTAGTACTGCACCATATGGCAGTGGAATGACATTTGAGGCATATTAAAAGTTAGAAATTTCAAGTTTTATTGTTGTTAAAGCCGAAGGATTCAAGGATCGTACTTTTTGTTTATGCTACAGCTGTCAATGCTTTATCTATATTGCATCAATTCTTTATTTTTTTTCTTTTACTTCAAGAATACATTTTCAGAATGATGGATGACCGGAGCATCTTGGCCTTTAGACAATATTCGGGTGTTGTCGCTGTCATGTCCAAAGGTGAAATAGAATTACTTCCCGCTGTTCCCTCTGGATGAGGCGCAGATGCAGACAGAGCATCATCAACATTCAAACAGTGCTCACAGACACACTGCACCTCCATGAATACAGATTGCATCTCTATATTGGTTAATGTAAGGTCTTGTTTTCATTCTGCGTTCCCTCACACTCTAAGTTTATTATTCCAGAATGAATCGCTTTGGGAAGACATTTACAGGATAAGGTCAATTTTCTGGGATTTCTGAACTGGAGGCTAAAATGGAGAAAGAGGTTCTGCAATATTCCAGCACAGCAAATTCCTCAAGTTCTCCCAGTCTTTCCTAATGTTGTATGAATTATTGCAAACAAGCAAGCAAAATGCTACATTTGTGCAGCGCTTTTCACAGACAAAGCGTCACAAAGCTAATACACGGTATGCAATAGCAAAATTAATAGTAGCATAAAATTAAAAAGTCAGAAGGCAACAATGAAGAGGAAGACTCAAATTGAAAGATTTAAAGCAATAAAAAATTAAACATAAGAACAAAACTTAGACTTACTGCATGAGTTTCAGCACAAACTGCAAATTTTTCGAGTAAAATCTGTGAAGAAAAGATCTGAACAACATAAAAAAAATGAAGTGTCATTGTGACAAATAAGATGCAACACAACAAAAAGCTCAGCTGTAATGTATACCATCAGGATGGTTCAACGTATCATAGAAAAGGGTGTAAAAGCGTTATCAAACATCGCCTTTTCACAGGTGTCTTTAAGGCAGCTGAATGATGAATAAGTGTCTATATGAAGAGAAAAAAGGTATCCTTTCCAGATGCAGTGAAAATGTCATTTACCCTGTGGTGTGGCATGCAGTGTAACTATTGATTATATGTCTTTCAATCTGAATCTGCTCTCTTCTCACTAGGCATCTGCCTCGTGCTCTGGGTTTCACTTAAGCGGATGTGCATATTTTGCATCTTCATCTTCCCTCTGTCCCTCCAGGGATGCATAATGCCTCGCATTGCATAACAGGAGTGTTTCCATTCACAGTACTCCTGCTCCAGGAATAAACATACGCTTATGTTCACAATTTTACTTTTATGCATTTGTTAAAAATTTGTTCCACCCTTCTGTTATTCATCTGAAAGCACAAACGGTGAATAGACTAAGCACATTTTTGCACAGCTCATGCTGTCGCTTCACCCCTTCATGTTTGTTTTGGGTTCTGGCCACCACGCCCGTTTCGGAAATCAAATCCCTTCTGTTCATTAGGAGTGTTGGTAAGCATTGTGGTGAAATGTTATATGCTGCGTGTTTGCACCAATGTCTCTAATGGGATCTTGGTTGGCTGTGCAGTACACAGACCAACCCCACAGCAAGGCTGCACGCCCACTCCGTGCAGTGAAATGAGATAATAAACCATGTAATACACACACATCTGAATGCACAATAAAAACATTACTTAGTATCATTTTTCTCCCCGAACAGCTTTCAGTGAACCCAGCAGCAATTTTTGCACAAGGTTGTGCAGACTGGCCCTGTAGCTAAAACCACAACAGTGTTTGTTAGTTGCCCAAGTGTTTCACTCATTTTCAGGGAGAAAGCCCAAGGCTGCTTTTCACCTCATTTTAGGCATGCGACTGTCTGGCACTTGAAATATATTTGAAATGACATATTTTACTCTTCAGGCATTTTCAAACACAGCCAGCCAAGGTCATCAGTTCATCCCGGGAAGTCCGTATGCCGTGATTGATTGATGTTGTAAGTGGAGGTTATTGTTTGTTTGTGGTTTTCTGAAATGAGGACACACATTGGAATTATTATGGTCAGTCACTTTAGCGGGTGACACCCTTAGGGGTACATTTACAGAAGCTGGTGCCCTGCTCTGTGACACTGAGTCTTGGGATTTGTTTTGATGACCTGCAAGGAGCCGAGAAATCTGCTGAGGGCGGCAATCTAGCTGCCGTGCGGTGCATTAGGGATTTTCCGTTTCCTCGAGCCCTTTGGTCCTGTGCTGCAGGTGAACAGGTGGACTGTTCGACCTGTCGAATACACGTGCACCTCTGCTGAGCCAGCACACTCATTTAGCCCTCCAACTAGTGAAACTCAATGGGAGACTGTCCAACCGTTTGCCTGTCTCTTAGGATTTTCGGCATGGCTGCACTGGCAGACCGGAGTGAGATATTTATACGAGCCAAATGTTTGTGTGCCTCTACAGGCAAGGCAGTTTATGTGGAGGAAAACAGCCACTCATAAAAAGGCACTGCTTTCACATAAATAGATATTTATTTTTCTAACGTGTTCCCGTTTTATTGTACGCAAATGCCTCGTAAGATATTTTCAAGCACCTTGGATGTCAACAGAGTGGCAAAATTCACATTTAATTAGCTCCTTGTGTGAGGAACATCTCCCCCTCTTATTAGCTCCATTTATGTATTTATATCTCATTGTCCTCATTAGAACATCACTGGGATTTTTTATGGTCCTTCATCTCTTTAAAACACTAAGTACACTGGTTTTCTGTGCATTGATTCAGAGCTGACTTGGATGAGATAGCTGTAAGACAGTGCAGCTGCCATCCCTGCAGCCAGCGCGCATCTGCAGCATGAAGAAGTAAAGGAGCTTTTCTCTCCAGTGGCAGTGTTTGTCTGTCTTCGGATCAGGGCTTTGGTCTTTGGCTGTGTGCTTTGTAGTCTGCGCTTGGCTTGCAGGCCCCATTTCCCTGCGCATCTCTCTGAGTCTCCATCCACGTTCTCACTCTCTGACTGGCTGTGGCAAGCAGAGCCTCATCACTTTATGGCCCCAATCGCAGATGACGTTCTTCTTCCTGGTGCTCTCCTACTTGTTGTCAATGCATAATTGAAGTGCCTCTGGGTTCTCAGGCTGATTGAAGAGTCTTGTTAGGATGGTAAAGATCTAACAGCGGAATTAGTCAGGGATGTCTAATAGTTTTTCTCCTGCCATTGTCGTGGCTTTCTTTCTTTTGGTGTCTTGTCCTCTAACGGTAGAGAATGTTGTCAGGTGTGAAAGAGTGTGAATGTGTCAGTGCAGACAGCAGGGATAGCTTTGGACAGGCAGAGAAAGGCTTGTCTGTCTTTAATCCTTCCTGGCACGATTGATTTAGAGTCACTTTGCTGTGAATAGACCTTTCAGCTCTTCTCGGGAGAGATGGGGAGACATGGCGAGCCCTGCATCATTGATAGGTGCATCACTGAGGGCCCCTAAATGCCGTAGTCGAGGCCCAGACTGCCTCGGTGGGAAGCTGAGGCATCCAACCAGAACCGGCACAGCACTGCAACATTTTGGATGCTTGACTAAACACGTGATGGACAGTGGAAAGGCTTCCTCTATGGAAACATATCAGCGCAGAATTGAAAAGACAAGTGTTTTTGTCACATTATAAGAGCGCACGGGCAAAAGCTGAAAGTCAGTTGAGATCCGCAGACACTGTGCACTTGACCCCATAAAAGTTCCGTTACCTTCGAAATTAAGTGTATCTGTTCATAGAGAGCAGCATACCGTCTTATCACTCACTCAGTCAGTCAGGCAGCACGAATTCTCTCACACTGCGTGATTTCGCCAGGATCCCCTCGGTGAATGAAACTTTAACTTAGGCAGATATAGCTTTTTTTAATCTTACATTCCACATCTGTCATCCCTCCTCAGAATTCATGCAGTGTTTATTCTGAGCCTGAAAGCACCTCCACCATTGCAGTTTCTGTGAATAATTTACTTGTTATACAACTCACATTGGCTGTACAGCGTTCGCGGGGGAATGGCTAGGATGCCCCCAGAAAGCCTGGGGAGACAGAAGGTGGCGAGTTTTGCTGAAAAGCTGTATATGGCCTACAGCTTACCTCGTCTAGCATCACAGGGCAAAGAAATATAGTGAAACATGTAGGTCACATAATGTTTTTATTCATAAATGTATCTTTTGAAGCAGATTTGCTTGTGTTTTCTTCAATATTTATGCATCTTACAAATTCCAGACACTGTCAATAGGAATGTATTTGTATTGTGTTGTACATCCGAAGTGTTTGAAATGTCCTCCTTTAGAAATAATCTGCTTATTTGTGCTTTCTAGATGAGCATTTACAATATACCTGGCCTGCAGCTGTTAAATGGCTTTACACTTGTATTCAGCAAAAAGCGGTCAATAGGCATTGTGAGAAGTCACAGTATGATCCCTGCTATTGACAGTTTTTGCCTTTAATGCACTGTTTGTTCTCATTCAAGTCTTCAGCAGCTTCCTTTAGGTATGCCAAAACCAAGGTGAGTCAAAGAATAAACCAGGAGTGATGATGTGAAAAATATCTACCACCCTTCATTTTCTTTTGTTTGGCCAAGTTTGGCCACCATGGAGGATGGATAGAATGGAGAATTTATTTATCAGGAAGGAGTCTTAAAAAAATAACCTTGTCTGACAGGCACACGCAAACACTCTCTGTGGAGGGTCTATCCTTAAAACGATTCCTTGTCCTTCACAGCGTGCTTCAAATAGGACCTTTTCCACTCACTGGGTAGAAAATACAGATCTTTACTGTCTTTACTTTAAGGCTTTGTCACCTTTATTTGATGTTTACAGTTGATTTATTATGTTTGTTGTTCTGTGATTCTCTCTCGCAGCTGGCAGGGTGTTGTTCTTATGTGATAAAATGAATCAGTGGCTTGCGAGATCATCTGGCGAAAATTGAAAAATCTTCTTTTAGCCGCGATGAATATCCTCTGTCTTCATTTCAGTGCAAAATCAATGCCGGCTTAAGCAGAAGACTTTGTGTGCCGGAGTGGGGGAGGTTTTTTTGTTTTTATTTTTCTGGTGAAAAGAAAGATGGAGTTGCAGTAAAAGGCGAGGGGGGGGTTGTTAAGTGATAAAGTGGCTCCATCTTTAGCAGTGCAGTCAGGCTGGCATTTTCACCAACTTTATGGTTTATTGTGCTCTAACGGTACAATTGCTTCCTAATTACAGGTGTAAATATAGCAAAGCAAATATCTGTAACATGTTTTTTCAGTTTATCACTTATTTAGTCTCAGCTGCAGTGAATTTGGTAGCTTTGACAATCTTTCTCTCTCCAATACACATAACACACTCTGAACTTCAAAAACTCATTCAACTGATATCAAGCTCTTGCGATGAGTGCAGTCAGAAAAGAAAGTAGTACTTTGACAAAAGCTGTCATTCTTTATGACAGGACGCGACCTCTCACAGGGACCGTTGTGTGAAAAGGTCCTCCAGTGTCCCTCACACACACTTACACCCCATTCCCTCTTAGTGGGTCCTGTGTCGGGTGGCTCCGTGTCACTGAGCCAGTTACTGCAGCAGCTGATAATTCTCCAAGCCAGTCGCTCAGATGAAGGGTCAGCCTTATTTTCTTCTTCTCCTCTCCCTCCCTCGAGGCTTGGTCTCTTTTTACCTTATACACAGCTCGCAATCTCTCTGGATTTAATACTCTATCTGTCTTCCGCAGACCTCCTGGTTGACCTCTGTCACATCAACTTCCTGTTTGGAAAGTTGCCTCACAGTTGCTTCTCACAGTATTATTGCAATTATTTTCACCCTGAGCTTGTTATAAGGCCCCCAGTAGTAGGGTCCCATTCATCTAGCTAGGCAGTCGCATCACACGTGTGCCTGTATCCTCCAGCAGAAAGTTAATGACGTGCTATGCTCTGTGCACCTCTCTACTGGGTTTTTTTGTCACTTCTTCTGCAAATGACATTTAGACGCTGAACTCCAGACGTCTTTCCAACAAGGTGCTCTCACAATATTGTCCAACACGTAGGAAAAGGTCACACGCCATATTCTCTCAGCTCACTCTTACACTACCATTGATTTTTAAAGAGTGGCTCCATACCAAGCACAATTACATGTGCTCCTCCCTCCTGGTGTAAGTGCTGTTCGCTTTCTGAAATCAATCCAGTGTTTAGAGCAGCTGGCTTTATATTCCAGGCTGCAACTATTTTTTTTTCATTATCACAGCTGGAAGTTATCTTCCCCTCAGCCTCAAATATGAAAGCAACCTTCAGGTTGATAAATAGGGGGGAGCGTCTCTTGTGCAGCGCTTATACAGTGGGAGCGACACAAAGCAGAACATCATCGAGGCAAAACAGCTGATTTGTTTTAACAGTGTTTTCTACTATCTAAACAAGAAAGACTTCGAAAAATTGTAGCAATAAAAGAATCGGCCCCTCGCCGAAGCTTGTTAAAACTTACGCAGTGGACATGGAAGGCTGTTGTATGTCACCCTCAGCTGCTTAATGATGGGCATGCTTGCATGGGTTGAGGGGATATTGAAATTGCCTTGAGCATCTGTACTTGCAGGTATATATCAGGTTCATATCTCAGACCTCACAAACAAATATGCTGGTTCTTTATGTTCAAGGACATTGCAGGAGACTGTCAGGAAGTATCCACAGTGTGAGTGCAGCAATTTTGCCACATCACAGGCAAATTCAGATTATTGGATTTTTTTCCCCACGTCCCTCGCAGATAGGGGAATTAACTCCTCATTGATATAATACCAATGACTGCCTTTATATTAAGGTCTCTCTATGACTATTTAAAAGCTTCTCTAGTATTTTGGGATTCCTTGATCCTTCCCTGCAGATGGCATATCAAAACACGCCTGCCCCACAATTAAAAGAAGATAAGGAGCTCAGCAGAGGCACTCAATGTCAAGCTCAGAAGTACATGCCAAGGTCAGATAACACAGATCAGAGCTTTTACTAGAGACACCTACACAAAGGTCTGATGACAGCGTGTTGCTGTTGTTATTGTAGTCGTAGTAGAAACAGGACAGAGATTACACCGTGCTCTCGGTAGGCTCAGATCAGACAGATTGAGCGGGGATTGGGTGGTTTCACAGTCACTTAAGAGAGCGACACACTTGGACGAGCTCCCTTCACTGGGCATTAAACACAATTAAGAGAAGGCATTGTAACGCTCCCCACCTGGGCTCTTAAACCTCCTGGTGCTCCCCCTCACTAGCTGTAAATCCGCTCTATGTTTCTGCCCTCTTAAACTTACTATTCGTCCTCTGCTTCCTTGAATGCCTCCTCGCTCTCTATAATCTGGCCTTCTGAATGGTGCGCGTGCGATCCTGTATATTAGCCGCTCTGCATAAGGACATGACCTTTTCCAGCGTTTTCAATTGACATTTTTATTCTCCCGTTTTTAATCAGGGAAGAATAAAGGGCTAGTTGCCTCTGAATTATTTAGATTATGAATGACTGAAAGTCTTTTGAGCACCGATGTACCTTTCCCTCACATACTGATGCTTGTTGGTCTGTTCACAGCAACCTTGTAAACCTTGACAGCAGACAGACTTTGCTTATGCGAGCACTCACTTCAGGCTTTCACAGACTCACCCGCAGTCAATCAGTTCTGGAATTCGGCTTTCAAGTATCTTTGAGGAATTTATGCACAATCCAGATTCTTTCACTTTGTTCTCACTTCTATTGCTCGTAGTCATTTCCCAGGCTTTGTGAGACCAAGTGTATCATTCATTCAGCAGAATATGCTGATGTATGTATACGTTCTGAGGAGTTTGTATCTGTGGAGGTCACAGCTTGTACATATCGCAGGTCAGTGACAGTAGGACTCGGCTCATTTGACATCTGAGAACTGAATTCTTAGGCTCAGTTTACGTATTTACAGATCCTATAGGACTCATTAGACCTGAGGTATCTGTCCCCACTTCATGAGGTCTGCAGCTGTGATCCCAAAGTTGCACATCAGTTATACATCATCACCTAACATTGCCGAGAGCGACTTTGAGTACTCTGCACCTACTAATTTGTTTCCAGTCACTTTGTTGATCAACACTTGTGTGCATTTGTCTAACTGGAGCTACACTTGTTTGCTAGGGAAGTGCTGATAGTGCAGCAAATTTTCAGGTTTGTTATTAGCTGACAGTTAAACTTTGTCAGCTGCTGCAGATTATCTCTCCATGTGGCTGATTAATTATTTAATAGTAAAACAAAAGGAAGCAGTTTGCAACAGACACATATCTCTCTGTAATTTCTTCTTGATCGTGACTGCTTCTGTATGCTGTGTATAAATGTGCTCCTCCATGTCTGTTTGTTTGCATGCACTGCAGGTTTGTTGTACATATTGCTGACAGGCATTAAAGCTTTCTGGTGCAGTGGTGCAAAGATGAGAAGGGAAGAGGGCAGCGGTGTTAATAGAAAGGAGGAAAGAGTAACGGTGCAATCATTTACCCTGGTTTGTTTGCATATTTTAGCTCTCTTTGGTTTTCATATATATTGCCATGTGTATTTCTTTTATTGATTTTTATCCTGTTAGGTCTCCATAAAAACGTAACTCTCAAAGCGGTGACCATGTACTGCTCTGATCTTTGATAGGAGGACTCGCACATCAGCAGGCGTGACTCTCTGCTCTGCCAGTCTAAGCCTTCCATTAACACTTTATTGCATTAATGGACTCTGCAGATCTCACACACACAGCAGGGGCCTGGCGGGGTGACAGGGTGAGATTAGGGAATTGCTCCCTCTAGGTGAAGCTCAACTCTACTGCAAGCAGATTTCATAAATCTGGGAAGTTTTCATTACAGCGATTGGCAGTAATTACATGTCTGTTTGTTCTGGATTTAATGAAATCAGCTCAAACGTGCAAAACCAGCATGGCCCAAGCCCAGTTTTTGCTCTAATCACTTGCAGAGCGTTATTGGCTTATCGTAGTTGTAATTGGTGTAAAGTCTCTCGTTTTTTGACCAGTGTTTGGAGATGTATGATTGTGTGGGCAGTTCCTCAGGCTGCTGGAGGGGAAATTGAGACTGTTGCACTGGGACTTTTGAGGTGGAGATGGCTTTTAATTTAAAGCTAACCTTACTCTTTGAATTACTGTTATTGTTCAGCAGGTCTCGCTTTAAACCAACGCAGCCAGTGGAGAGCTTAAGATGAATTTGAATGCTAATCATTTCTGCAGCTTACCCTGAAAAGGTTGTGCCTGTCTGTTTGTTTTCTCACCTTGTCGTCTGTCTTATCTTTTGCCTTGCAGTTATGTGGCTGCGGGCTGCTCGGTGTGGGCATCTGGCTCTCGGTGTCTCAGGGCAGCTTCGCCACCTTCTCACCCTCATTCCCTTCACTGTCAGCTGCCAATATGGTCATTGCCATCGGCGCCATCGTCATGGTAACAGGCTTTCTCGGTTGCCTGGGTGCCATCAAGGAGAACAAGTGCCTGCTTCTGAGCGTGAGTTAAATCCAGATACCTACAAAATATATTTTTTTTAAAGTCACACATGGATAACTGTCAGCAGCACAAATGTACACATTGTAGTTCTTCCCTTAATTTCTCTCACTCATGCATTTATTGACTGAAATTCATTTGTAGAGTTGACCTCTTGCAATCAGTTGTATTAGAAGGTTTTGGCACCCCTGGGGAAGCTGCATATTTTATTGATAAATACAACCCTTGCAGCAATGAAATATTAAGATGAGCTTTTCATGAATGTATAAAGTTGATAGAAAACAGTAATGGTGGCAGTGGGCCAAAGTTTGTGCAAACTACAAAGACAGCACTTATAGTAGCAGCCCTAATTTCATAGCTTGGAAATGTTTTTAATGGACCATTAAGAGTCATTGTTATTTTGCCAAAGATGAGACACACAAAAAAAGCAATGCCATAACATTTTGAGAACTGCTCGTGTTTTGTGCCTTTTTGCTGCAAGGGTTGTCTGCACTGTCACATGCAAACTGCATGCAAGTGTCTATACTTAAAGGCACACTGGTCACAGGCCACCAGGAGCTTTTTTTGTATTTGTCCTATTACCAGACCCTCGGGAGAGCTAGATGACTGGGGCTAGCTCAGTAATTCAGTCTGCCCTCTATCGAACCTCAAGAGTGCACAAAGGAAAATTAGAGCTGAGCAATAGGATTCTCCCTTTCTGCAAATTAATAGCAACTAATGCATGTCATTGCCATGGCTCTGGTGAAAGCCCAGTGAAAGGAATTTCAGGCGGGGGCTCTTTTTGTACGGAATCTGTGGCTGAATTAGTATTTGCATAGAGCACACCAAAAGGCACTTGATGCTTTTGAAGCTCAAGAATTGAGAATGTTCTATTATTCATTACAAAGACTGTTCTGTCTTGACGTTGCACTGTTTGCCCAAAGTTGTACAACTGTGTTATCTTAAGCACAAGTTAATTATGAGAGTTCACCCAACAGAATGAGGTTTGCAGGGATCCACTGCAGAAAGGCAAGGGAAAAAAACTTTCATGTATAGAAACTTTAAATGAGAAGTGGAGTTGGGGCTCTGAGTACTTAACATCACAAACAGCTCAATCCCTTGAAGCTCTTGCATCAGTCAAAAGCCCCACCAAATCCTCAGTGTTAGACATGGCTTCCTTCACCTGCCTAACAACTGTGAAGCAGGGAGAGAGAGCAGAGTGCAAAGACAGAGCGGAGGGGTGTGAAAGATGGCTGGAATTAGAGAAAAAAATGCGAGTTAATGGAAAATATCAAAGTTTTGATGTTTCTCACCGAGTCTCCTGCCACATCTGTGTGTGACAGCCTTTTATATTTGGCCAGGATAATTCTGTTTAGGGCATCCATGTCTGCTGTCGTTGCTGTTGTTGTGTTGTTTGTTTGTCTTTCTGTCCAGTCGAGCACATCCAAAGGTTTGGGGAGGTGGTGGTGGTGGTGTGGGCTCAGGACAGGGAAACATCAAGAGTAGGTTTAGATCTCCCAGCGCAAATAGATCTGAGCGTTTACCTTGACATGTTATCTTTGAAGTTGGTCTGCGTACAGCTCTCTTTGGATTAGAAATATTCAAAGACCGGACATCCTTTGCAGCGATATTGCAGTGCGCCTTTTCTGCCAAATAGACATATTGTCTTTGAAGTTGGCACTTTTATTAACATACAGCATAGATGTACAGCTCTCTTTGGATTAGAAATATTCAAAGACCGGACATCCTTTGCATAACAGCGATATAAACTATGCAGTAACAAAGACAGCACAGCTGCTCTGTTCCCAACTTTTCTGCCAAATAGTTTTATTGAGACATTTTTTAAAGAAACAAAACAAGGTGAGATAACAGTGCGATTGCTGGCAAATGAGAGCATGCACCCACAGAGCAGATTGCTGAGCGCTGTGTATCACATAAAACACATGCACAACCTCACACAAAAGGCGCGCAGTCAACTTTTGAGAAAATGAAAGCCGCGTGCATGAAGCACCACCAATTTGCTTTGCAGAAACAGTTCATTTGATTGTAAATGCCAGTGAAGGAAAGTAACGTTGTGTAGAGACAAAAGTGGACGAAAGAGAGGATGCTCCACAAGTTGACTGTGGGTGAACAACAATCATTCTGTGGGCTGCAAAGCCATATGCACCAGCAAACCGTTGTAACTATATCATGTGAGCCGTGACATAAATAATAGCTTGCACCCTCCCTCCCAGATGAGTTTGGAATTAATGGGTTTTTCAAAAATCTAGGTTTGCATGCCTCCTCCCATGCTGTGCAGGAGAGCTTGGTAAATACCGTGCTGTAATGGAGTCAAGTAGAGAGAGTAGTAGATGAGATGCAAGGCTGTGCTAGAAATTAATCTTAGGAAGTATTAAACCTTTTACACTCCCCTCACACATTCACAAGCCCTCCAGCACAGAGATTCTCCTTTTTTCCTCCCACCATCACTCCCACCTCTTGCTTCATGTCTCTTTTCTAATTTCCTTCTCCCTTTTTAAATTTACTTTGTTTATGTTTATGGATTTTTTCTTTTTCTTTGTTTGTCTTGAGAAATGTTGGTTTCTGTGTATGCTGCTTCCAAATGAAACCATTAACTGAAACCTGGAGCATTTTTGGGGAAATTTACTCATTTGTTTTATTGTCAAGAGCAAAAATGAGGAGATTAATACAGCTGGTAAATATAAAGCTACTGCCAGAAACTGTCCAGCCAAGCTGAACTGTATAAATGGAGGGGTCAGTAGGTAACGCCAGCTAGCTTTATTTAGGGCTGGTTTTATGGTCATGTGAAGTGATTCACTGGGTCATAGCTGGGCAATTAACCTTAAAATACTACAGCTTTATTTTTTTTGTTTATCCTTGATGATGATTCATGTGTTAATTATTGGGTTTTAAGAGATGCCAGCTGGCAGATAAAGCCAGGCTATGAAGCTATTTCTCTCTCGTTTTTGGTTTTTTTTGTTTCAGTCTAAGCTAAACTAATTGGCTGCTAGCTCATCTCATTTAACCCTTGCCTTATGTTTCACAAGATGTCAAACAATTGCTTTAACCGAAATTAAAAGATCATTAAATGATCCGTGTATCTCCATGAGTCACACAGTACATTTGAGTTTGGAGTATAAATAAATGCACTTTAAATCATCGATGCAAGTCTTACTGTGAAGTTTGTGAAATTGTGTCTTTTTTTTCTTTCATCATGTAACTCAGATAAAACAGCACTTAACCGCAGAAGAAGCTTAGCTGTTCAGAGTTTTGTTCCCAAATTCAATTTACAATATTGCCAGTGCTGCTGTTGTAACGGTGCTCTTCCTCTGTCTGACAGTTCTTCATTGTCCTGCTGATAATTCTTCTGGCAGAGGTGATTTTGCTCATCCTCTTCTTTGTGTACACAGATAAGGTAAGTTGTTATGTGTTATCTCTGAATTTTGTCTTTTATTATTCCAGCTGAAGACGTTAAAAGAAAGCATGCACACACACTCTCTCACACACACAGATGATCACAGACAAATGCAGAAAGCAATAAAAGGTGTTAGTGTGATAAGCATACCTATATTCCAGTTGCTTCTGGGTATCAGAGTTTTCTGTTTTTATATTTGGTTGTTTCTCTGTCAGAAGCTTGAGTGTCTTCACCCCACCATTAACACGGCAGTCAAAGGTTAGGCCACAAAATTCAACTCAATCCCCAACAGTTGGCTCCCCCTAATTAGTTCCAGGAATATTTCCCATGACCCCATGAATGAGGTTAAATCAGGTGAATGTGTATGGGGGTAACAGCAGATGCCTACATGCAAAGCTCTGGATATTACAGATGTCCGCGTGCAGGCTGAATTCGTCTTCATCTTTAATCTGATCCAACCACAAATGTTTCATCCCGAAGAAGACAAGTGTCTTGTGCAGGACGAGCGATGAAGACTTCTGTGTTTTCAAGGACATGTCGCTGATAGATCCGTCTATTTATATATTCGCTCTCTTATGTCACACGGCCCTCGGGACATCAGCTAATTCTGCCTCTTTGTTCTGAGGTTATTGCTCAAACCTAGTCTCTCAGGCAGATAAAGGAATTCATTTAGCAGCCAATCCATTCTCAGATTCGGATCGGGTCTCGCAGGCACACCCTGTCAGGAGTAAATATGTCTGTTGCCTTATCATCAAAATATTACCGGCTTAACCGTGATCCCTCCGGCGGAATTTAAATAGAAAACCTCTTGACTTCACAGCAGTGCCTTTCCCATCACCTGTGAAGTCAGTAAAAGATAGCCCAGTAGTGCTGAGGATTTCCTAAATGAGAAATCAGTTGAGTCTGCATTAGCAAAGCATGGGGCATTACCCGGGGAAAACTCATTCGCACAAGTTCCAGTGAATACCCACCGTGTTTTATGTTTGCCCCGTTCTTGCCAAATTACTGTGTGTTTATCCTGGCTTAAACCTAATGGAATGTGAAACCATGATAATGAGGATCACAACCAAATATATTTTCCTTTATTGGTCTTCAAATGTCATTGGAAGGCAAAGCGTTTAAAGTAAATTGCATGTTATTGGAGATGACATTTTCAGACTGCTATAATCAGGATGTCCTGCAAATTTAGGAAACTGCATTATTATATTTTAAAGTTTGTCTGTTTTGGCTAAAAGGACAGTTGCAGAAGACCTTCACATATTGCTTTTTGTTTTGTGGTTGGGTTTTTTTTCTCTGTCTCCAGTGAGATCTTGTATGCCGTGTGAGGCTCCCCTCGTCTTCTGCTACAGACTGTGATCAGAGGAATCACTAATTCACTTTTCTTATTTGATCCCCTAATCACAGGGCATTTATTAACAACACTGGAAGACATATGGTACAGTAGTTGGCAGCTTTTAAACGTGTATTGACGGAGGCCTGCAAAACAGATATTTTAGTCTCTCAAATAGGTCATATTTAAGTCATGACTGACTTTTTGTGCATACTGTGATCCGTCTGGGCGACAATCTGTTGACGGGTGGGAGGAAAAGACAAACATATAGTATCTTGCGTTTGTTGCAACATGTTTTTTTCGTTTAGCGTCCATTTCCACCAGTTTAATCCTACTTAGGAGGTACTGCTCAGTCCTGTTAATAGAGAATTTCTCTCACGTCTTCTTCACCCCAGCAGTCTTGCCTCCAGGTATGGCTTATGCGTGGGCACTCCCTCATTCCTTCCACAGCCCAGTGGTGTTAAGCTTTCTGATTAAATGCCATGTAGAGGGCGTAGTATAATAAAGGCTGGCCCTGCAGTTAGCAACCAGCTGACTGCAGCAGATGGCTGGGCGGCAAACCAGATTACAGCCATCCGTCTTTAACGCTCTGACCTCATTGTGCCTCCGTCGACCCAACACGCTGAGCTGAACACCAGTGAAGGTTTATTAGCTCAGAATGAGGAAGCAGAACTTTGCAAGAGAGACAGGAAGCACCGGAGCATGTACGTAGGGATGTCGGGAGGGCGAGGAAAAAATGAAGGAAGGGTGGAAGGTGTGGACAGAGGTGGAAGAAAAAAAGAAATGAGATATCAAAGGATGGCAGGGAAGGATGAATTTGTTATGTGTTAGGGTGCTGAAGTACACAAAAAAGGGGGGAGAAAGAGGTCAGCCATGTCAGAAGTGAAATTAGATGTCACTGTAAAATTTTAGAAAAAGAATCAGGAAAAAGGCAAACATGGAGTCATGGAAGAGGAAGGAAGCAAATTTTGGCATGGAAAAGGCGAGCAGGCTGTGGCACATCCTTGATGTCTTACTCACAGCCCAACAACAGCGGCAGTCACATCTAGCTGCGTGTTACGTTTGTGCAGAGACAGAATTATGTTCAATTCCTGGCTGTGCGTTATTTTTCCCCGACCAATTAAAGCTGGAGTGGGGCTCTTCCCCTGACTCTGTCAAGTGCCCTGGCCTCGGGCTACAAAGCACAGGGTTGCAGAGCAACTGAGGGAATTAAGTAACGTGTTTAATAATGTGCTGTTTGGAGACCTCTGGCACTGATTCTGTTTGGATTCACATCATTTATTACAATTTCAGGGCAGTAAATGTATTTGTCCTGAGCTTTGCAATTAGAGCAACAGTGAAACGTTGTTAGCTTCTTAGTTTCCCAGTAGTCCTGAAACTAAAACCAGTGTTTCCAGACGGTATATGACCCAACAATGACTGCGTGTGAGAGGAAAAAAGCACTAAACATGTTTGAAAGAGGTTCGGTCTATCCTTAAAGAGCATGCAGCAAAAGACTGAAGATATGACAAGAGGCAGTTTTGTTTGCTTCACAAAACAGTGAAATAAGTGGCAATTTGATCTGGATTATTTAGCTTTGAATATGTTTTATTTAAATAGGATTTAATGGTAACTTCATGCTTGAAACTCTGCATTTAGGAACATTTGAGCCTGAAGTCTGGTATTTGTGATAATGTGAGCTTTGTGTACCATACCCTGACAGCAAATTACAATCAGAAGTTCAGTTTGGAAGAGGTTGACTTGGGTTCAGATCCTGTGTACTTCGGTGCAGTTTACATCAAATATGAAATCTACTGTGCCTGCTAGTGTACCACAGCTGAGGATAGAATATCAGCTCAACTGTCTGTCACTTTTTTAAACATAAAAAAAGTGTTCTCTGCACCGCCTGTCTCGTCAGAAACCTGCGTATGCAGGCAGATCTCTGGTTCTTTGCATTATAGATGAGATTTGAAGACAGGTGAGTATGTGTGGAGTCGCTTCATCATTTCTCCATCAAAAAGAAAAATAGCAATAATGCCAAGGAATATTCCACTGTAAAGTATATTTTTAATTATTATACAGCTGTCGGGTAAACGATGATGTGAGCTGCTCTGGTACTGAACGTTAATGCGATGTGAACACTTGCCAGCGTGGGAACTTGGGAGTTTGAGGCAATTTGATTAGAAATTTCACAAGAAAAGCTATTTAACAGCCCCAACACAACATCAGTTAGCAAAGAACCAAAGTGAGTTACTAGCTGGTGAACACAGGGGAGCAGCTACAACTTAACAATAATCTGTTTAATTTAGTAGTTGACCAAAAAGAAAGTGCAGGGACAAAAAAAGAAAGAAAAGTGTTTTTAAAATAACAATCAATGATGATCCTTCATATTTTTTGCTAGTGTGAATATGTAGATAAGATATTAGCCATTTTGAAAGTTCAAAGCTGTTCCTAAGCACTTAGCCATCCCCACATAAAATCAGGTTCAGGTTTTTCAGTGGAAAGTTGAGCACTTGTTAGTCTGACTGTGTTTGGTATCCCGAGATCGTTGCCCTGTTTTCCTGTCAGCATGCACTGAACATGCAGACAGATAAAGGTTTTATCTATAGTTTACCCACCGCAGGTGCAAATACACTAACTCACAGATGGATGCTGTACAATTTTCGTAAGATATTAAGTGAGCAAACTGACATAATAAAAGTTTTGCTCGTCTCTTCTGTTTTCACAGAATCTCATGTTAATACGTAATGCTCTCCGTGTTACGTGAGGAACTCTAAATGTTCCACAGCATTTTCAAAACAGCCTGCTGAGACACCAGTCGTTAGCCAGATGTCCCCAAAGGCAAAACTCGAGGACGGTGCACCTCTGTGGTGGCTGTATCCTTCTCTGAAATGATCAGATCTTTCCCGTCTTTGGAAATTGGAGCAGTCGGTTCTGTCGTGGCACACACTCTGGTAACGAGTATTCAGTGTAACCTCACATCTGAACAGTGACAGGTCTCAGTGTACCTGCTCCCCTGGGTGTTACCATGTCACCAGATCTGGGACAGGTGTTTCTCCAACAATCTACCACCCGCTCTCTGCTCTATTTTTGTGATCAGCGACGGGAAACATGAACAGTTTGGACAGAAAGGCTTCTCCTTCCACCGCCCTCACCGTGTATATCTTCTTGTCTCTCTTTGTTTTTTGTTTTTTTTTTCATTTCTGTGAATTATGAGTGTTTTCTCAGCCGGCCAAGCTGAACCCTTTAGATTTCTGTGATGAATGTGCGGTCGTATATTGCTGTGTGCAGACTTGGTCATCACAGAGGAAACTACAAGCTTATCTATGCAATGAGACATATGAGCTCTGTCTCAGGGCTTTGTCTACATGCCACACGTGAAATATTGCGTGGCAACATCCAGGCAAAACTTCCCAGAAGTCGGATGTTGCCACAGCGTGGTGCTGGCCTGTTATTTGTCAACATTTTCGAGGACCGGCAGTGCAAGCATTAGTCGAGAAATAGGCTCGTGTTTTTGTCCGCTTCTGTGGCGAGGAGAAAAAGGGGTCGGCGTGCCGCATGATCCTCAAACTCCCTGTTTGTTCTGTATTCATTTGTCTGCCTCTCGTTAGGGGTAAATCTGGATCATTAACTTTCATTTCACACTGTAACAAAGACTTTCACACAAAAAAATGATGTGCAGTGACTTATCGGAGACTCGGAAGAAGACTTTTATTGCAATAAGGGGGACCCTGCTCTCCAGCGACTGTTTGAGGAGTCTGTAATGAGCCAGCAACATCACATACAGCCTACTGTAGGTGGAGAAGACAAGATAGCAGATAGAAACAAAGCATAAGGCAGAGATTGATGGTGCTGCTGTTCTTCATTTCATTTTCCTGCACGAGGACAGAGATCTGCATCAGCAAACTTGCAGGCCGAGGAGGAAGAATGGGATTTCAAATAATTCTCGTCTTATTTCAAAGCTTTTAGAGGGTGTTTTAAATGGGGTTTGCATCTTTAATGATTACTAAAGCATTTTATTGCCCGCGAAATTTTAATTAATCAGTAAAAATTCAGTTTGACTTTTATGTCTAATTCAGCAAATAGATTTCAAAAGCCTTGCAGCTGAAAAACAAGGGTAGTGAACCAGTGAATTTAAAGCTTAATGTCGTTTCTGTACAGTCAAAGGAAAGTTGGATTTGTACTATTTCTAATGTGTAAGACAGAAAGTCAAGTGATATTAAATGCGTTATTATTTTATAGAAGCCAGGCTTCTGGCTGCTTATTGTTACTTTCTTCCTTATTCTTTCACTAAAGGATTTATTGACACCTAAAAACACTGAGAAATGCTGAAATCACCTTGTTGTGTCTGGACGTGACAGTGCTAATGCAGCTTCTCTTGTCCTGTGCAGATTTCCTGATCACACTCTTTAACTCTAAGCTTTAAGTATTAAGTGCATTTCTATTGTTGTGATATTACTTTTATTGCCCGTGAAGATGTACAGCGTGGTTCTGTCAGTCCATGTCATTTTTCTAGTCATAATTACCCCGTATCTAAAGCGCCTCTCAATCTGTCCTGGCAGTTAGCAAATCCCCACAGGCATATGAAACTGCAGGAGAGCTAAAGCTCTGATTTTGTATCTCATTAACACACCGAATGAGATATTAATCTCCCTCAGACATGGCCCAACCCTGAGCAAATTGTTGGTGTTCACTCAAGAGGAAAATGATTTGCTAGCACTGCTGAAGGGCATGTTGAAGACAGCATCGTCCGCAGGGAGTGGATTTAGTGTGGGACTGGAGCGACACATGACGTGTCAGATGTTCAGACATCACAGCAGCAAGCAGGGTGCAACAAGTGTGAATGTGAGTGCGTGTGGGGCCCATGTGTGCATGTTTAGTTACGTGTTTTTTTTATTTGACAAAAGGTGAGTTTAATATAAAGAGGTTACCCATAACTGTGAAGTCGCTGGCATTTTATGTCTTTATATTGTAGTGTCGGATTGCTTTGCGCTAATGATTCGTCAGTCATACACAGTCCACTAAAAGCACTTAACTGCACACCTGCCACTACTGTTTGCATCTGTGTGAAAAGGATGCTGACAGTTTGAAATAATGCGAGTGCACCTCTACAAACACCCAAGCTTCAACTGCCTCCTCCAATATAAAGACAACATAAAGAGGTATTGAATGGTGTAACTCACCGGACTGTTCTTGCAAAGCCAACCCCTCCAAACTAAGATCTCTAACTAAGGCTAATGTTTGCTTTTATCCTCTCCAGGTGCGTGAGAATGCCAAACAGGATCTCAAGGATGGGCTGGCTCTGTACAACTCAGAAAACAACATAGGCCTGCGAAATGCCTGGAACATCATCCAGGCAGAGGTAAGTAACGCCATGCATTTACAATATGAGAAACGTCAGAGTGAATGTTTAAGCACAAATGACTAAAATCTATTCAGATATTCCAGCTAATGTCCTGGCTTGTAGCTGTGGTATTAGTGTGACCTTAAAAGCCCAAACTGCTGTCCAAGTACACTTCAGTCCTTTTTTGCTGTCCTTTAAAGGAAAGTGACCAATTAAAATTTTAAATTAAAGTTTGTTTGAGCTTTTTTGGGGCCGCTGAGGACACAGAGCATTAACTCATCTTCCGTCTGACATTTGTATGGCATTAACAGTGGAAATGCTGTGGAGTGATAGGATACACCGACTGGCACGAGGCCCTGAAGGACAAAGTAGTTCCTGATCGCTGCTGCCAGGAGCATTACCAGAACTGTGGGCGGAACTCCACCAACATGTTCTGGAACAGGGTGAGTTGACCTGGACTCTGATGTAGGGTTTGAGTTTTGCTTCTCAGTGTTTTGCTTTTGCTTTTAAGTATAAGAGTCACGTGTTTGCTCTTTTTAAATTATTCAAAACTAAGTTTTATGGTATTAAAATGACTCCACAGAATATACTGTATTTAACTTTTTGTTTTGGAGGATATGAATGATACACAAAGTCATTTTCTACCTAATCTTGGCTGTATAGTTTGTGTTGCCTTGACCTTTCTCTTTCTAAAACTGATACTCTGAAAGTATTCTGTTGGATTCAAGCAATATTCCTGTCCAGATTATAGGAAACATGCTGGGCCCAAAACTGCTATGACATCAGAATCAGAATACTTTATTAATCCCTGAGGAAATGATGTGGGTTACAATTACTCCAAGACAGTAACAGTAACAGACTAAACTATTTGAGTAACACAATTTGTTACAGTGTTAGCAAATTTAAGAAATAGCACAAATATATACAAGTCAGTCAATTATAAATATCAAGAATATTGACAAAGGATATTACAGAGGTGGAATATATATGATTGACATTTGACTCTAACCTGTGAACTTTGTCATTTGCTATTTGACTGTAGAGTGTGTGCAAACAGGGTGTAACTATTGCAGTGTTTACAGTGTGTTAGATGGAGGAGTTGTACAGGGAGAAGGCCACGGGCAGGAACGATTTCCTGTGTCGTTCAGTGGTGCTTTTTGGTACCATTTATCCCTCTTTGTGTTGTTACTGTCTCTCCTCATAGTAGGTTTTCTATTTACTTAGAACATGTCCTCTAAAACTGTCTGAACAAAGCCAAACTTGTTTTGCCACATTTGTGCAGCTTCGACTGCTGAAGTGTAATCTGTTAATTTGCTTGAGTCAGCCAATGTACCAACGGAAACAGACGTTAACTTGAGGTAGCCAGCAATTAACTGGCTGTGTGTGTGTGTGTGTGTGTGTGTGTGTGTGTGTGTGTGTGTGCGTGTGCAGACTGTTTATGCTGCGTTTTTGCAACCACTCGGAGTGATCTCAGCACTCACCAGGAACCCCGGTTGCTTTTTCACTTTACCGCCAGACTCTTTCTTTTTATCTTTTTTTGCCCTGCAGTCTCAGTGCACCTACAAAATATATACATGTGAAGTTTTTACTGACACTGAAGCCTTTTTAGGCTGCACAGGCATGTTTCTTTTATGGAGGGACATAAGCAAAGTGGACAACCAGAATATCAAAAAGGTCTTGACTGGTGCATCTACATAACAAAAGAGTTTTAGCGTCCCCGCGGTATGAATATGTCATTGTAAAACGGTTGTCTTTTCAGTAAATGCTGCCCCTGTGATTGGGTGGCTCTGTATTAGGAGTCTTTATTTCAATTTGCCCTTTCTCGAGAAAATGTTTCCCTGTTTCTCTCTGCTCCCTTGGTTTTGTAAATTCACTACAAGATCCAAACAGAGTTCTGCTCTGTTCCTGAGTCATGGCGTATAAAAATAGCTGTCTGTGGTGCACCTTTTTCCTAAGTCCATTTAATCTCCAACATCTCCAGCACCTGATATTTTTGACTGCACCTCACTTCTCAATGTGTTTTTACTCCTCAGCACTCAAGTACACAATTAAGATACCTGTCTGACATTGTCTAACATCCACTCGCTGTCCTTGAAACTTTTAGATACCGTATTTACAATTTTCAGTTGAGCTTCACGCTGTGTATCATCCCCATCTCAGCCAAACCAATTTATCTTGTGATCCTAATCTTCATCAGGCTGTTTTTCAGCTCTTTAGCAACATTCGATCTTTCAGTTTTAGGCCAAAGAAGAAGAGTGAGGAGGAGGGGTTTTTATGACGTATATAGAGACTGACATTAAGCAATGTTCTAAGCTAAAATTCAAATTTCCATTGTGAGATTGAACCACTTGTTCTTCCAATTTTCAGAGCTGTACTTTGGAAGCAGTGCACTGTCTGTGGCGTTTCAGGTGGAGGGCCACTGTGGCTCTGACTAGTGTTACTATGGCTCTTTTGTACATCCTGATTACTGCTGCAGCTGTGCTCTGGGGTTTCAAAAAATTGTATTTTGTCCATCCTTCAGACAATTCTTCTCCATATGGGCTCCCAACTCACTAAACCTCCAACTCATTAACAAATTAAGTTGCACCATTAACAGGTCATGTTATGACCATGCTCACGCAGTTGGGCTAATTTAAAATAATCAGCATACTTACATCGTTTTAGTGATCACAGGTTTTCTCACTGTTGTTGCAGAGGTTCAGTTGTGCACAAGAAGTTTTTGGTTTGAAACGATTTTCTTAGTGCATTTTTTGGGGGGCTTAAATTAACCAAAGGACTGCAAAGCTGTGAAAGAACCACAAAGACAAAACCACCATAGAAACTTCAACAGACTCAAAATGCAAAATGTCCATAACAGGAAAACAACACGAAACAACTCGAGGCGGAAAACTACTACAGAGAGGTGCGGATGAGCATACCAATGAACAGCTGCGAAGAGACAAATTAAGAGGAACAAAGTGACCACAAAGAAAAATACTGAAAAGTGAAAGAAAGGGACAGCAAAACAAAAACACAAAGTGACTACAGCGTGAACAACAATTGCTCCGTGTTGGGGGTTGTTGATACTTTTCTTCCCATTAAAACTCATGGTGTATTGGAAAGTTAGATCCACAGCGTCCTACTTTTTAATGCCATGTTTGAAGTGCTTTAACATATTGCCTTTAAATTACACTTTTGTTGCTCTAAAATACAATACTTGCCAATTTCTGCTCCCCAAATTTAAACGAGGCATGCATTTGTAAGCTTTAATCCACTGTTGTTTTTTTCCAACACTTTGTGGGTACTTAAAGTCGCTTTAAAGTTTTCCTCTTATTGCCTAAATCCAATGGATTTTTCTATTGTTCTCGAGACAACAGCTCTTCTTTTCTCACAAAACCTTGTAGCACAATGTTCACCAGTTTTCTCTCGTATTACTACTCTAATCTGCTATTGGTCTGGCATGTGGTTCGTTAGTGCGTCCAAAGTAGAGGATTAAAAGCTGTAATATAATTGCCAAAATGAGAAAAGACAGACATTGAGCTGGCCCATTGGGAAAGCTCATCATTAAAAGCTTGTGTGTAATCTTGCCCAGAGGAGATGGCCACACGCTTTGTAGTTAACTTTTACATGCTGCCTCAGCAACCACAGACCAGCAGGGCCACAGCTTTGCTGCTGAAACTGCCCTTAAGTGTGTCGTGTTATATCCCTGCCAGTGAGTAGCCTCTGAATGAACCCAGGTGGGAATGTATTTAAGCATACGATTAGTGCGCGCGTCGGCTTATGTGTCCCGTACGTCTGCATATAAATGTCATCGCTCACAATAACTCACCTGTGTTTAATAACTCACCTGCTAGTTATCCATCCTATGGTATAGCTCACATTAAAGAAATGCTTTCTTGCAGGAAAACTGCAAACCAGAAGATTGAGTTTTCTCCTGGGTAACTGAACAGGGGGCAGCCATCGCTCCAACTACAGTGTCATAAACTGAAAATGTATATTTTAATGATATTTTAACATGGTTTGTTCCTTTTTTCAGGGCTGCTTTGAGAAAGTGGAGGAATGGCTGGATGACAATAAGTATCTGCTGGGAACCATAGGCATGGTCATCTTGGTAGTGGAGGTAGGAGAATTTGTGAGAAACAACTCTTTCCTGTTTTTTCCTGCTTTGTGTCTTTTGCCCACATTGAAAACAATTAAAAGGTTATGAATTCTCACTGGGCATTCTGGGCTCCAGCACATCCTGAAATATTGAAGCTCCTGTCTTGTGCACCCTGATCATGTGTGAAGTGGCTTTGTGCCAAGAATGATATAAGGAGCTATGAGACGACAGGAGAGCAGAGATGCTGAATATAGAGGAGCAGGTATAGAGTCACAGATTAAAGGCTCTGTAGCAAGTGGTGGTAGAAATTCCACTGGCGCTTCTGTTTGTCTTTTGCTACTAAACTTGCTTCAGATTTATCCCTCTTTATCTCAGTGTGTCTCTTCAGAATGTAGTATTTCCACTTACTTTGAGATTGCACTCTAAAAGTGTCTACTCACAGAACAACGGGGAACCTTTTTTTAACCGTATTTGTGCAAATTTTGACTGCAAGACTTTTTTATATTATGACTTTTTTGTTGTTGTTTTTTTCACTCCGGTTAGCCAGTGTTTCGACAGAAGCCGTGATAGCGCTAGGTAGCCAGCACCACTAACTGCACAGAAACCTGTGTGAGCATGGTGGACAACAAGGGCAGCAAGAACAATACGAGTTCATGCATCCATGTAACAACTGAAAGTGAGTGTGAACGCTAGACGGTCTGTATATGCCACTACTGGCAACCTGTCAGGGGTCTTTGCTTCAATTTGCACCTTCTTGAGAGAATGTTTTCACACTCCCTTGACTTTGTAAATTCACTATAAGATCCAGCAGAGATCTGGTCTTTTTCCTGAATCATCCTCTGTGGCAATAGCTGTCTGGTGCACCTTTTTCCTAAGTCCGTTTAATCTCCAACACCCGACATCTCTGACTGCACCTTACCCTCCAATCCTTTTCACTTCTTCTGCTGCCAAGGTGCATGACAAGTGCCGAATATTTTAATATCTCTGCCCATGAAACCTTTCGGTACAATATTTACATTTCACATAGATGATGATATTTCACACGGATTCCTCAGATGTACAGTTCATTCGGTATGTCCGTGCCCTTGATTTTATTTTTGATGCTATGAAGACTTGTTTTTCGATATTTTCTTTCTGCCTACCCTGATATGTCTGTGACTGCGTGCACGCAGGACAAGGCTTCACTTTGCTAATGCATGAATTCATGGTTCATTCAGAGCAAAGTGTCCTCACCAAGGAAGGCAAATCTCACTGTTGAGTTTTGTATGATTCTGCACGTAATAATGTCCTCGGGGAGGGATAGCTCTTGCACAGTCACATCAGAGAAATGTGTGCATTATATATGACCACACTATGCTCTTAAGAATTTGTTAAATTTCACATTCTCCTCCAAACACACATCAGACATGTGCAGAACACTGAGACTTCTGGGCGCACATACATCCTCCTCTGATTCAGGCCAAACCAAAGGTAAAGTTGGGAAATATTTGCAGATGTGATAATGAAGAGCATCATAAATAAATCTAATGTCCCATAATGTTATTTTGTTTTGTTTTTTAATGATTTAGGACCAGAAACATGCTGTAAATAACAAATTTTGTCAAAAGCTAGTACCATATTTTTCGGACCATAAGGCGCATTAAGCGAAATAAAACAGTCAAATAAGTCAAACTTTACTCAACTCATTCTTCTTGCTTCCTTTACTTCCGTACCATTGATTCATTAATGTTGAATTCTCTGGCAGCTGCTCTATTCCCATGTTGTTGCAGTATATTAATGACTAACCTCGTATTGTGGATGGATTATCTCAGTTGTTCTCCTGACTGAAGTTTGGTCCGTTTACAGCATCCTGCCATGCGATCGCATTTGTCCCTAACCATCGGGAACCCTCACGTTACTTTTATCGAGTGGAAAAAAGTTAGCGTTCATCCTCCAGCTTCACTGTGTTTATGTTTTGCTAACATAGCTGTGTCGCTAGCGATCACGTAGCACATCATTATATAGCAGCTAGCCCAACTTCAGTAACCCTACAAACGTCACTGCTGTTTAGTTTTCTGTCTTCATTTATGTTGGAAGTGATAGCAGAGCTGTACGTTTGAATGTTTCAGAAATCTCTCTGTCAGAACATGCGAGATCATGGTTAGGTGGAAACTAGCGAGCTAACTTCCTGCTAACTTCTAACTCTGTTAAATGTAATAAATTCTGTTTTCATGGATGCCTGGATGTTAAACTTAATTGTTACACCTGGTAAAGCAGCAACGCTGATCGTTTTATTAAAGATGAAAGAATTCAGACAGTTTTTAACTCTCAGTGATGCAATGTTTGTTTGACTTTGGGACCTGAAGTGGACGGAGTTTAGGACCCAGATTACTCTGCGAGGCTCCTGACTACGGCAGCCGTAATGCTTCGTAGCTTGCCAAAGTCGTACTAAAACATTTTTTGACAGATTTTTGAACACGTGTACCACATAAAATTGGTTCGAGGTCAGTAAGCACAACCAGAATTCATACATAAGGCGCACCGGATTATAAGGCGCACTGTCAATTTTTGAGAAAATTAAAAGATTTTAATTTAAAGTGCTTCTTATAGTGCGGAAAATACGGTATGTACGGTGTGTGTTTATCCACAATGCTTCAGAAATCCCAGAAATATTTCCACATTTTAAGCAGGAATCTGTGATTGAGCTTTAAAGCAACTGTCATCCTGTCTCTCAGACTGAATGAAGCAGACAGCAGAAGCTTCCTGTCAGAGTTGCACAGATGAGCTCGGATGTAAATAATTGGGTTGGCTCTGAAGCATTTTTTTTATCTGTCCTAACTCCGCCTCAGCTGGATGTTTACCTAAAATGGCCTTTTTTTTTTTTTGATTGATGCCAGTTTAAGGTGGCATTTTCTCTGAAGCCGCTCTGCGAATTAGGTTTTGACTGAAACCAAAAGCGAATCAGCAGCTTTCCCCAGCTAATCACAGACCATAGGGATCCCCAGTGGAGTCCACATTTCCTTTTTTATTAAAACTATGCAGCATTCAGTATTTTTCAGTTTCCCTGCCATCACAACTTTGCCAGATAATGGTTTTAGGATCAGCCTTGCGACTGTGTTTGATGTGGAAGTATCAGGGGTAATGGAAACTTCAAAGACATAGCTGGCTACTTTGATTCAATGGCATCTCAATTTACTTCATTGGCTTAATGCTTGCACACGCTGTACATTTTGCCATCACAAAGATTCCAGAGCTTCCATTTGAAGGCCATCTGAGAAAAAGAAACTGAACTAAAATGTGTTCGTGATTCAGCACACGATTCACTGTGCATCAGAAACGCAGCCCAAGGCGTCAACATAAGTAGACCACACAGACACACCTGCACATATATTACACATAAATAGATACTATAGACAGACACGAGCATGTGTTCACGATCTCCTTGTTTTCCTCCACAGCTCCTGGGCATGGCATTCTCCATGACATTGTTCCACCACATTCACAGAACGGGAAAGAAGTATGACGCTTAGCCTTGGGACAAGCACCAAATGGAGAGGAGCCCCAGTGCTTGATGGGATAAAGACTCTGATTCAAACATACATCCATGCTTCCCCCCTACTTCTTTAGAGCATCCTTTTCCCCTTCCCAGATCGTCTGTACAGATTCCAGCTGCTCTGTCCTGCTGTCTCCTCTCACCATTCATTTTGCCAAAGAGTAACACAACTGGAAGAGAAGAGGCGCCTACTTTTGGCAAGGAAGAGAATCCCATATGTTGTCCCTTCTCTTGAGTACACTTGTTTTTTGGCTTTTTCTGTTCTTTTTTGGCTTGAACTAACTAATTGCTGGAGGGAAGGACAGACTCTGAGATAATGAAGACTTTACAAATGCCCAAACAGCCCCCACAGGGGGAAAAACCCATGAAACTGACAATACCCTCCACCTCATGTGGAGGTTTTTTTTCCTCATGCTTACTAAATTCTAGCCCTGTTTTTTCCCCTTGTAAATGAAAAAGATCCAACATGGCATGCTAGTTTTCTACTTCACTGATTTATCATTGAAATGTTTTTATTTTAAACTTATTGTTTTCTTGTTGGATTTTTTTTGTAAGTATATCATCCTGTGGAATGTAAGTGTCGAACAGATCGGTGCAATGTGTGTGTGGGTATGTGTGTGGGATTGGTTTGAAGGTAACATTGCTGCAGACGGGCAAAGACATGTAAGGATGCAGAGGTTTAGGTGAAATGAGCTTCATGGACGAGCATCGCGTAAGCACCAGGAGTCATCGGTGGATTCATTTTACACCAAAAATATATCTGCGAACAAACTCGCACACGTGCATTTTGTGCTGCCACACAGCAGCACACTCGCTCCCCGTTAGACAATATAAATGATGTAAAATGGCTGTTTATTAGGGCTCCAGCAGCACTGTCAGCTGTAGAGATCTAGGTGATAAAGTCCCCCCTTCGAGAAAACAGACTGGGTTGTGTACGCGCATGCATTTTATCACACAGTTCAGGCTGCAGAGGAGAAAAAACCCCACTGAGAAACACTTAGAATCCAGGGCAGGATGGGGCAAAAACAGAGCAGACACGTTGTCTTGTTTCGGCTATCAATAGCGTTAACAGAGGTGGCTCTCGCCTTTCTATACTGAAGATCTCCTCCATTCACACCGCCCTCCTCGTGCTTTCTCTCGGCGGCTAACTCACCCCTGCCTCTCTCTTTTCTTTTTCACTCTAATTTTCTTTCTTCGTGTCAGGCGGCAATGAGTTTCATGCTCCATCCAGTGCTTCTGCTGACATTCCTGCTCATCACACGTTTACACCTCCGGTTTGCAACCCCCTTCAATTTTACGTAGGCTTCATTTTCTCACAGCAACCAGAGGTGGGGGGAGATGGGAGTGTGAGTGTTGCCAGATCAAAGCTCAGACTGATATGTATGGCAACATGCCCTGTAGGACACATCAGTTTATGTCTGTTTACATCTACATTCACTGCAGGAGGCCAGAGTGCCAGCCTTCCTCCCGGAGACTGAAAATATTCCATCTGCTGTGGCGACTTCAAAAAATGCCCTCCGGTGTGTCTGCTCTAGGCTTCAAAATCTCCAAAGAAACGGTGGAATAAAGAACAAAGGATCACTGTAGCTTTTGCAAGGTTGTATTCAGTTTCCAAAAGTTGAATCTGTTCATCTGGACGTAGCGTTTTGTGGGAGAAACGTTTCGTCACTCATCCAAGTGACTTCTTCAGTCTCAGCTGACTGCAGGGAGGAACGCTGGTTTGAGCGCGGAGTCAAGGAGGCCATTTACGTGAAAAGGGAAAGACCATCTCTGAATCGAGGAGGGGGCCTAAGGGTACATCTTTCGCCATCTTACAATGCTGTGATTGCAGCCATTCCCCAACTCTCTGTGAATGGTACTCATGGCCATTGATCAGTGTTCTTTGATCAGTGGGTTTTGGTCGGTGATTGTTGATCAATGGTCATGGGAATTTGCATAATTATGATTAAGGAACTGACCTCACAGCCCATTGTTCCTTCAGTGGGCTGGTTTCAGTCATTATGCAAATGTACTGTTTATAAGATTGGGGAAACCTGCAGTCAGCTGAGACTGAAGAAGTCACTTGGAACGTTTCTCCCACAAAGCGCTACGTCCAGATGAACAGAATCAACTTTTGGAGATTTACTTTCCTGGATGATTGAGAATGCATCAAGACGTTGTATTCAGTTGTGACATAGTACTTTCCAAAGCAAGTGCAATTAGAGATCTGGGAAGAATATTTTAATCAAGACCAAAAAATAGCGGTAAATAAGCCGGCCAATAATTACAAAACTTTTGTCACAGAATGTTAGCAGATTTTTTTCACAAAGGTTTACTACAGAGGGAAGATTTTAAAGAAATTGTCTATACTGGTACAGTGTCTGTTACTGTGCCCTGTCTCTCTTCATCTCATCCATTCAAGCTGATTCAGTTTGTAGATTCCTGCAAGTTTGTTGGACTTTAATTCAGCAGCAACTCTTTCAGAACACAGTAAAAGCTCATATAAACTTGGAATTGTGTTATCTTTATGATGCAGAGTACTATACTTTTAGGATTGTGTTTTACCAGAGGCACCTAGTTAAGTCTCCCATTTATAGCCCATACCGCCTGCTCATGTGTAACTAGTTGAGCTGAGCTTGGCTACCAGGGAAGCTGCCAATTAAACCTTTACAATTGGTTGCATTCTAAATTGTGTCCTACATTATAGCTGCAATTAAATTTATTGCTTTGAATGAAGCATCAATGAAGTACTGTCCATTCCTGCTACCTGAACTAACAAAGAAAATAAGCCACTCATTTACTCACGTGTCCACCTGATCTGAGATGCTTCAGAGTATCTCCTGAAGTCATTGTTGGCATTTTAGGAAAAATTAGGCTGATGATTTTTTAATCTGAAGGAGAGTTTTAGGAAGAGAAAGGGGAATTCTTGCAACAGGAAGCAACAGATATGTGCTGTTTTGTGCAGTGACCCTGCTGGCTGTGATACACTGTCTGCCCCCATATGCTCCAACTCTTCCTGTTGTGTCCATGGGGGAAACATGACAGCTGCTGATGTACAGTGCAGGCACGAGCGATCACATTTCCTCTGCTCGGCTGCCACCACAAACTCAACACATCCCTTACTTACTGCCTCACTCTGCAGACACCTGGCGCTATACAGTAACTGGCAATGTGCTTTGGACACCTTAAAGCACTTGTAAGGTACCCGAGACGGGTTAGCGGGGGAATAGCTCAAAACAGTTTGGCAAATGAGGCTGTGCTGTATCCTTACTGCAAAAAAAGAAAGTTTAAAGGAAACCCAAGATAGCCACACATGTAACAGAAATACAGGAATGCAGAATAGTGGGAATAAAGGAAATCCGTTGGGAGGTCAGAGCCTCAGCCTGCAGACGCTGTAGCTGTTTGCTCTCGGCTGATCTGACTGGGGCGACATTTTCTTCTCTGTGTAAAATCCTTACCCCATTTTCCGTGATTATGTCAGAGTAAATGTTACATTGTGTTTGTAATATGCAGGGATGAATGCCATTTTAACAGGTGGGGCTCTTTAATTATGTTCTTTTTGTACACTTTTCTGCTGTTTAAATGTTTGTTTTTATACAATATGCTGTTGATTTTCTTGTTGTAGGTTCTGTTTTTATTGGCTTTCCCCCCCTTTGTAGTTCACTTTGAGTACATGACATCATTAAGCATTTTTTCCTAGAGGATTAGTCTTTGCGGTGTTCCTCTACAACATGCAAAAATGCCTTTTCTGTGTTTCCGCGATGCAGGCGGTTAAAGCAATTAACGTAGAACAAATAGAAGGCAAATCTGGCATATAGCATCAGGCAAAGTCCACAGAAGACATACTGCGCTTTTGTCATTGTGCTTCTTTGTATTAGGATCAAATTAAATTGAATTAGGACGCGCAGGTATAATCTGCAGTATCTCTTCAAACTGCCAGTGCAGGACCCATTTTGTATTCTTACAGCATGAACTGTTAGACGACTGTACAACAGAGTTCATCTCGCTCCAGTGTATCAGCTCACCATGTAAATATGCCCATTTTACAAGTGATGTAACTTACTGCTATACCTCTGCCACTTCGCCTAACATTCACATCAACAGGTTGGTTTTCTGACAGCCCGTGCCCTTTTTATGCTCATTTACAGACACTTGTACTGTATGTTATCCATTTTTTATGTCTGCCAGATTTCCTGCCTCTGTTTTCGCTTCAAGCACGAGAGCGGTGTAAATGTTAAGTAAATTTGTGTTTTTGTCAGTACAGTCCTCATATATTTTTGACTGCATTTTCATCTTTTAGTAAAACATGATTTTTTTTTAAATATTTTTTTTGAAGGATTATAAAATATTCCGTCTCATCCAAGGAAGCACTCCCAGTAAGCCACGGAAATAGTGAAGGAAGGATGCACATGCAGTAATTGGGTTTCGTCTGCTGTGAAAAATTCTGAACATAAAAACTGTTTTTTGTTGTTGTTTCCTTTCCTTTGTGTGTGTGTGTGTGTGTCAGAATCATTTTTTGCCACCTTCGACATATTATTTCTGTAATCTGCTCCTAATCCTTCCCCTGTGCTGAAGCTGAATATGTGAGCAGTGGAAATGTATGCTCTAGAAATGGTGTGTTTGATGTTGTGTTCTGCTGGGTGGCACTATCTGATACCTGCCAGCCTTGTCCTGTGGAGTTTTCTGCTACACGTGAAAGCACTCTGAATATCTATACTAGCTGGTGCACTACTTTCTCTTTACTCGCTAAATCAACTATTTTTTAAATAAAGGAAAGAGTGTCAGAAAAAATCTCACCATACAGTACGCTTATTGCCTTTCTTGTCTAATGACTTGATGCTTCGGATTCCTTTTTTATGTTGCCGCCAATTAGATTTGATTCAGAATTTGTTTTGTGGGGTTTGGGGGGTGGGGTGGAGTTGAAGACTCGGCATGAAGAGCAAAGTGAAGTGGCGTCATAGCAGATCCCATGATACATGATGTGTTGTGTGTATGCAATCCCTGTCTGGGCTCTTTTTAAAAAAGCATAAGAAAACCTGGGGGACTGTTGTCCTAAAGATGCTGAGATGAGCTAATGGTGGTGAGCCAGTCAAGAAGAGGTTCTTTTTCTAAAGAACAAAGTGAAGATGATGAAAGTGGGAACCATTGCCAATTTGTCTCACGCTTCAACAGCGCAGAGTGAAAAGCTCAGTATTTTTGTGCGCAGCTTGATCCCCTCCTGTTAACCTAATTGTTATCGGGCCTGTGTGCGATAGTGAGTGGAGTTTATTGTGCCATTCCACCCGGGCTTTTTGTTTTTCCATCACTGTTCCTTCTATGCAAAAAAATGACCTATTTTAGCCTTTGTACAGATTATTTTGTATGAATAACGTACTGAAATAAAGTGAAAAGAATCAATCACAGATATTTTTATTTCTTTTTGTAATTTCCCCACCTCATCCACCGCACAACTCATTTCATTAACCTGAATTTGGAAGGCTTTGGTTTGGATGAGGCTGTTTACTTTGTCCCCACACAGGACTGCTGAACTTGTTAACCTGCAGTGGAGGTGATCTGCAGGTTGTTTCTGGTACTACTTGTTCTCACACGGTCTTGTTTCCCGGGGTATGCTTGTCATCTTTTAAACATCACATGCAAAAACAGCATGGCTCACACTGCTGCAGGGTTACTGTTGCTTCCTGTTATTTGTTCTTTTAAACCTCCACTGTGTTTAATAGATCTGCAGTAGCAGGTGGAATTTTAGACACATGCTCTCATTTAAAGGTTTTTCAACCATCTAAAGATGTCGAAACTATGCAATTACGTTGGTTGTTTTACACAACACAGCCAGCTTGGCTACCTGAGCATTAGCAGCATGCCATCTCATCGTTTCCCCACACCTGGACCATATTGTTTTTCAATAGGTCAGCTCCGGGTTATCTAATTGGTATTTTGCCATGAAGCAGAGTCATGAGTGTTGTATCATATGATCTGACCTCCACAACCACACAATATGCGACCACCAGTATGGGGTATATTTTGGGATGCAATAACAGAAAAGCAGCCAGCAAGTGCTCAGAATATGTATCTTTCCCTCTTTCCTCTCAGCCAAACGGATTGCCACCCAGCCTAAGTATGGTACTGTTAGAGGTTTCTTGCAGTTACAAGAGAGTTTGTCTTCTCCACCGGTGCTCAATAGGGGATTTGTTTTGTTGCTTTCTACAATAATGTAAGGTCTTGACCTTATAGTGCTCTTCAGATAGTCCCATTTCCTGTGTTTGTGCGCTTTTAAGTCAGAAAGTGGAAGCAACAGGGATGCTGCAAAGAAGAATACAGCTGTGATATCTAGTTATTTTCTACACTGAACAAAATAGTACCAATAAGAAGAAAAAACCTTGATTGGGTAGGTCGCAAATTTTGACTGTTGCTGGTTATGAATGTCTTGGATAAAAGTTCCATTTTATTATTATAATGACAGAAATGCCATTAATAAGGCAAAATTGGTCAAATCGCTGTATTTTGTCTGAGTTCATGGAAGGAGGAGGACGCCACTTTCTATCTGTGCTATAAATACGAAGCCATGGCCAGCAACTGGCTAGCTTTGCTCAGCTTTGCTCAGCCAGGTTTAGCATTACAGACTATTTTTTAGGATTACAAATAAAGCAAAACTAGTGTAAAAATTGGTGTAAAAATTACAAAAAATAAACATTGGTTTTTATTGACCATTATGCTACAGATAAATACTCTAACATGTCAAGTTCAAACTGTGAATTAAAATGGGGAAGAAAGGTGATTTAAGTGACTCTGGTTTTGAGACGGTTTGTCTGAGTATTTCAGAAACCGCTGATCTTGTGGGATTTTCCCACACAACCAACTTCAGGGTTTGCAAAGAATGGTCTGAGAAAGAGAAAATATCCAGTGAGCATAGCTAGACTACTTCAAGCTAAGAGGAAGGTAACAGGAAGTCAAATAACCTGTTACAAACAGGCTATGCAGAAGATCATCTCTGAAGGGCACAACACATAAACCCTTCGAGCAGATGGACTACATCAACAGAAGACCACACTGGTTGCAATTCAAGTCAAGCTGAGGGTCACATGGGTTCACCCAAACTGGGCAACAGAAAAAAGTTGCCTGGTTTCAATTAGTCTGGATGGGAATGTCCGAATTTGGCATGAACTACATGACATCAATCTAGCCCAGTGTTTCCCAACCACTGTGCCGCGAGAAATGACCAAGTGTGGCGTGGAAGATTACCTGGTTCCACCTGATTAATACTCCAGGCGATCGGTGAGATAATGGGCAGAACAATTACATTATCTATCGATTACATTAAATGGGTTGCCAACTGGCAGTAAAACAGAAGAAGATGAAGAAGAAATTACATAATAGTGATGCTGTGAGATCAAGCAGCGCATAATAGCAATACATAAATATTTGAAATAAAAAGTAGTCAGTCTGACCCGGGTCCTGGAGAAAATTCCAACCCAGATGAAATGCCAGAAGAAAGCAAAAAAGGTATACTGGGGACAAACCGAGCCAACTCCACTACGCCTGGTGCCATTGCTAATGAGGTGTAAGTGTATGGTGGGTGTAGTCACATAAAAAAAAAAATCTGATCATTCATGACACAATTTTCAGAGCATAGTACCATATTAGCAAAAACTCTAATATATTGATTGGAGCCAATCACAGGAAGATCCACCATACCTCTAATTTCTGTCTTCAAACAAAGCTCGAGGTACCTGCACAGCTAAGGACATCACTATGGTATCATCCAGCTGTATCATCTCTCTTTTCATATCATCCCAGTTGGAATCCATAGATTCCATTAACATTACCAAAGGTAAAGTAAAAATGTTGCATAATTACAGAGTGCAGCGCCTCCCAATTAAGGTTCTGTTCAACTAAAATCTCATTTGTATTCAATCTAAAAAAAAAGATGAAACTCATTAAATATGAGTCTCTGGCAAGTCACCGAGTTACTGAGGGATCTGGTGTCCTTCTGTCACTCCACAGGAGATGTCAGATGTAATGATAATTAACAAGTCTGTGATCAAATATTCACATACAGCACACTGCCAAGGACAGTTCAAACTACATTTATGAATTATGAAAATCAGTTAGCCAGTGATGATGTAATACATTAACTTTGTGATCACGTTTTTGTGCCACATCCTCAGATAATGCTTCAGGACATTCTGACAGATGATCCGTCATCACCAGTCAATAATCAGCTTTAGTCTTTCAATCTATAGCTCTTCACAGAGTTAGTGGCTTGGCTTTTTTTTTTTTTTTTTTTACTTCTTTATTGGTTTAAATGTTATTTACTCAAAGTTTGGCAGATTCAATCTAAAGCACACTGGAGACATCACAGCAAAAGGTAATGTCATGTAACTACATTAGATGTTCATTGCATTAAATGTCATTGTCCAGCCTCTGTCAACCATCATTCTGCTTTATTCACTGGAACAGTAAGTCTGTCCTTGAATCTGTAATCTGCAGACTAGATAACGAAACTTTCACAAGCAATAAACATTAATACTAAAAGACGAGTGCAGTGCGCTTGTGCGATGTGGAATCTAGGCCCTTTGACATAATGGCGAGAGGAGACAGAATGCACAGGGGTAAACTAACAGCAGCTTGTAGGCCATTCAGCTGCAGTCAGCTAGAGATATTTTTTGTGCAATCTGACCCGTCAGCCTACATGGACAGTTCTGGGTCTTACCAGCACGGTGAGGCGGCGTCACAAATCCATGCCCCCTTTTTTTTAAGCCACCCCGACACCAGCACAGCCTGCCAGCCACCCGCTTCTCACAGATTCACATGGCGCCTGCAGATCTGCTGGGTGGGGCAGGAACTGGGGACTGTTTACAAGTGAAACTCGCTGTAGCTTTACACCTCAATAAATAATGGACAGGAAACTGAATCTGGACCGAGCTGAGACATTCTCCTTTGTCAACCCATGGATCAGATACTTTCTCTTCTTCTTCAGTTTCTTATTTTGGGTGAGTAGAGTTGCAACGATAAAGGTGTTGTGCCGTCCCGGCAGACAATATACTTGAAATATTTTGGAGAATACAAATCACCAGCAATCAGAGAGCTTTCAAAGAAGACAGATCCGCTACAAAGAAAAACCAAAAAAGAAAAAGTATATAAATAATAAATGGAGAAATGAAATTCAGCTATTATCTGGAGTTAAAAACAGCAGGAGCACCCAGCCTCCATGCTGCTACCTATTTCACGTTTAGTACAGTTACATATGAGAACTTTGATTGCCTGTATACATCACTGCAGCAATGCATTCGTAACAGATAAATCGAGTACTGACTCATACTAAACCATAAAACACCATGTAAGCACACTAGTACTCTGTAAATGAATTCTACTTGGAAGCTGTTTCTGAATGTAATAAATGCTACATCATTTCACAGCATGATTGCACAAATGCAGAGTCCACAGTTACAGTGCTGTGAAAAAGTATTTGCCCTTCCTGGTTTCTTGTTTTTTTTTTGCATATTTGTCTCATTTATAAATTTCAGCTCTTGTAACAAATTTGAATATTGCAAAGATTGTCCAAATAAATGCAGTTTTGTAAATGATGCTTTCGTTTATCAAGGGGGAAAAGAAAAGCTATCCAAGCCTACCTGGTGCTGTGTGAAAAAGTCATTGCCCCCCTCAACCTAATAACTGGTTGTGTCACTCTTGGCAGCAAGAACTGCAATCAGCGTTTTTCCACAGCATCGCTGTGGAAAAATTCTGGCCCACTCTTGTTTGCAGAATAGTTTTAATTAAGTCTCATTGGAGTGTTTTCAAGCATGAATGGTCTTGTTGAAGGTCACGCCAAAGTATCTCAACCTGATTTGAGTCTGGACTTTGAATAGGCCACTCGAAACCTTCAGTTTGTTTTGCTTTTTTGAGCCATTCAGAGGTGTACTCGCGGTGTGTTTGGATCATTGTCCTGCTGGATTGCCCAAGTGTCCTTAAACTTCAGGGCATGAGCTGATAGCTGGTCATTTACAGGCCCCCAGACTATCACATTACTATTTGTATGAAATGTTGTGTTAGTTTTATGCCAAACATTCCACAAATTTTAACTTTTATCTTGTCAGTCTACAGCATATTTTCCCAAAAGTCTTTGGGATCATCAAAATGTTACTGTTTGGTTTTTTTGGCAAATTTGAGACGAGCCTCTGTGTGTTCTTTTTGGTCAGCAGTGTTTTCGCCTTGTAACTCTCCCATGGATGCCATTTTCGACATCAGTTTCTTTCTTATTGTTGAATCATGAGCACTGACTTTAGCTGAGACAGGTGAGGCCTGCAGCTCTTTAGATGTTGTTCCAGGTTCTTTCGACGAGTCGTTGATGTGCTCGATGTGTTGGTGAAACAGAAAATAAATTGATTGAAATATTTGAACGATATTCTTAATGGTAGATAAACTGTTACATTTCAGGCAGTATAGTGGATACATAATCAAAATAAATGATCAACTGCATAAATGTGTGAGCACGCTAATGTTAAAGGATGCTTATATTTGTTTTGCTCACTAGCACAGGAGATGATCTGACCCAGTCACAATTTAGCCCCTGTCAAAGTCGCTCACACCATCACACCTTCCCATGTCTCCTGTATTCAAGGACAGGTGCCCTAAATCGCTTATTTTCTAACAGATGTCAGGCATACACGCACTCCTGATATGACATAATCATTATGCGTTTTGTGCAAGTCTTAAATTATACAAGCTCCTCTACTGTGGCTGTTAGTGTAACAAAAAGACAACAAGACAACTGGGAAATGATAGAAAGGTACAGCAGATACACTGAAGCAGCCATTAAAGCACCGCGTCCTCCATGAGCAGTTGCTTTCGCACAAAAACACACACTATTAAAATAGAGCTGTTTGGCTCACTTACTTTCCCACCACATTACAAGTTGAGCACACAGATCACATCTCTAACTCTGCTAACTCCCTACACCGCCATTATATCCCTGTTCATCCAATCCTCCACAAAAACAGCGGGGGGGCAAACACTGTACTGTGCTCCTACTGTGTTTAGAGCCAATCAGCAATAACTGCACCCGCAGCAGCCTCACACCCCAGCCCGTGTTGACTTTGTTTATCAGACATGGGCTCAGGAGCGAACACTGCAGCCCTAATCCATCAGGCCTTTGTCCCCACGTCCCCGTGGCTCAGCTGAGCTGGCTTTCACCTCCACACAAAATCCTCTGGGAGAAGTCTGATTCATCCCTTTGAAAAGCCTGAAAAACAGAGCTGGAATACATTCACTGTGTAAGTGTGTCTCCTGTTGCAAATGCCACCCTCATTCACAAAAAGGCACAGTCAGTGGAAAACTGACAAAAGGAGCTGCAGGTGCGCACACTCCTACACGACAGAAAATACCCCTTAAAAATGTACTTTCAATGGTACTTCCAAAGAAAATAGGTGCTATCCATGTTTTGTGTTTTGGCAGCTTTTCTCTTGTCAAGGTAGATTATTGATTCAAAAACTAGTACCATATCCTGTCATGCAATAATTTACATCTCCAGAGCACAAAACACCGGTTTGGCATGAAGGCTGGCCAAGGAAAAATTATACCTCTTTCAAGGAAAATTACACGGCGGACAATGGTTCTTTGCGACCTCTAGAGATCCAATACAGGCTTCTGAGACAGAAACAAATCTGTGTTTATAAAGGCTGAACAAAATGCATCCTTTTTACACAAAAGCAGACACGCACAAATTAGTAATCAAGAGAATGTCTGTGAATTCGGAGGCTGGAAATGGAAGCCAAGACCACACAGATTGTTATTCAAGGTGAGAAAAGCAATCACAGAGAGAAGGGAAATTAATGTTGACAATGCAATCAACGGGAAGCGTTAATTCCACCTGTTTTCCACTCACTTGGCTCCTTTAATACATCGATTCTATTTGGGTGAACTCACCTCTTCAGCAGTTCACAACACATGTTCAGGTAACACTGTTAAAAACAAGCGCACGCACACGCCCATCACAGTCAAGAACTTAGTGAAGTTAGGGTGGATAACAAAAACAATTCTCTAACCAAGGTCGAGTTCTCCTCGCAGTTCTATAAATCATGATAAAAACTGGAGAGAGCAGTTTTCAGTTCTGGAGGATTTCCATCGCAGTCACAGGTGGACTGAGTCTGATTTCTGTTGCGAGGTTCCACATTAAACCGAGGTCCATATGTTATTATTTTTTTCCCTGTTGATATCCATCTGTCTGTTTAACGCCAACACATAAACTAGCGATGCAGTTACCATGGCAACGGGCGCTCTGCCTACTCAGCACCCGAGGAAAAAGCCTATCATCACTAATCTAATCACACCTGTCCTGCAAACAAAAGTCTGTTCAAGACAGAGTCGGCACCTTGGAAGGAACATGTTTCCTTTCAACAACTTTTCAAACAAATAAAGACTCAACCTGGATAAATTACAAATCCACTGCATTTTCTGGGCTTTGCTATTGCTAATGAATTACCAGTTTAGAAGTATCTGGTGCTGAATTTCCCAAGCAGAATATGAAGGACAGACATCAAAAGCGATAGAGGAGAATTACTTGCTCTCTTTGCTGGTAAAAAATAAATAAAAATTGCTGGTAATAATAAAATCATCTCCCTTTTTTTCCAGGTTTTCTCCCTGTTGATTGTTGCAATTGGTGTGTATGCTAAAGTCCAGAAGGCCACAGGTACACAAGAAGACACTTTTCGCTCACACCTCTTGAACTTCAAAGTGAATTAAAGACCAGCGATAAACTGTCCCTCATAAAAGAGGTGCAGGAATGAGGTGGCACCCTGCTTGGGATTGTAAACTGTTAAGCTTTCCTGGCACTGAGCAAATGTGTGTCAGGCTTTAGCCTTATTTTTACCTGGTGTCTTTAATTTTGTAGTTACTATGAGATATATAGTTGAGAGACACCCAAAAAGATTAACCTGTGTTCATTGTGCACAACCCACAATAGATCATTAATGATTGTAGAGTATGAAGGCAGCTAGCTTAGGAAGGGATGATGCAAAGATAGTGAAACAAGGTACATGATGGAATTATTTAAATAAAAATCAGGAATCGGGGTTAGAAATAAACAGAGGCTGTTTTCCCGTCTTTCTGCCAGACACGGTGAGGGACACGTTCCTGATCGACCCGGCTGTCATCCTAATTGTGGTGGGGGTGGTCATGTTCTTCATCACTTTCTGTGGCTGTATTGGAGCTCTCAGAGAGAACATTCGCCTCCTCAAGACAGTAATAGACCTAACAGACACATTACAAATACTGGCACTGTGTTTTGCTCCCATCTAATCCAAAGCCAAGTCTCACATCTAATGTGTAACAACTAATCTGTCCTTTAAGATGATCTTAGTCACAGCCCTTTAATATTTTTGTCTTTATTCCCTAGTTCTCCTTCAGCCTCACACTGGTCTTCCTCACCCAGCTGGCCATAGCGATTCTGGGCTTCTTTTACTCTGATCAGGTATCTGAATCTTTACAGACAGTTCTGTGCACTGGCTGAGTTTTTCTATGGGGCCATTTAAGGCCACATTCAGGCTCCAGTGATAACAATGAGCACTATTGATTTATGGTGTCATTTCCCGGCTTTTGGACATTCTGTACATTTGTAAACTGCGGTATATACAACTTAATAAGGCAGACATCTGATCCCACAGATGGGCCAGCTTAGCCCACAGGGGAAATGTCTTGTTAATGTCTGTGCTGAGCAGCATACACAGGAAACAGAAAGGCATATACGCCAGCTTCCAGTGAGAATCAGTGTTTGTGTCACTCTCTATAAATCCTCCAAAAGTCTCGGGCTTGTTCTGTAGACTGACAGAAAATATGGGAGAACTTCCCTTTCTCTCTGTATTGCAATGTGATTTGAAGTGACTGGTTATAAAAACTATTTGGGTTTATTGCGGCAAAGTTTTAAATGCTAGTGCCAATAACAGCAACATAGGGACAATAGCAAGAAGCAAGAGTATGCTTCCTGGCAAACTCATAAACTTTAACGTACTATGTCTCTATATATATATAAATAAATAATGGTGTCGGTAGCAGTATCAGTACCTTTGACCGCTGGATTTAAAGTTTTATTGAGCTCGCTGACATGTTTGGTCTTTGCATTGATGCGTTTGTTTTGCAGTTATTCCCACAGACCACAGCTTTTATTGATTTCAGAATTAAGTCAACCTGACTAAATAGTCTCATTCGCAGCCTGTCTCCTGCCTCTGTAATTGGTAAAATTAGAAAAATTTTTAAAAAATCCTTAAAGATTTTTTTCATTACACATTAATAATAAGTTCCAGGGGTAAATACATTAAAAATATCTGTTTTTGTGACCATAGGTGATCTACGCTGTGGCTGCATGAATGTACATATGTACTACAGTACTATATCTCAGCCTATATCTTATACTTATATGACCCAAGTGATTGGTTTGGAGACTACAGGGATGAGAAGGATCCCCCTCCACTTATCCCCTTCACTAACATCCCATTAGGGCTCCACGGAGATTAAAAAAACACAACAGCCAGCAGTGGCAGCACTCGCTGTCATCAGTGGCGGGGTTCCTGGTGCCTGATGATACCTCTCCTCTCCCTTGTGTTCTCTGTCAGCACTCAGACTGCCTGCTGCTAAACAGAGCAGTTTAACAACCCTCCCAGCATCCTTCCTCGCTAAATGATTCAAATGCTTCGGCACTTCAAAGTGGAACCAAATGTTCCATTTCAACAGATCCCTTGAAGGAGACTTTGCCGCTAATGACACACTATGACGGTAGCCTCCAAAGCCCACGAGCAAACTGTACCACGTGGAAACACAGAAACAGGGGATGGCACAGGGTGAGCGTAAGGAACATTGTAAAAATCCTAACACAATTTAACAAAACTACTTCAGGACAACATTTTGGGCTATTTTGACAGTGCTCACAGTATTTATCAACATAACCTGTTCTAACGTAGTTTGTAATGCGAACAATTCACAAAGCCTTTAGCAAAGCATTCAGAGAAGTTCGTTTTAATGAAATTTTAAAGTTCAGTGGCTCATTATCATACAGTGCTCCTATTAGCATATATTACATCTGAACTCAGCCTGTATAACCATGGCCCTCTTTGTTCTCAGCATCTTAAAGGGTGGAAGAATAGCAAAAACAAATATTAACAATGCAAGCCCTCATTAATACTCTGAAAATGAAAATAATGTTACAGACAATGAAAGTTAATGGACAAGCAGGACAAAATTTCACCGTCTGAATCAGCCTCGTTCAGTTTCAAATGCTCATTACTGATAACTCAGTCAAATAATGTATTCATATATCATCTAGGTTTTGTTTATTCAGCTCGAGAGGAGCTGATGAAAATCGACACATTATAATAACAAATGGCTAAGTTCAAGTAATTATCTACTATAGTGTAGAACCTGCATATGTTCTTTGTGTTTGGTATGCATTTCATGTATAGTTCTCACAGGCACAAATGGTTTTATTATTATCATTATGTATGCTGTACTTTCTGCTCTGCTGCCGCCTGGGTTACGTGCATCCCGTGGGACGCTTATACGATGTAAACAGGATGATGTTATGTTGCCTCCAAACCCATATATTAGTATTTGTTTGTTTTTTAGAAAAAAACTGAGGTGGCCTTTTATGAAAAAAAAAGTGCAATGCACCATTGAACATGAATACCGTTTATGAAAATGGTGAAAAATCGCCATAAAGAGTAGATCAAATCTACAGCAAAGCCACCTGATTAACTATGAATAGGTGTCTGACAGCTCCACAGAAACAGTTATAGCTTGGATTTGAAATTATCCTAGACATCATCATTTCAAGCTTTGTGGGGATTTCCACAGCATCTGTTCAAAAGAGGGTTCACAAAAAGGTACTTTACAATCCTCCAAAATGCACCCAAGTAAGTAACTGAGAGATTAATCATGTCAATGAGCACCTTAAGTAACAAAGACATCTGTAGATAGTTTATAGTGAAACATGCAAATGTTGATGTTAAAGCCGTTATTCTGTGTATTCAATCAGCCTTTTCCTCTCTCTTAGGCACGGGATGCTTTGGGAAAGTTTGTAAAGAAAGCAATTGTGCACTACAGGGATGACCTGGATCTGCAGAACCTGATGGATTACATTCAAAAAGAGGTGCTCTCTTTGGCCATTTCCTTTAGTCTGAAGTCTTCAAACTGATCACAGATCGTTTATTGGATGCATCTGAGACTAAAGCAAGAAACCACAGTTTGTTTTGTTTGTTTTTTGCCTTAGCGAGGGTTTCCACAGGAGGCTGCATGCAACTTACAGTTCCTGTTCTCTGTGGGTCACCTCATGTGAAACTGCTCTTCCATCTGCACATACTGGCACATTTATGAGTTTGGGTTTTCCCACGGGAGAAGCCCTGACTGGCAGGATGCCCAGTACAGACCAACACTATGTTTCTAAATATATACCCGATTTCACTTTTCACTCTTCATTTTTCTTTTTTCCCCTAGTTCAAGTGTTGTGGATGGAACAACTACACTGATTGGTCTTGGAACCTCTACTTTAATTGTACACATGACAACCCCAGCTCTGAGCGCTGTGGTGTGCCTTATTCCTGCTGTACTCCTGTTCCTGGGGAGGTCAGTTTTTCTCTGTTTAGCCTCTTAACATACACAACATGTACAAACTAACATTGTGGCTTAATAGAAACCTTAACACAAACCTTCATAATCTTAAGATTATGTATTATTAATCTTGCTGACCTCACAATTTCAGTCAGCATTTCAAATTTGTTCAGTGTGTTAAATCTTCTCTGTCATGCCGAATTCACTTGATTAAGCAACTGACAAATCACACGTCCTTCACATTTATGATAAACAGCAACAAGAAAGGCAAAAAGATAATGACATGAACAGAACCGAACAAGCAGCTGTATGATGATGAAACAGGCTCTTAGCACTTTATTAACGGAGAAAATAAAGAAATAAAACTGCTGAAAATTTAAAGTTACTAAACAAAAAATCTTGTACCTTGAAACTTGAATTCAGCAGAGTCTTATGCAGGTGCTTGGTGAGTAGAATCGACTGTAGCAATAAAGGATAACACACGTAAAGCTATCCAGCCGAGTCGACACGAGTGTGCGCTTATACAAAAACAAGACAGTCGTGTGTATTTCACATTCACCTCCACACATCTCCCTCTGAATGCAAGATATGTATGTGGCAGGTATTCAAAGGGAGACAAAGTATGGCAGCTAAACTTGGAGGACTTCTATAGGTCCCTGGAGTCTCCAGACAGTTACATTTCATTAGAAGTGAGGCTTCTCTGTTAAGACATCAGACTGTCTTATCCAACAGAAGTGAGACTCTGTCAGCTGATGATGAGGATCCAAGACGCTTTCCACTGACAAGCTGGCATTAAGAGAGACCCAAAGAAAATTTGAAATCATCTATAAAATATACCCGATACTTTAGCTAATGGTCTGTGGATGCTGAATTATAGCCAGGACTGCCTGACTGTGACAGCTGCGTTATTTTGACATGTACGCAAGTGTGTCCAAACTAAAGAGGCTCTCTGTCGGGAGGTGGCAGGAACACATCTGCATCTGCTTGTTTTGGTATTACCTTCCTTTCCTTTAGGATTAGCTGTCATGCACAGAACTGGTCTCACAATGGCCAACCAGTTTCTCTCTTAAAAGGAATCTGCAAATTGATTGGTTGAGTACCTGAATGAGTCACATGGCACTGCCAGGCGATGTCCATCTTAAAGAAGAAAAAAAAACATGTTTAACATATTCTGATATGATCAACCTTACATCTTGATGCATTCTCAATCATCCAGGAAAGTAAATCTCCAAAAGTTGAATCTGTTCATCTGGACGTAGCGTTTTGTGGGAGAAACGTTTTGTCACTCATCCAAGTGACTTCTTGTCTCAGCTGACTGCAATTCAAAATAAAAGTACATTTGCATAATGACTCAACACTACAGCTATCAGATGAACAGATTCAACCTTTGGAGATCAACCTTACAGTAAATTTGTACAGATAATTCCAAATCAAAGTCTTCTTTCAACACTACAGCTATCTGCACGTGCATGAGGATCCATGCTGTCATACAAACAGCATATATGTAAATGTCTGCATGACCACAAACTTTGGATTCATAAATACACGCAAAAAATCTCTGTACAGACGCAGCAGCACAGCTTGAAAACCACCACTAAGGAAAAAACATCCATCACACTATTGATTAAACATCATGCAACTCTGAAAACAGATCAGAGCAACATTTTACAACATGGGGTAAAAATAAAATAACATTAAAAACAACTAAAAAACTATTAATTAAACAGTTTGAGAGCTGTTTCTGTGCTGCAACCTGCTGGTAGTACCCTGTAACTGCATGGTGCAACTGCATGGTTCCCTCAGGGATTAGGTAGCTTTTCTTCTCAGAGCCAGTGGGTTTGCTTGTACTGCTCACATTATTTTCTTTCCTCTCAACAAACATCACTCTTTCATTATTTTCAATTTACTTTCAATTCAAAGTAAAAACAAGCAATGTGAAACCAGCAGCATGAAAGCAACAACAACAACAGTATTTAGAGTGCTTTAGGTTTATGTGCTTATCAACGTAAGTATCATGTACTCAGTGTTTTGTCTGTCTTTGCTTTTGTTCATCTGGCCCACAGGCAGTGATCAACACTATGTGCGGTTTTGGAGTTCAAACGCAGAACTTCATGGAGGCAAACAAGTCGATCTACCCAGTAGGCTGTGCGGACAAAGCAGTGATGTGGATCGAGTCTCATCTGCTGCTGGTGGGAGCTCTCGCCTTGGGTCTGGCCTTGCCTCAGGTAACCCAGACTGTGCAGTAATTAGGCAACACAGGACTAGTAACTTGCCAAGAGGACTAGTTTCATCTTGAATAAGACTACACATAAAGAAGCCAAAATAGCTATTAATGAAAGTTTGCTGGATTCAGTGTGTAGCAATCAACATATTGACTGGAGACGCTCCCTCAAAGGCAAACTTCAAACTGGCGTTTTTGGATGTGGCTGCGAAAACAGTCCAAGCTTGACTTCAGCAATCAGAGCCATGCAGGCTTTATACTCTCATACAAATCTCAATCTGAGAGCTTCCCACAATCTTCTTTTACAAGTTCAATATCGTCCTTGTAAAAAAAAAGGAATAAAAATTGGATTCTAAAGGAAACCAATAAGGAGTAGGGTTAATGTGAGGCCACTGTGATTCAAGGGATTTGGAATGGTGTGCTCTACCTAGACAGCAATAACTAGGCACATTGGGACAATGAAATTTTAACTGCACATTATTCATTTATTACACTATCCTAGACTGAGTACAGGTTAATGTGCAACAGAGGTAGAGGGGTGTGTGTGATAATGTAATATGTCTAAGAGATACTGACGACTCCCTGATTCTCACTGTGCAATGCACCACGACCCCCCAGCATTTCAGCTGCAGTACACAGAAATCTAGAGAATCTGAAATGCCAGAATTTGAGAATAGACAGCCCTCCTCTTGACGCTCTTCTTCCTCTTCTAAATCCCTCCCATGTTGTCCCATAAATATGTACCAAGCGTCTATGCTGATGCCTTCTATTGCAATGGCAGTTCTTTATACTACTTACCTGCCAAAATTTCCCATCATGAACTACATTTTCTACAGCCTGAAAAATGGGTCAAAGAAATGTATTTACACCTAAGACCACCTAAATTACAAAATGCTGACGGGATGTTTTACGGGGATGGTTTTATTTGTTTTGCCCCTCTACCAATGATGCTAAAAACATGCCTTGATAACTAAATAAAACCATTCAATACACATTAGGCAAAGCATGAAATCAAATTAGCTCATATAACGAGCTGCCTCTAAATAATTACTCTGTTAACTTATTAAAATGTTTCAGCTAATATTAAATGGCAATCTAGCAGAAGGTGTAACTTTAGCACAGGATGTTTAGACTGATTTCTCTCATTCTCATCTGTACGCTAGGCTCTGCAGTGAATCTGAAGAGAAGCACAAATTACCCACAAGGCCCGGCAGTGCAATTGCATTAGTTTTCTAATGCTTTGATGTGCCGTAAATCTGATGAAGTTCTCTTTTAAGTCTTGCATATCCTCTCAAAACACTTACTGACACTTACTGTGTCTGCATAACAAGCCAAAGTATTAATTATTGACTGCTGTTTAAAAGCTGTGTTTGCAACCCAATGGTTTGGTTTCTCTCTGTAAGAACACCTTGTGATCGGCTTGACAGGTGCGTGCAAATGTGAGTATGCAATTATTTTAAGTGACTCGTTTGAGTCAGTCTTAACTAATTTGGGAACATTTCTTCCCAGCACCACATTGCAGCACCCTGCTAAGGGACCTTGAGATGCTCGGTACAGAACGTACAGTTACAGAGAGTCTCTTCTGTAATCTAAAGTGGCTGCTGCTGTCCTCTAGATTGCAGGAATTGTGCTGTCCCAGATCCTGATCTCTCAGATTCAAGATGAGATTACCTCAGTGCTGTGAGAGCGCTACGACAAAGGGGAAGAAAACGAAAGAAAGGAACTTGCAGTACTCAGCTTCTCTGACATGTTCAAGGACATCTTTTCTACAGCTACTACTGCAATATCCGGGCATGTGATATTCTTAACATGTGGTTGCCTACAGGTATACAAGTGTGATGCACTTAAATGTATTATTTATAATAGTCAATTATATGCCAAGTGTATATATTATTAACCGGTTTGAACATTGACGTCAAGATTTCATCTCTTTAAATGTGAAAAGTTTGCTTATAGAATTGAGTTAAAACATGTGCATTTATTATTTTATGTTACCGTTTATCAAGAAAAATCGGCTCACATAAGTTATTATGTGTCGCGTTTTAAAGGTCTAAACACAACATTCACACACTGCCTCTCCTCCCTCACTCAGCTAACGGGAAAGAAAGAGTGAAGTAGTAAATCAAACAAATCATGATTTTCTGACTGGGATTCTGATTCTAAAGTCAACGTAGGCATAGCCACACCTCCACGCAACTCGGTGAGAAGGTGTCACACTGGATTTTGTGCGAATGCAGCCGATATGCACTGTACATACTCTCCACTGTGGGCCATCTGTTCTGCAACCCTGTGTTGGTCAAACAGACACAGACCTTCAGCTCTCTTCACATCCACGACAGACAGAGAGCAGAATGTGGCTAAAGCAGTGTGCTCGTAGCTGTTTTTACAGCGCACCACCACACACTTCAAGTGTTTCATAAGTCACAACTGGGAGGAATTTATGTTGTTCAAAGTCCAAAGATTGGTTTTTGTAGGTTATCCCTTCAACACCATTTATCAGACATTGTCAGGCTGTTGTTAATATTACATCATAACCTTGAGACAGGTCAATAATAATAATAATAATAATGTTATAGAGCATCAAAGTGTTCAGTATTAAATCAGTTATTTTTAAACTCTAATCAGAGAAATAAATGTTACGTTTATTTAAATATCTAGAATGTTATATTGAAATGTTACATCATCAATTTCAATATAACATTCTAGATATTTTACATTTCACAATGCTATTTTTCCCAACAAAACATTTTTCCTTTCTCCAAATCTCAAATTTTTATATATTTCAGCAGTGTTATCACCACATTCCCACCTTTCAGTCGGGGTTTAGCCTTGTAGCACCAGTTCAACAGCTGCTACTCAATTTAGCCCAGTGGAAATCTTTTTACAACAATGTAAAAGCAATTTCAAAACCATACCAAGCTGCTGCTGTACAGTAACTAAATAAATTAAAGGACTTAAGACTGTTTATAAACATACCACAGCATTAAAGCAGCTAAACAGGGTTGTGGGTTTTGTTTATTGCTGAGCATCACAAGTCAAGATCCACTGGTAGTAATGATAATCATCATTTGAAGCCCTGATAACCTAAACAATCAATATATAATATTTATAAAAGCAAATGTTAGTTTATTTGTTTACATACAGAAAGTGAGAGAAGGCTCATTTAAAACAGCATTGTTAACATCGTTTGCAGTCTAGTTCTAGCTTCAGTGCACAGCGCCACCACTGTCATGTAATATAAGTAATAAAAGCTCTCATTAGAAAAATGGAAATATGGGAGAAAAATTAACCATTTTTGGAATGAATAATATTGCAGAAATCTGAATAATTACATTTTACATATTTTTTCATGTCAAAATTCAGCTTACAACTGTGTATTCATTATTGAATACATAGTAAGAAAGGACTTAGTTCTGCAATGAGATTTGTATGAAAGGTTTCCACTGTCTTAACATTCCAAGCTCTTGATCATTAAGTCTTTTAAACCCACAATGTTTTTTTGTATGGGTACTGCTTTGTGCACCTCTAATCATGAAGTGCAAGAGCTTTCTGCATCAGACGATGGGTCAGAGGGGAGTTTGGCCTCACGGCATCGCGCTCTACCAGAAGACATCTGGGGAAATTCAGCACAAGACAGTGCAAAGACATGAACACAGATTCAAAGAGACTACAGGCTGAGAGGCTAAGCTGATCAATAATGAAAGTATAACATGGTGTACAGACATGGAATGTCAGTTACATAATAGGAGCATGAAAGCAGCGCGTGCTCTGCATGCAGATGGAAAGCAGTTAAAGAAAATCGGAGTGGACAGCAATCCCAACAAAACTATGTTGGAATTTCAGTGTTTCAGTGACTGAAAGATGGGTTTTATTTCCCCTTACACAATCTTCCAGCATGTTCTCATGCAAAAACACACTGATATTGGGAAGAAAAAAAAAAAGCATGAAGCCTGAAATCCCTGCTGTTCCTCACCTTCCCAGTTTCTGGTGGTGCTTATTCTCCGATTTCATTGCAGCATGAATAAGCAGCTGATTAAACAGATCCCTCTGAAAACAACAATACACAAGCACATTAGACACAAACCTCTTTCAGTTCTAAAAAGATATTCTGCATTTTGTGTTAGACTATGTTACATTTTATGTAAACTGTGACGCCTTAGAGAACAGTTCTCAGAACAAAAATAACATACAAGAGTTCATTATTCATACACTGATGCACTGCACTCCACATTTTCACACTATCTGGTATGTTCATAGATAGAAAGACTGCAGCTTTTATGCACAACACTCCTAACCTCTGACCCGTTTTTACAGCATCAAGGATTTCAGTTTTGCTCAAGAAAACACAAAGTATGAGCAATGACATCCAAAGATAGTAAAGCCTCGAGGCTTAAACATTCTCAGCAGTTCACTAAGAGAGCTGCAGTTTGAATTGATTTTCTTTAACAGTTCATAAATTCTTTGAGACTTACCTGTGCATCACTGCCACCTATGTCTACCATGCGATACCGTAAAGGGTATAGCAGCTCCACAGCTTGACTGTAGTTACCCTGGTTGTACTCCAGCATAGCCTGGCACATTGGTATCCCTACAGTCCCGGCCAGCTGATGCTGCTGATTGTCTCCTGGCTCCCTGTGCAAGAAAGGCATGGTTTAAAAAACGAAACAACTGTTCTCATATAAGGAGCCAAAGATACAGAGTAACAAGTTAAAAACTGTTAATGCTGCATCTCAAAGAAGGTATCTAGAAATCCAGGCATCTGGTTTGTCTTGCAAAAAGTATTTTAATTTCATTTACTTTCAGAGAATTTAAGCAAACATAAAAGACACATTCTGGAAAAAGACACTCTGTGGCTAGTAAGTTTATTTCTACAAACATTTTCTGCTGAATTGTAAAGACACATGAATGTTTCCCTCTCCTTTATCTTTTGTGGTAGTTTCTCTTGTGACAGTCTCTCCATGTGTGATAGCATATTTGTGTCTAAATCTGCCCTCCTCACACAAATGGAGACGAACTGAACAGAAGCGAGACCAGTGAAGTGAATCTAATATTATGTGAGTTTAAACACTTGTTATGTTACTGTAAGTGCATTAAAAGCTTCGAGAAGTGTTTGTCCATCTGAAATGACTTCAGAGAATGACTCTCTTAGGTTTGTCTTTGGGGGGGAAAAAAAAGGTGCTGCCGTTGCACTTATCCAAACTTCTGCAGCCCAGTCTCCTCCCTACAGCAGCCAATCTAGAGGGAAAGCTGCAAAGACATCTGAGAAGGATTCACTTCACTGTCCTTAAGCTTTCTCAGATTAGCAAATACTCTGAGTGACTGCCTCTGACTGTGTAATTACCATATGGAAATATATGGATTAGTTTAAACTATGCAATCCTCCAAAAACCCAGGTAATAAAAGTAATATGCTAGATGTAATTGATGCATGCAGCGTTTGAACATGCATGCAGCTCGTCTAATACACTCAAAGTAAAGCTGCGATGGGGAGAAAATTACATTTTCTTCCTTAACTCACTTTCAAAGAAATCCAACACGTCTTAAGTAATAGTGAAAGCATGACAGCTTTAAGGACTGGTTTTAAATGCGAGCTGTTCTGTGGTTTGTAGGCTCAACAAAATGAAGAGCGTAGGCCATTATAACCACAGAATTCCTCAGAGGCATCTGCTACAGAGGGAAGACCCTCTCTCTGACTGTATTCACACTCTATCTCACATCCTACGCTCAGTCTTGTCTCTGTCTCCATTTTACGTAAGGCTTGTGTTGTTCTTATGTAAGCCTGACAGAGTGTTGAGGTGTGCAGTGAAGAGAAGAAATGGCATGAAACTTACTTTGCCAATTCCTGAAGGCCCTCCAGCAGACGCCGGCTAGTCCCGCTCTCTTTAGCTCCCAGCGACACCATAAGGAAGTGGAGGTCATTAAACAAGGTCACGTGATCGTCAGTGTGAGGCCGAGTTACTTGGAGCAGCTCCTGCCAACGCTCCTTCACACACACTCCTGAAACATGCAGAAACACAAACACGCTCATACGTCTTGAAGGCTGCATAGTCAGCTGTAAGTTTCTCTCTAAAACAGAAGGAAAAAAATGTGGTCAGAGGTTCTGTTAATTACCTTAATTTCCAACAAAGCACTTTTGAGGTTCAAATTAATGAAGTATGGCAACTGAGATTATCTCACCTCATTAGCAGTTTCACTCAACACCATACTGTCTTAAATTATCTTAAATTATTTGTTCCAGTTGCCCATCAGCCCATTAGTAACACATTAGGAAATGCTGCAGCATTTTCACCACGCCAGCTGGCATCATTTTAAACATATTCTATGAGCACAAAAAAAATGCATTACTCCTGAATTTTAATCAGAGTGTGATGAGTGTCTTCTAAGATGTATTTTTAGCATGCAGTTTGTTCTACATCTTACCGTCCATTTCCAATCTGTAAAGTAATGAACAGGCATCTACAATGTCCAACATGGCTCCTGAGGCCTTACAACGTCTGAAGACCTTAGTTGAACACAACACACTGTCATCACTATTCATCCTAAGCACCAAAGGACACACACAAGTTTACATGCACTCGTCACGGACATGAATGTCATGGTCATTTTGGCTCTTTGTTCTTTTTCCAGGGTCGACTAATTGTAGAGCAAACATCTTTACTGACTTTAAAAAACAAGAACTGGGCCACATACATACATATACAGTATAGAGCTAATATTTGGCTAAATGTCCCTTAAGAAACCAGTTTGGATGCGTGTTTAGGATCACTGACCCATTTGTATCCAAGTTTCAGCTGTCTAGCTGATGATTTAAGGTGAATTTGAAGAAGTTGGAGGTGGTCCTCCACTACCACCAGTACCACCAGCAGGAAAACAGCCCCAGAGCTTGATGCTACCATCACCTTGACTGACAGCTGGCAGCGTGTTCTTACCTTTACTTCTCCAAACATTCCTCTTCTCATTGTGGTCGAACAGCTCAATCTTTGTCTTATCTGACCATAAAGGCATTTGGCTTGTCTATGTGGGTTCAGTTCAGTTGTGCTTGAATTTTGGAGCCGGGGCTTTTTTTCTCGGTTCATGGCGATGCTTCACTGTGGACGCTCAGCCTGGTGTTCCAAAAGCTTCCTGTTCATGGCAGGATTTTTGACAGTTTGGGTCTTTTTCCAGATCGTAGCGAAGCTGGGACATACCTGAATAACTTACTTATGTACAATAGTTTGAAGTTTGATGATCTTAGAATTTCCAGTTGTTTAGAATTAGCTCAGAGAGACCTTTCCAACTGGTGTAAATCTTTGCCATTGTTCTGAGTATTGATCAATTCAATGAGTACTGTCGAGCAAATAATTTTCATACATGTAAAGAGAAACCATCAATTATCAGATCTTCACCCTGTCAAAGTACCAGACAATGTGCAACCTTCAGTATCACTTATTAAAAGACTTAAGTGAGTGTATTTAAATATTTGAGCCTGTATGTATGATTCTGACCTTTGATGGATTAGAAACTAAAAAACTAAAAAAAACCCTCTAAACTAAAATCAAACTTTTGAGCCAAATTCTTGTTTTTAAATCATCAGAGGTGAATCCACCTAACACTTCAAAGAAAGTCAGCCAAAAATTACCATGACATTCGTGTCCATGATGACTGTACAGAACGTCTGACCACGTTGTGTACCGTTTAGAGAAATAAAGTAAAAAAAAAGAAAAAAACGAGATGCATGTTTTGCTGAACTTTGCTGATGTGAATTTCAGCTAAAGTGATGTAAGAATTTCTTTTGCGTTCAAACTTTTAGCTGGGAAGTATTATTCTAAAGGTGCAGGACATCAAAGAGATGTACTTTCAAATTGTCTCTCCTATTTTTGGAGTATCACAAAAAATAATCCGCTTTGGCTGTTGACACTGAAACGAGTGTGGGTGGTTCCTTGGCTCTGACATATGAATATGGATTTGACTTTCATTTTTGTTCACGCTTACCTTCTTGACTCACAACAAGCACATCAAACTGCATTAGTCTGCGTCTCTTGTGTAGTGGTGTATGCGTGACTCCGTAAATTACTAAGTGTATGTACTCAGACAGTTATAGTATTAAAGTTTTGATGCAAACTTTCAACAGAAACCAACCTGAGTGTCGTATATTTGCAGAGCAGCTTCGTGTTGCCTCTGTGGAGGAGGTGAGAAAGACAAATTTGAATAACTTGAGCACTGAGAGATAGGCAACGCAGATAAATTGAGTTGCCCAGATGCAAACACAAATTAATCTTACAATATAATCAACCCCAGACTTCAAATTACCTATGGGAGACAATATCATAAATACATTCTCCACAAACACTGTGACTGCCAGCTTTCTGCTTGACTGAAAAAGCCATTATCATCTTTACCTTCTCGATGAAATATAGAGCCCAGTGCCAATAGTTATGACTGGCCAGCATGTCAGATACCTGGAATTAAACATTACAGATTTCAAATACTTTTCCCGGGGCTGTTTTGATATGTAATATAATTCAGTCGTCTATGGAACTCTAACAGATTACTTACATGCAATTAATCAAAAACAGAAAAGAACAAACAAAGTCGTCGTACCTCCCAGTCTTTCTCTCTACTTTCCATGAACTTCAAGCCTTTGTCCAACTCTGCCTTCATCTCACAAACATGGGCTACAGAGTGGACTGACCAAGCATCATCGGGAGTTAGAGCAAGCCCCTTCACAAGAGAGTTTACCGGTTTGAAGCAAGAAGAAGTGATGAACGCGTTGATAAGTAACTAGATCTAAAATGACCAATCCAAAATAATTACATTCTAAACACTCAACATGTTCCCCAATCTTTTCAAGTGACCCTCATATCATACTTTGTATGCATTACATGCTGAGTTTTGAAGGGTCTGCTGTTTATTCCTGTAGGTCTTTGACAGCAAATTACTTGCCGAGTTGAACTAACGAAATCAGAAAAGGCACCCAGTGTCCAAAACACCCTGCTACGATAATGGCAACAGCATGAATAACGGCTTATAGCAGAGAAGAAAATCTCACCTCCATGGCTACTTTCTCAGCCTGGTCATAGAAACGAGTTTCCAGGAGACCAAAGGAATATAGTCCTTTTAGGTAGCTGAGAGCAGGTACACACACACACACACACACACACACACACACACACACACACAGCAAAGCAAAGCAAAGCAAACAAATAAATACAAAAAACCCAGATCTAATATGGTTTGTTTGAGACAGTGAATTAACAAACAAGCTGCACCAATGCACAGTGGAATGGAAATAATTACATTATTTAAACTGTGAATCATGCAAAGCTACTCTGGCAGAGTGAAGAAACATCCTAACAGTTTGAAAGCATACATGCACACTTTAAACACTAAAATACTAAGCACTGCACAACTACTTACTGTAAACAAGCCTCAATAGCTTAGATCAGGGGTCTCCAAACCCAGGCCTCGTGGGCCAGTGTCCTGCAGGTTTTAGATGTGTCCTTGGTCCAACACAGCTGATTCAAATGGCTAAATGACCTCCTCAAAATGTCCTGAAGTTCTCCAGATGCCTGGTAACGAACTAATCATGTGACTCAGGTGTGTTGACCCACGGTTATATCTAAAACCTGCAGGACACCGGCCCTCGAGGCCTGGAGTTGGAGACCCCTGGCTTAGATGCTGTATGTTTTGCAGGCTTATGCATCCATACTGTCCCAATGCATGGCTTCAATGTTTAGACTGTTAAACAAACAAACAAAAATAAGCATCTCTGGTTACATTAAGCTGTCTTTTGCACCTGGACAAAGGCATGTGTGGTTTCCAGTGGGGAAGCACCCTGGCCACAGAGTCCCTCATTGGCATTTGGGCTCCCATGTAGAAATAAGTATCATGTGCAAACTTGAGGGCCAACATATCAGTTGGGTGGTCTAGCAGAATATCTTCCCATACCTCACAGGCTTTTGGAAAATTTCTACAAGACAAAAAGAGGAAAAAAAGAGCGAGTTCAGGGAACGTTGATGGGCACCTGGAGAATCACAAATGTCAATATGCTTTGTGAGCAGATTAGAGGGACCTGAAAAGTATCGCAAAGACAATAGTGAGAGCCAAAATGGCTCCTCGATATTACAGTATAGCTGACTATACCCTGGGGAAATAAGACAATGAATATAAAATTCAAATATTACTTGCTAGACTGTGAGCTTGGCACACAATACGACAGACAATCTGTAGTAAGAGAGCACATCACATGAGGCCAGGAGAATAACTTAGGGAATGAATATCACCTGATAAAACAAAAACAAAAAAAAAACACTTGTACTTCTGTGTTATATATAAAAAACCACAAGTTCAACCTATTTCTTCTGGCTCAATGAAACTCATTTCTACTCCAACTTCAACTACAGACCTCAGTGACAGATAAGATTCAATATGTAAAAGTCTCTCTTAGCATACAACTCTCTGAGAATGATTAAGTTACTTCATTTTAAAGTCATTATATCAGGATTTTGTACAGATTTATAACAGAAATATTTTGTTACTATTAAATAATTAACCCTTAAAATAATTTTGATTAAACCAGTTTTGTGCACATAAAAACCTTTTGCAGTGTGCAGGGCTCTTGGATAAGGGATGCTAAAACTAAGCAAATTGTATGCTTTTAAAAAATAAGTGTTTATGTGCTGTCAATTATTCAGATTTTTGATTTTAAATTTGTTATGTTTTGTTATTGCAGAAATAACAATCACAAACATTTTCAATCAGTATCCTGTAAATTCACAACCACTTTGAACATTTCTGACACTTTATAAATCCCCTGTAGGGAAATTACTCTCTGCATTTAAGCCATTCACTCATTGAAGCAGTGGGCAGCCAATCCAGCGCCCGGGGAGCAGTGTGTAGGGACGGTACCTCAGGTTAGCTGTTCGGTGGATTTGAACCCCTGACCTTACGATACTTGGGAGAACACTTTACCTACTGAGCTATCTCCTCCCCTAGAACCCAGAGAACAACTGGGTTTGCTGACTGATACAGGTTTCAATGAAGTACGGGCTGCTTTGGCGTCTCCTGCTGTGGCGATCTGGTTCTGGACCTTACCCGTGTGAGAAGAGCTCCATGGCTTTGACATGGAGTCTCTCTCTGGAAGTGATGTCCTGGCTGTTGGCAAGTTCCACCGTCCTCCTCACAGCACTTGACAGACGCTCATCCAGCCTGGTGGAGCTTGTTGTTGCCACTAGCTCCATGCCTGTACTTATCACATGCCCCATAACTACAGGAAAAACAAATAACAGTTGTCTTTTCTTTCTGGACCTTTCCACTGCTGCAGTTCTCATGGGGAAAGAATCACATGCACTTGTAAAGTTTTGCCTTTGGACTCAAGTAAAATATTACAAAGGTCGCCCTAAAGGAGCTTCTTGGTCCTATTTCTGTTTATTTGCAACATGAGATGAAAATTAAGAGGTGTTTATCTCGACTGTGTGCCCCCGACATGAATGAGTGCAAGCACCCAGCATTTTAAAGGGTGTCTATGGTGTCCACAAAATTAATAAACATGTCAACTCAATGCTTCCTTTTTTGTCCAAGACTGAGTTTGAACAAGGACGCCAGCAAAAATAATTGTACTTATCATTAATTTATCCAGACTGCATACACCTTTTGTTTATCATTTATTTAGTATTGTCAGCAATGTTAAACTTGGAAGACCTCAAATTGTTTCTCTTATGTAACCAGACATTTGGATAATCAATTTGTGTGTTTACAGCAGCTAAACTAAAAAGCAGCTTGCAAGTTCTGAGGCGAATCAATAAGTGTTGAACTTGCACAAAGGAGGGTAGATTCATTTGCATGAACAACAACTAAATGCTTGATCAGAGCTCAAACTGACAAGCTTCCCAGCTACACCTAACACTGAAATAATCTGAAGTGACTGACCTCTAACATGTTTATTTAAAGAGTAGTGGCCACATTTAATTGTTTTTCCTGGCAGTGTATAAACTAATCAGACATCTCAGGGTTTCTTTGGTCTTATTTTGTTGTTGTCCTGCCTTCTAGCCAGAAGCCCTAAGAAAGAACTCCCATATTTATCAGAACTTGTATAAAATAACAAATAGTTAACGCCATAGATCATTACCAAAATTTGGGTCAGCTGCTTGGACAGCAGAAACACATCCTTCAATTCCTCCCAGGCTGTCATCGTTCCTCCATTTCACATACTGGGGGGTTAAAACACAATTTAGACCTTAAACAAACAGCCTCAAACACCCACGGTGTGCAAACTGCGTGTGCATGCGGAACAGGTGTTTTCGCGTGTTAAGTATGCTACCTGCGTGAGTACGGCGTCATACATTTTACAAGCCTCATTACTGCTGGTGGACAATATAAGCCCCTCCGCGCTCCATGCCTGCAAGGAACAGGAACACAATGGTGTAGACGTCAATGCTGCGTGTCAGTGTGTAAGCCGTTTGTATGACAAACATGCTGCGTTGCAACTTTCAGAGGAAGAGGTTAAAGATTCATCGAGTAAAGGCAGCAAATTTCATTTCAGCGTTACCCAGAGCTAAAGTTAATATACTTGTTATTGTAAAAGTTCCAGACACGGTTATCAATATTGGACATGTAACTTATCAGCATTGCACGTTATCGGGTTTTGCCTGCTTTATGCCCCTGCACGAATATTTTTCTGTAAACTAACAGTTTTGTCCCAGCGGTCTTTTTTTTCGCTTTTTATCCATATATCTCATTATTTGCAAACTACTGTTTCCCAATCCTTACTGCCACTTAGTTATTGCAACAAATAAAGAGCAAGTGTCGCTTTTTCTTCATGTTTCATCCTTCTTTAAAGTTTCTTTCTCTCTCTCCGAGGCACTGACCTGGCAGTCCCTGAAGCTTGAAGAAATCATTTCTAAAGTTTCAGCTTCTCCACCTATTCGAAAAAACTGCTGGTGCGTCAACCTCTCGGTCAAATTAAAGAAAAAAAAAAAAAAATACCGAAAAAAGAAAAACGGGCCGGAAGTTTCCCCCCCTCGCTGGCACTCTTTCAAAATAAGTGCACGAGGCCTGTTTAAAAAGTCTACATCGGTAATGTTTTCAGGTTTATAATCCCGTCTTTATATCTTCTTTTTTTTTGTACAAAGGTTGAAATTTGTTTCTGAATGTATAATATGTGGTGCATTTTGTTTTTATGTTGATTTTGCTAATAAAAAAAATGTTTTCAGAAGGCATGCGCTTTATTTTGTTAACTGACCCGCTATTTACGAGACGGCATAATTATTCCACATTAAAAACATTTTCCACACATGCCGTTTACTTTACTTAAATAACCTGCTGTCTTTATCGGTTTATGGAGGAGAAACTATCCTCGATGACTATAAGAAAGATCAGACAGGGAGTCTTAATAATGTTGTAGGATTTATCTTGGCTTTTGCTTGAAAAATTTAATTTTTCACAGATGACAGGACCATTCAGCAGGCAGGGGGCATCAAACATATGAAATGTACAATTCTGGGTTTTTGATGTCTGACACCAAGGCACTAAAAATCTATTTTCCCCACCACTGCTGAGAAGATTACATTTCAGCTACTTTCCCCTCTTTATTCTCCCTCATGCAAGTCCCCCATTTTCATGGAAGTGCAGCAATAAAATGTCAGGTAATTTTAAGATGCCTGGGTTCCATCACAGTGCCCACTCCAACTTCTTAGCTGCTCCATTTGGCAAGTTAAAAGGCAGGTAGAAGTTGAGATTGAAGTTAAATGTGTTTCAAAATATACAGGAAAAGCACAGGTAATACCTTATGAACAGTATTCTACTACTTCTCTAAATCTATGCAGTCCCACCACATTATATAGCCTGCCTATTTGCATTTAGGAATTAATTCCTTTGCTACTGTACTTTGTGTTCTCGGTAGAAAGCCTCAGCTAATCCTTTATTAAGCCTGGGCTTGTAATGAAAGCAGGGAAAAAGTCATAGTAACATCTCAAGCTGGCTAAGGTGGAATGAAAGGTTTAAAAATAATCATCTCTTGCTCAGAACTATAAGACATTCAATTAAAAAGTTTGATTTTAGAGGACAAACACGTAAAAGAACTGCATCGTTTATTGCCGTTTTCAGCATACATCCAACACCCCTATGAATTTTAGCTACATGAAGCATTTACATTACAAGTCGTTTGTCGACAGAGTAGTTTAAAAATTAGGATTCACTTTCTTTACATATGATACAATTTGCACACGTTAATAAATATCAATACAATCATGTCAAACTTGGAACACACAATCTAAAACAACAACCCATAAAATTGTGTAATATTCACAGCTCCTAACAAGTCATAAATACAGCCTCTGACATTTCTACACTGTTGGCAAAGAGGCCTATTAGTCCACCAAGGATGTCCAACGGATAAACCAATATTCTCATTGAATGTAGCTTGTGCAGTTCTTTAGGGTCCCATTTACGTGTAGTTTGGGGACCTGCTGTAGAAAAGCTTAAAAAAAAACCAACAAAAAAAAACCAACCAGTACAAATCATGAGCTCCAGTGGAACACAGATGTGATTATTGGATACCTCAAAAAAAATCTAAACAAACAAACAAAAAAAAATAACGCAAGTTTATAGAATGGAAATGAAAAGGCATCTCGTTCAAAGGTAAAGTATTAACACTGCAATATATATTTGTGTAGTGTTCTCTCTTCCCCACGGAAAGTCCTCCCATACTAACAACAGTGACGTCGGGTCGTTAATAACATCCCATTGTTAATACAGTCTCTCCCGAGGATTGTTTTTACTGTTTAACAAAGCAGGAACCAAAATGTGAACAAGTACTTGTAAACGTTAATGGTCAGTGTGATGTACAGCCAATGAGAGCTCACAGAGAGGCCCATTATCGTCATCATGTGAAATGCTTCAATATTTGCATCCAAGTCTTCTATGTGCCTGAAGCCATAATTCCTGACATGCAGTGGCATGTATGCGAGATACACGAGAGATATGCAAGATAATGAGATTCTGGGCACTCTCCTGTGAATACAAATAAAATTAAAACCAAACCAAACCATTTTTTAACTGTTAAAAGCAAAACATGATAATAAATACATAAATCATGGACATATTTAATGTATTCTTAGTGGTGACAGACTCTGCAGGGGAAAAGGAAAGAGAAAAAAAAAAAAACACAGAGCTTTTTATGGTGTATTTGTGGTTTCTGAAGGATGCTGAAGTCAGTTTGTCACTGGGGAGAAAAAAGGCAGCTTCAGCAGAGTATGTCCGTACTACAGTCAGACTGGAAAGAGCGAGCTAGGAGACCTTGCTCTCACATTTAAAACACACCTCTGCAGCAGTAAGACCGAGGACCCTCATCTACTGAAAATGGGACTCGTACTGCAAGATTATACCCCCCCCATTTTGTTTTTACAATTCCTGTACATCAGCAGGACCAAACTGCATTCTTCCCATAAAATAGTCGAGAATAAAGTCTTTAAACGCTCTCCCAACACCCCCGCCCCAATCTTCAAGGTTGAGATGTTAAAGTTGTGAATATACGCTCGCGTCTCCACCCACAGACTGAGACAGCAAGCATAACTGCAAAGTGATTAACATGTACTGCCTTTGGGCAGAGGATATGTAAACGCTGCAGACTGCTCCAACATCACAGGCAGCCGTAGTGTACATATTATGTTGTGGGGGTTCTTCACACATTCGCTGCTCTAGGTGTGACAGTTTTAGGCCAAATGCCTGTGTCAAAGTTCAGCAGATACATCCACATCAAAGACGCCCACGTGAGACTGAGACCGCCTACGAGCAGTCGAAACCTTTTCCCAGGACTTGACGTGAACTGATTTCCCTCCCATCAAGCCCAGTTGAGGTTAAAGCCTTTAGAGAGCATAACAGCCTCCAGGTCCTTGTCTTCCTCCTTCTCTCGAAGTCTCTGCTCCTCGAGGAGGGCAACCAAGGCATCGCGTTGCTCCACCACCTCCAACATCTCATTCAGGATCTGCTTCTCCTCAGCCAGTTCCTTCTCAGATTTCAGGTGGTCTGAAAGAAGCCCGTGCAAATTTGGAAACAAAGAGACATTATACAGATATGAACGTTGGGAGCTCATTTGTATAGCCCGTCAGCTAATTTGCATTCGAGCATTCACCTTCCACGGCCATCCGTTCCCTGAGTTCCTGCTGCAGTCGGCTCTGTCTGTCCTCCAGCTCCAACTCTCTGGCACTTGGGGACAGAAAGTAAGAAGGGAGACTGGCTAAGTTAGTGTCACTAATGAGCTATAGCTTTCGACATCTACATTATTCATCAGACTATTCATTTATCTATGTAGCATTTAATTAAAGAATATACTATCCGGCTGAAAAAAAGATGGGCTATTAATCCAAAAGCTTTTCGTAAGCAATGATGAGATGATACTGGATAATTTAAGGGCCAAAATTAAAGTAAAGCAGTAAAGTTGTTTTTCCTACATTTTTATAAATGTATTGAAAAAAGTGGTCACATATCAGCAGATGAAAAATAAGTGACTTCATAGCCGGGCAATCAACATTAAACTCACATTATTACTATTTATAAAATAAGGAGGTAAAAAAAATCTCTTCTTCTGTCAAAAGAAACATAACTTATAAATCTTAAGAAAGACATTATATTACATATTTAGGCATTTATGATACTAAACTTATAAAGTAATCTGACGCTGGAATGTATTTTCATCAACTGGCAACCTTCGGGAAGACTGGCTGCAACTTTTTGGTTTTTTTACCCAACTTAAGGGTAAAAATAAACATTTATGACAATGTATGTGCACTGGACTCATTCAATTTATAGATGCATCTTGTTAACCTATGAAAATGAGATGCTAACTCAGCACAACACCCTCATCCAGGCGCGGATACCTTTAAAACTGTAGTCCCAAACCAGCTGGTGAGAATATAGTGACATGGTCTGTTATTTACAAACCTATAATTCTTACTCAGGCTTGATTTGTTTATTATTCTGTTCACTGCTCTGAGACTGAGATTTCTCAGCAACTACTGAAGACAATCACGGTCCAAGGAATTCAAGAATCATCGTGATTGATGATGTCTGGTCATGGCCCAGTTGTATTATCCACTTACTATAAATCACTTTATTACACTTACCCTTAAAATTAACCACTGAATTCACCTCATCTCAGCCAACTACTGACATTTTCTAAAGATCTATTTTCCATCCGTATAGTGCACTTTAGTGAAATTTGCTGTCATACGAATACATGTACCTACATAAAAAGAAGAAGCTGGCATATGAACCAGTGACACAAGTTTTGCATCTTGGACATTAAAAGCATCCAATCAGCTAACCAATTTGTGTTTTTTCCATTGCACTTTTAAAGGAATGTACTTACAAAATCATGAGTTCGGACTCGTAGCGGACTAGGGCATTTTTCTCCTGCACCAACTTGAACCACTCTTGCATTAGTTTAGGATCGTCTTTTTTACCCATACCTGGATGGAAGGAGGAAGCACAGAGCAGCAGTGAGACTCCAGGTGGCTGCGGCACGACACTCATGTCACAGAGACGAGGACTGACACAGGCAATGCAATGACAGCCAAGCCAGGATGTCCTTACTGAGGGATGGTGAGGTGGAAGAATGGATTCGACATCAACGTGATTGGCCGTGCCATACCTAACGATGGCACTCAGAAGGTGAGGAGGAGCTACAGGACTCAAATTTGGCATGTGTGCACATAGAAACACACACAATCCACATACAAACACATACAGACGATACCTGTTGTTGTAAAGCTGAGAGTTTGTGTTACCCAGTTTGGTCTTTTTGACAGACGTAGCTACTCTCTGAGCAACTCCTATATGTTTTTTTGCAAGTGTGAGTAATAATAAAAAATTCACAAGTCTACCAATCAATAGCTAAGATATTAGAGAGAAATAAATCCAAGGATCTATGGAAATTTTTCATCCTCCCCTGTTCACATATTGACCGACCAGCTGAAATGAAATCCTTTCAGATCCTATTCATGCTCGGTGGTTTTACGGGTACAAAATAAGTATGAATTATTCTGCCGTCTTTACATATTCAATAACATACTGAAGTGTTATAGGAGGACTTATCACTGAGACCAGTAGAGACGTTCCCACTCCTCTATTCATTCTGCCACAGAGACGAGCATATTTAGTGCTGCTGGCATCATGCATTGCAGTCAGAGCGCAGAACAGCTGCACACTTCTCCTGTAGTCCCACTTGACTATGCAGAGAAGACCAGTGTATGGGGCATGCTTAGAAAAGGTCTGCTGCTGGGGCGATGTACCCTTTCATTTATCTGACTGCAGCAGGTGGAGCCAAGCGGTCTTGATGAAACACCAGAAGGCGAACCTTGATGCAGCGTGACATACTTAGCTGGGGAAGAGGAGGCTCTTGCAAAACGAAAAGAAAAAACATTGTACACACATAAATAGCATGGCTGTGGTCTCGGGGACTGGCTGCTGGCTAATTGACAGACAAGGGACAGAGAGAGAGGCAGAGCTGGAGGAGAGCTGCTCACACTTAGAGCAATGCAACATGAGAAGACAAAAAATGAAGCCTGATTTACCAGACCTATTCTACAATGGGAGCTTTTCTTCTCCCTTAACTACGTCTGTCTGTTCCACTGCCACCACCCTTCAGCCAAGGCTCCCATCACAAAAGAAACAAGGACAAAAACAACATGCCTTTCTTTTGGGTTTTTTTTTTCCTGTCTCTTCACATGGATTGAAAGCTTCACTGACTAGTGTTAAAATGCACAACCAAACCACATGGCCCACTCGTTTTTAAGACTTACGTAAGGCTGGAATTTTACAACAAATCACCACACCATGCAAGTTTCTTGCTGACAGGCCAGTCAGGTGTCAGGTGGTCATTGCTCAGTTTTAGCATTTTATGATTGCATGACATTGTAAAGATTTTATCAAAGGATAAGCCAGAAAATCCAACCAGAACACATGCTGCTGATTAGAGTCACACTGTGGCTGAGTAGTTTCCCCTTACTAAGTTACTGCAGTAGTACTTAGATGGTAACGGTCTAAACTTTCTACATTATTGTATTAAAATAGGTTGAAAGGTGATTTCTTTATTTAAAAAAGAAAAATGCACCACAGTCTTCAATATTCTGTTTTTCTGTCTTGGCATGAGCTGCAGAAATGAGCATTATACAGGAAAGAAATAATCCATTACTGCTAGCAAAGAAGTATGTTATAAGCTAAATCTTGATATTAAATTACTCCCACAGTAAAACACCTGTTCAGGACTCGAGGGACCCCCCTACATTATTAAAGTGTTCTGGTAAACTATCTAAAATTATATACAGCGGTCCCTCGTTTATCGCGGGAGTTACGTTCTAAAACAACCCACGATAGGTGAAATCCACGAAGTAGCCAACTTCATTTTTTACAATTATTATGGGCTGTAAAACCCCTCACTACACACTTTATACACTTTTCTCAGACAGGCGTGAACATTTTCACACTTTTCTCTCTTGTTTAAAGACTCTTAAAGTTCAAACCTTCGTAGAAAAATAAGTCCAGTATTACAGAATGAAACCAAACGCACGATGATGCAAAACGTTTCATCGACATTGTTGTGCTTGTCGGGGAGAAAACGTACAAACACGCAGTGCAGCACTTCAGAGTCACACTGCTGGCGATCGAAGATTTATGTAAATTTGATTTGCTGAACGCATTCTGTACTGGACAGGAGCCACGGCACGAGAATGATTGACAATGGTCAACCACACACGTGCAAAATTGCACAAAATAAAAGAATCTGCGAAACAGCGAGGCCGTGAACGGTGAACCACATTATAGTGAGGGACCACTGTATATTTCTAACAAAATTATTTTTCCCCAACATCAGCTTCAGCGTGATGAGCTCCTTCATATTCTGGAGAAACCTACTGAACCTAATGTCACACAAACAGTTAGGGAAAGTTGGGAGGAGAAAGGGGAGGGACCAACGATGTAGCCCATTTCTGGAGATCCTTACGCTTGCAGGTAACCTGCCACAACTGGCGGCAGATGCAGCGAGGTTATGTTACCTTCAGGGGAACAGCAGGGGCAGAAGGAGAGCGGTCTTCGGCGAGGCATCCCCACAAAGGGTTCAACTTCCACAAGACAGAGGGGAAAGAGCGTGAGGGAGTGACGCAGGTGGGCACATTAGGAGGGGGAGGTAGGAAATAGTAAGAATGGAGGAAATAATGTGGGAGGAAGAAAAAAAACAGACATGACAGAGGCAAACAGGGTAGAGGACAAAGAGGGTGCAGGAGGAAGGGGAAGGAGAGGTTTGAGGTGAGGAAGAAAATATCAAAGAGAAAAATCAACAGGGGACAGGAGCACTGCGATAGGGAGCAGACAAATCACCTAGAGAGAGGAGGTGGGAAGAGATCAGCTGTGTGGTGTGAGAAATGAAAAATATGGGATAAAATAAGAACAGAAAACAAGAGGGGGGAAATCTAGAGCACAGGAAGAGAAAATAATCCTGTTTGATCTTGCAAGTGTAGTTTCTTCAGATGATCTTTCAATTAGGTAAAAGCACCGTATATCAGTGCGCTATACACCACGCACATAGCCAGTGGTTATCATAGTATATAAATGATTTATTCCCATTATAAAACCCATTACTGCTCATCAATCCATCCCACTCGCAGACGCAGATAATTGCTTCATCTTTAAAGTGCTTCTTCCTGTAAACACTACATGTTTAGACCACCCTGTGTCATTTGTTGCCGGTGTGGCGACTTCTGAAGTGTAGCTTCTTTTCAAGTGCAAATTAGATTTTCTTATTATTATTTGCATCCACTAAAAAGATTTTCTCAGAATGTAAGATTACAGATAGTGGAAGTTACCTTAATAAACGCCTAAAATATAGACTAGAAAATATGTGTAATGTAAGGCACATTTCACTTAAAATGGAGTAAATTTGCAGGATCTTTTATAGTAAGGGCTCATACTCGTATAAAAAAAAAGATTTTCAGGTTGGAAGGTGAAGAGGCGTGAGAGAATGACATGTTGAATACGTCCTACAAGGGACTATCACAGAAATGAAGGAAAAACTGCAACTTAAAAAGACCGAGGCCCCGATAACATGTTTATGGATTCCCCAAATCATCCAAATATCCTTATGGATCGTGTCATTTGTTCAATGAATCCTCATCTATGCTCATAATTATTACAGTTGATTATTACATTTCTAAGTTAATAAAAATAGCAGAAAGTAGAAGGGGGGAAATTACCTGGCTTTAATATTAGATTTTTCCTCTTTTTTGTTTTTTCCTTGCAGGTCTCATCTGCAAGCACAAACCTTATAACCCGCTGTTCAGTTAATGCGCCACAGTTCTTCATCACCCACCAAACACGATAAGCAGGACGGAGAGGACTAATGGAAAATTATCAGGAAGCTAAAAGCGTTTTTTGTGACACATCCAGCCGAAAACATACAACAAACCCAAAACAGTTTCAAGTTCATACACTTTGAATTAGCTCAGAAAGAACAAATAAAACGAGCTGGATTGGAAGTGATGAAACCCCATGGCCCCCCGTTAGACTTCTGGTCAACCAATTAGAAGGGGAAACTCGGATGCTTGCAGAGTCACCAAAACAAAATGACTCCACACAATCTTCTTTTTGATGAGTGGCGACAACCAACAACACAAAAGCACAGAGAAGCCCTGCTTAAAGAAATGCTCATTTTTCTCCCTCATGCTGAGAAACTCCATTTACTCTAAATAACTAAAAATCAAACACGGGTTTCTCACAAAACCCACCGAATTCACAGCAGACGTGAGGTGAAAAAGATGCATTCCTCTCATATTCGAGTCTAAAAAGATAACAGTGGACACGACGAGATGTTCCAGCCAGACACAGTCGACGCATTAAGCAGTTTTCCAACCGCAGCTTATACACAGCGGCTAATGTTTTAAGATTACAGCACTACCCATTAGTGCGCGCGCACACACACACACACACACACACTTTGGGGAGTTATGCAACTGAGCAGGTATGAGAAAGATTGCTGGGACGACAGTGCAGAACTACAGCAGGACAGAGTTCTGAGGGGAAGCTAAGAGCCAGGCTAGGAGTTTAGTATTAGTCAAACCAGGGCGGGTTACACACGGCTGTGTGGTTGGTTGTCGGCAGGCGTCTGAAGTTTGTCCATCTTCCATCACACTCTAGCTCCAATGTGCAAGATCAGAACATGACTAGATGAGATGAGTTGACTCAAAAATGTCTAAGCCACAAATGTATATATTGCAATATCTGTAAATTTTAGACGTGACAGTTGAAAATAAAAACATATAGATAAGGCACAGATGGGTTTTTTTAAAATATTTTTCTTGAAATACGAGGCTGGGATTTATTTTTTCTCTTATTGTTAAAATTAGTAAAGCCAAAGCTCTTTCAGTTCATCTACAAACTGTTTCTGTTGCGTTACTTCCAACACGTTTTCCTTCCAGCTAACGACGTAAAATTGTCAAAGATCAACTTTGGAAATTTGTACTAGAAATAGAAAGATGAATCTCACAAATAGAGACCATATGCTTTACTGAAAAAAGGCATCCAATATAATGAATCCCAGCTCGAGACACGCCCTGACAGGTCGCCAATTAGCTAACACACAAGACAGACAACCAGCACTACATATGCATTTATACCTAGTGGCAATTTGAAAGAAAGGCATCAGTTTAAAATAAATACAGACATTAATCTGTTTTATAGTCGTCTTGTATATCTCCGATAAAAATAACACTGAATATCTTGATGCATTCGATATTCCGCCCTGTGGGACAGAGGAATATGAGAAGACAGCAGGATCAGTGCATTGGTGGTTTTGGTCTTCTCATGGAACAGAATATTCAACGTTGCCAGCGTTTAAGTAGAACTCAGTACTTTTCTCGGTTCCCCCATCTCAGCTGGACTCCTGCTACTCGCCAGGATTTTATTTGATGAACAGTATATTATTCTATTTGTTAAATGAAACGTTTTAATGAATATGCAACAGAAGACCAGAACTTTAATGTTCTGGAGATATCCACGGCGAAAGCACGAACGCATATCACTCTTGCAGTGCGTCGCCGTTTGCATCACTGCTGCACCAAACAGTCTACGTGCAGCAGAGTGACAAATAAAAGTTACTTATTCATTCATTCATTCATCATTCATAAGTTTATAGAGATCAAAGACAATCTTAAGAGGACAGCACGAGGCCAAGTGTCTGATCTCCGTTTGATGTAAAGAGTGTCTGAACTACAAACCCAGTAAAGGAGAAAGCGAGGGGAATGGGGGGAGGGGGGGTGAAGGAGCAGAGAGTATCGCAGTGGCTAAAAGCCAGCCAGCCAGCCAATCACGGCGGATATGAGGGGTACAAAGCTCAAGTAGTAACAGGGAGGAGGAAGGACAGATTGGGTTAGCCATTAGGTTAGTTTTAAAGCGACAGATTTGAAATACATACCGCCCAGATGCAAGTCCAGGATTTCACTGTAATTAGAATCTCCCCAATAGTCTACAACGACAGGGATATATTAGAGATAGGAGTTACTTCACATGGCCCCAAACTGGGCACACAAACACGCACACACTGAAATCTCCAACAAAAGCAAGTCATGCATGTTCTCTGAAACATACAGACACACACAGAGTCCATCAGTACTCACCACAATTCAAATGCAGTCATTTTGTGCAACAGTACAGAATATTTCCCATGATAATAATAAAAGACTGCTGCATAGATTTGGTGTGTTGCCATTTGCTGGGTTATTCTGCATATTTGCTCTGTTGTGTGTGTGTGTGTGTGTGTGTGTGTGTGTGTGTGTGTCGACGTGTTGAGGAAATTGCTCCATTTTTATGTGCATTTAATTTGAGCAGAAAGGAAGAACTAGCTCTCCACTTATGTACAATTCAATATACATGTGTTGAGATCTTTGCGTAGAGCAGGTAAGCTGGAAGCAGTGCAGGATTGCTGTTATGCATTCCCAATGCAGCAAAAAAATAAGTAAATTGAAAAAAAGATAAGACAAGATCTCAATAAATATCTGTATCAAGTCATCCAACCACAGCAAATATTTGCAGAAATTATTCCAATAACAAAGTTGTCGGGCTGCAAACCAATCCGAATTTGATTTCTTACACTCTGATTGCATTTAGAAAATCTAACGTGATCCGAGTATTGACTGGAGAGGCAGCGAGAGAGACTAAACACATCCAGAATGAGCAGACACAAATCTATGTCGGGGAGGGGGACACACGCATTCTCCTCGTTTGCATGCAGCTTGGACTGATGATGGCAGACACGTTATGAACGAACACATATCCACATGTTCAGAGATGGAGAACTGTTGCAGTGTCACCACAGATGGACCCTACGTAACAGTTTCATGTGTGATTAATTAAAAGGAAAGGGAGAAAAAAAAATTAAGAAAACTACAGTAAAATCTAATACCTGATCTTCTTTTGTGCTGTTTGGGTAATGTACAAGTACCTTTATACAATCCTTTAAGAGAGTAGAGTATTAACACGTTAAAACATACTCAAACAGCAAACTTAATAAACAGCGGATGGTAAAGTGAAACAGTCATTTGGTCGGCGAGAGAAGGGACCGATTGAAATAAATGCTCCGTGTATCTAGATGCATGCATTTGCATGATTAAAGTTTTCATTTCATTCCATTAACTTCACCATAAAGTGCACTAGGCTGGAATATCGTTTCAGCGCTGCAAAGTCGACCTCCATACTTTATCCTCATGCAAATCTACATCATGTAAATATTATATTATTACTACTGAGCACAATTCATGCTTAGAAAAAAACTGTGCTGCTCTCAAAGAAATTATTTATTTCTCATTTTGGAAGTATATCATCTGTGATAGTCCCTTGTCAGAAACAATTCAGGATTATTACTTTGGAGAAATAAATGTGTTTTTCCTGCATACAAAATCATGTGCTGAATTATGCTTCGGTACAAGTGAATCGATGGTAAATGCACACAGTGATTTCAGCACAATCAAATGAGCGCAGAGGGACAGGTTGCCGAGTTACGTAACCCTGATCACGGTTGTTATTACTATTCCCTTTGGAGCTCTAGAAAACTCTGAACTCATATTGTGTAAAGATAAAACGTGGCCTCTGGTGAGCAGCTGTTATGATCAAGATCTTACGTCAAATTTATAGCAAAGTACTTGTAAAACATTAACAAGTGAGGTGTCTAATACACGATATTAAAAATGCACTAAGCCACATAGGAAGCCAAAGTGAATAAAAACCGATATATGCAAGTATGACTGACGAGTTATTACCTGCTTCTCCTCTCAAAGCTTTCTCCACAGCTACGCCCCTCTCTTCCAGCTGCCTCTGCTTCTCCTCCACCTGCTCCAACTGCCTCTGGATGATCTGAGGAGACGAGCAGTCACGTCATTAATGAAAATCAGCAGCAGAGGCACATCAGTATCATAAACGCACAGGTGCACAGGGTGATAACTAACTACCAGTAATTAGAAATCCCCCCTAAACTCACACAGGAAACACTCAATTGATGCGGCTGTTTACTCTGTTGAAATATAAATGTCAGAAGTGGCGACGACAACTATATTTAACGCCTACAGCCACATGAGACATTTGTATTAATTTGTCAAAAACCCCAAGAAAACGCTGAGATTTCAGTCGCTTGTCGTCTTCTCTGTGTCTTGATTTATAACTTGGCTCATTCTTAGCCAGAAAAATAAGTTGTTTTTTTTTTAATTTGCAACTTTTGATGACAAATTCTGTGAAAAGGGTTTTTTTTCCCCCTCTAGAATCTCCTGTAACAGCTTCTGTCAGGTTGGGTTTATCTGTGCCACACAGAATTGGGAGCTGAAATAGAAGAAGTCCTGTTGGGTCCTGCAAATAGCCAGTAAAAGGAAGCAAAATTGAGGCCAGCAAATGGTAGCTCCAGGAGAAAAGAGAGCTTAATGCTGAGTCAGGGGAACGGGAGTCTGACTGCAGTTACAACATCAATCACAATGGATGAATCTGGCCTCAGTTCAAAACATGGCAGTCACATTCGAGTGACCAAATGGTATAAAGCACCGGGGGAACTTTTTAAAATTAGAGGAAGAATGCAAGAATCTTAATTTCCAAATTATGTTCGAAAAGCCATCTTTAAAAGAAGAAAGGACAAACCTGGGCTCTGTGGAGCCGCTTGAGTTCCTCCTGCTTGGCCTGTCGTCGTGCAGCTTTTTGGACTCTACGCGTCAGCTTGGCATTAAGCTCTTCCTCCGTGTAGGTTTTCTGTGTGGAATAACAAAAATCAGAAAAGTCTCATCCACAAGGTCCTAATATGTGTAGGTGGCTCCATGAGATCCTGACCACTCAGACTAGCTGAGGAGGGGAACTGGATCTTCTAACAGGGCGAGGAGCTAACAGAAAACTGGCTAATGCTATTTAAACCTTCATCGGTCATCTATGGGTCTCTCGGGGGCTAGAAATCGCAAGTTATGCTTGCATAAAAACAGTGTGAAACATACTTCATATAAACTGTTCATATAATCTGTTATAATCCTCCACAACAGATAATACATTATGTGACAAAAAACAAAGATGTTTCCGCTGTAAGCTGACATGGATGAGCGTTTAAGCTAGCGCAAAACGGCAGAAAGAGAAAACAGTTCTGAATGAAAACATGTGAAAAGGTCCCCCAGTAGCCAGACTGGAGTAAATACAGTGCCGCAGTGACAGATTAATCTCATACCAGTCACAGAGGAACAGCCTGGGGTGTCAACAGATGCAGAGGTATCATGGTGACCAGAAAAGAGAGCGCTATTGGAAACGTCATGTTTTAACAGAGTGGATATTCAGCAGTCAGTGAGCGAGCGAGCGTTGCTGTCCAACTGTCGCATGCATCCAGGCAGAACAACGATTAGCTTTAGGCCAGGCCTACGCAGGGTGTTATGAAAGTAAACTGGCGCATGTGCAGGAAGACGAGACGGGGTGGAGGAGGGTTATCAGCGGGAATGTATGTAATACTACCTTTGTGGCATACGATCTCTTGAACGCCAGTGCGTGAGGGACATAAACAGACTTGGGGCAGACGAAACATAAAAGGGAGGAAACAAACATGATACAGATGATATGATTAAATGGGTTAATGATTATGTTAAATAAACAAAAATAAACAGAACAGTGAGTCACAGTCTAGTTGGTACAATCAAAACAGGCAACGTTAATATCACAAAAAAAGACATGGTGAAATGAAATAGTTACATCTACATTAACTACAAAATTGTGACACTAACCAAGAAACTGAAGTGTAAAACGTTTTATGATGAGATGTCATGTCCAGTACTACAACTATGACGCTCATGTGTCTTGTCTAGTACTCACAGATCTGGAGGGGATGGGGACAAAAAGACTACTCTATAGATTTGCCAGGAGCTCTCACTGAATCACACATGGCTGAGAGGCATGAGACAACTTAAAACTCCTGTTACTGCAGCCGTATGAAGTCTGAAGTGAAGAATTCAGATCAATAATCATTACAGAGAAGAAAACGACATTCATCATACGACAACGAGCCTCAACATCAAAACCACAGACGGGTGAAGCAGTTAGCACCGCTGCATAGACACCATGCTACAAAGCAATGTCCTGCTTTGACTGAGTTCTCCATCCTGCAGGTTTTAGAGCTCACCCTGGGTCAACACACCTGAATCAAATGATTAGTTCATCACCAGCCTCTGGAGAACATCAAGACATGTTGAGGAGATCATTTAGCCATTTAAATCAGCTTTGTTGGATCAAGGATACATCTAAAACCTGCAGGACACCGGCCCTCGAGGCCTGGAGTTCCTCACCCCTCATGTAGATGCTCCTTTTACCCATAATGACCAACTAAACCAGGGGTCTCAAACTCCAGTCCTCCAGGGCCGGTGTCCTGAAGCTTTTCCATGTGTCCTTGTTGCAACACACCTGAATACAATTCGTAGGTCATTAGAAAGACTATAGAACTTGACTGCATGCTCTTTTAGAAGTACATTTTTCCAAAAACTTACATTTACTTAAATTTACTTGAGCAGGGTTAGGGGTTGCAGTCAAGTTCTATACTCTTGCTAATGACCTACTAATTTTATTCAGATGTGCTGCAACAGGGACACATGGAAAAGCTTCAGGACACCGGCCCTCGAGGACTGGAGTTTGAGACCTCTGAACTAAACATTGCTGCAAACCAATCAGAGCACTGAAGCCATTTCAGAGCAGATCCACAGAACCAAAAGGATTCACTGCCAATATGACGGCGGGCGGCACAACAGGACATGCCCGGAGGTTCTGTGCCCATGCCCTAAGGGGGAAAATCGACGCGTGTGTCCACAGGCTTTAGTGTTGTGGCCGATTTATGTACACGTTTCCAAAATATACACAAACAAAACAGAATAGGAGTACATCTGAGTTTCATGCCTCTGGCCCTGAGCACGAGTCTATCTATTTAACACCACCAGAAACACACACAGACTCAGCAGCAGTGGCAAATATAATGCTGAATTTCAGCCATAAATGCAATGAATGCAAACGGATTCCAATAAAAGAGCTCGTGTTCTAAAATTTAAGGTTTTGTTCCAAATGTGTGCATAGTTCCAAAGCGATTTATGCGTCCAGTATATTGAATGAATACGATCTTTTAAAGAATTCACTTTCCCAGACCATGAAAATATTTTTATCATAATTTGTTCTGAGACCTCCTAAGGTCAAAAACAAATATATACATTTTTTATTCCAATAACTCTTTAAAAAGAGATGAAATGATATAAAAGATTTATCTGAGGTTTGCTTGCAAAGCCACTGGCACGTTATATGAACTTAAACTAAAAGATTGGTGATGCTAAATGGCATTATTCAGAAAGATCGCACTTTTTGAAATTCAAAATTACATAACCCCTGCTGCACAATACCTCCTCGTCGTCTTTCTCCATTTCTCGCTTAACCTCCTTCTCCTGTCCCCTTTTTTTATGCCTCTCTTTCACCCCCCTTTTTTCCTTCAACTCCCTCCTCCTCTCCTTTTCCAGTTTCTCTTCCTTTATTGCCTCCTTCTGCATGCCTGATACTAGGTCAAAGATGTCCACATGCCTCTAGGAGTGGAAGAGATTATATAAAGAAAAACACTTTCGAGAGGAAGCAAAACACAAACTGGTACAGTGGATGTCGTGATGATATGTATAGCCTTGCAAAGCCAGACTGCACGAGTTTCATTCACAGCGGTTTGATTTTAAGTTGTGCTTTACATCTAATCAGATGAAGCTGCATGAGTAAAAGGTGAGGTGGGTCTGCAGTCCAAATTATTCCATATTCATTTAAAAAAGCTCCAAAAAGGCAGTTGTAAGGACCCCAGTCAACTCCGGTTGGCGTTGCAAGCCTGTGCATGCATGAATCCCTAATGACAACCATGTGACATTTGTATTTGCTCACATCTGCTTTGGACTTCTGGGAGGATCTCTCCAGAACATCGTCACAGGACAGGTCGGAATCTTCTGAGAAACTCAGGTTTCTCCGCGTTTTCAAGTCTACTTCAAACGACAAGCAAAGACAACAATCAGCAATCAATAATTTCATAACATGAAACGAGCTTTGGAAGACTTGTCTTACCTGAAGATCTTCCAAGAGGTGATGACCTTCTCTTCCCAGAGTCCTGAGTAGTGGAGCTGGACGACGGTGTACTCGGGCACGACTTATCATCCTTCTTCTTCTTGTCCTTCTTGTACCCTGAGAAGACCGCCTTCCACAGAGACTTGTGTTTTGGAGGCGTCTCATCTGCGCCCGAGAGCCTGCTGCTGTCGTTCTTGGCTTTTTTCTCCTTCTTGTTCTTCCGCGGTGAGAAGAGGGAGCTTCGTTTCTTACTTTTACTTGTAGAGGAGGCGTCTGACGAAGCCACCGAGCTGTCCAGACTCTTGTTACTGCTAAAGAAACGCTCCGATAGGGCCTCGGACTTCTTTGACTCTAAAGCTTTCACAGCTGATGTCTTTGGAGATCCAGCTGACTTTTTACTTTTTCCAACAGTGTCCGGTGTTACATTCCAGGCCACTTTAGGTGAGGCGCCCTTTTCCCCATCGGACTCCTTCATTTTGCTCAACTGCTTGGCCATGGCTTCTTTTAGAGCCGGGCTCTTGACAGATTTTTCTCTGGCCCTTATTCTCTCCTCAGCAATCTCCCTGGCTTCTGGAGAGAATTGAGTTGCCCTCTGGGTTTTGGAGACTGGGTTGACTGGGATATTGGGTTTACCATTTTCCATTGCAAGTGCCAAATGAAGGGGAGGTTTTTCCCTGCTCGGCTTGCTCGTGGGCGGAGTGTAATACCTGTTCATGCTTGTGTCTGGCGTCCGGTCGTCGTAGCTCTCCTCCACATCGTCAGCAAAAGGAATCTCCTCCACCGTCTCCACAAATGACTTCCTCATCTCCTCCGGCCGTGGCTTCTCCCTCTTCTTCTCCCTCATCACGACCACCGGGGTTGTTTCTGGAGCTGCCTGAGGGGAGGAGACTTTCCTGGGTGCTGGTTTGGGCACAGACACGGGGCTCAACTGGGTCCTGGGTGCAGGAACAGGGGTAGTGGCTTTTGCTGGCTCTTTGGCATGCTCAGATGGAAGTTTTTCTGTTCCGTTGGTCCAGGACACCTGGTGTCTCTGCTGCCTGAGCACGGCTGGAGACTGATTAGCAGGCACGGGTGGTGGCGGACTGGAAGGTGGTGTCAGCATAGCCGAGTCGGACGTGTTATAGCTGTCACTGTTTACCGTCTGGCTTGTGGCCACACTTCCATTCAAGCCCAAGCCTGAGCTGCTGCTGATGTCCCTTTTATCAGAGCCATCGCTCTTGGGCTCAACAGGAGCGATAGGAGTAATGACCTGACCCTCAAGAGTGATATTGAGTCTGCGAATGACAGCCCGGCCGGTGAAGGCAGGCTTCTGTTCCCCGGACACGTCTGGCGTTTGTGTCTTAGCGAGGTTGGAGTCCTGAGTTGGAGTCTTAACAACACTCCTTTCCAAGATTTTACTACTGCGGTCCAAAGGAGACAGACCGAGGCTCTTTCTTATCTCAGCACTCTTCAACCAGAATTCCTCAATAATATCCGTCTTTTTAGACGGCGTTTCCTCTGTCGAGGAATTTGCAGGCTCTGGCGTGGCCTTGTTGGTTTTAGCGGGCGTTGAAGTGACTGCAGGGACGGGCTGAGTTCTGACGGGAGAATCAGAGGTGAGGGGTGATGAGGGTTCATGGCAGGGCAACGGCTGGGCACAGATCGGGGAGAGGGGGTTTCCTGTGAGAGGGCAAATGGAGCGGTGAGGAAAGACGGGAGATTTAGGTCCTTGAGTTTCGGGCAGGGGTGTAGGCTGGGAGCAGATTGGTGAGCTCACTGGTGACTGGAGAGGTGACTCACTGGGTGGCTGTAGTGGAGAGGCAGCAGGTGGTTTGGTGGGTGAAGGAGGAGGAGAAGAAGCAGAAGTTGGGGTTTTAACTGGTGTAGCAGCAGCAGCAAAAGTAGGCGAGGGAACAGGTGATGACTCCTGGACAGGAGCAGGTGAAGGGCACAGCGGGCTCCTGGAAGTTGGAGATGGAGTCATCTTTCCTGGCTTTGTTTCCTCAGGTATGAAAGGATCAGGAAAAAAGTGGACACCAGGAGATTTTACTGGACTTATCTACAAAACAAAACAAACAACAGAGGAGTTTAGGATTCAGGTAAAAGCCACGAATTGCTTTGAACTTCAGAAGGATCATCTTACCTGTGTTTCAGGTTCTGGGGATGGTTTAAGCAGAGAAAGAACGATATCGTCCTTCTGCAGCAGGTTGATGCTGGATGGTTCTGAATTCACAAAAGGGAGAAGAAAAAGCTCATTCCCTTTTATTTGTGGAAAACATATCTGTGCGATCAATTTAGAGAAACGTTTTGTGACGTGTACCAATACTGGAGGGTGTTGCCAAGCTTTCCGATTCCTTGTCTTCCTCTGGAAGTGCTTCATCGTGCTCCGACTGGTGCAAACGAGCCTCAGCTTCCGCATCCGAAGGGATGTCATCTGGAATTTAAACATCACATCATCAAATATTTCATTATTACACAGCTTTGGAACTTTAATTATCTGAGTCATTTCATTTTGATGAAGAGCGTTCTTTGTAAACAAAAATGCTATTTTCCGCATGTTAAACACTTGATGGATTCATTACTATTTGTAATGTTTTGACTGTTTACCCTGATCCATCTCTGTGCCAGGCTCCATATCTGGACTGTCTGCTTCTGCTTCGAGTACTTCATCTTCGCAGGGCTCTGACATGAAAAAAAAAAAAAAAAAAAAAAAAAAAAAGGGAAATAAATGAGTCATTGGAATATTATTATCGTGTCTTTAGACAATAACTGTGAGAACTTTTTCCTGCTCAAATGTAAGCTTGAATGAATCTTTTCTCAGAAATCCTGACAATAAGGTGGAAAGCTATCAAGGCCAATTTTGAAAAGCTGAGTACAAAAATTAAAGGTTGAAAAAAGGTGAGTAGACTTTAAAAATCAAAGCCCATTTTTCTTCAGACAGCATCAGGAAAGAGTTTGGGCAAAAAAAGAAAGAAAATCTTTTGCATACAAATCAAACAGTCCAAGTCTTTCAATATGAACAAAGGAGCAGCTAGGTTAAAAAAAACATACATGCAGCAACTTTAAATTAGTAAGCTGAAAATATTTGATCCAAGCAGAAGCACAACCAGAATGTTACTGGTTAAACTGTGGTTAGCGAGCAAAACTGGGAGGGGGTGGGGGGGACAAGTTTATCCATGCAGTTTATATATCAACTTTAACTAACAGGTGACTGTTCTTCTGAGTGCACGGGCACTTAAACTACTAAAAGAACTTCGTAATGGGTCTGATCTCTGCTGGAGGTCTTTACTGGGCCTTTAACCCTGAACTCAAGGCTTATACGAGGACTTCAAACAGAGGTGTAGGACTCCCATTCAATTCATTCAAGCTCTTAATCAGCTGATAATGTACTTCAACACCCACATTCTGTGAACTTAATGCAAGTACAAGTGCCATTAAGAGTGAGCTCCCAAAGCTGTGGTGCCTTGTGGTTTCAAAGCTTGATAACTCACTCCCCAGAATATATTACTTTACAGCATAACATACAGAGCAAGTGCAAAAGAAAATACATATTTTGGAAATTAGAAGGGTAGAATGTAAGGTTTGGTTACAAAAGGTGAAACACGAGTGCTGATCTGATCCCAGGAGAGAAAAACCTCTTGAGAGCGACAGCCTTACAGCAGGCATGCTTGTGAGTTTACTGGTCTCTGCATGTGTTTATGCATGCTCCATGAAAAGAGGCCAGCCCAGCTGATAGACAGAATAGGAGTCTAAGACGGGATGTCAGGATCCCTTTCGAGTCTGTGCTACCTCCAGACAGGGACTCCAACCAGACTCTCACTGCCTCGTGCCGGGCGGACGTGTGGGCAGGGGCTACATTCAAACCAGAAGATACAGAACGACGAGGGATAGATGGCGGGGAAATAACAGTAAAGCAATTAGACACATGAGAAACAACATGGCAGAACACAAAAGAACAAAAGAGAATAAAATCAAAGGAACTGACGAGAGGGTTAAATGGCGCACTGGGATGCGTTTGGAGAACGTTATATTCACCCCAGAGGAACAACAGTGACTCTGAATGACAAAAGGCTGAACACAAAATTAGACATTCCGAGAAATAAAGCAATGTTACAAAAATGTACAAATCAGAGATAATTCAAAACAACAGGTGGGTTAGTGGGGGTCCTCCTGTGGCAGACAGACAAACAGGACAGCAGCAGCCACACTTGCAAAATGAGACACCCTGATCCTGAACATGGCGAGGCCCACGGCCTTCCCAGGCGTAGAGGCCCCCGGGTGGGTTACCTGCAGAGGAGGGCTGCGTGAGCTCAGAGGGCTGGGAGAGTTGGGAGGCTGAGGCCAGCTGGCCATCATCCTTGTCTCCCTCAGACTCCAGATGTGCTCTCAAACCTGGAATGGCGCTGGGATCCACAGGCTGCAGGACTTGTTGGATGTGGAGATTCCTCGCTAAATGTAAGTGTTGTGATTTTGTGTTTTTGCGTAGTGTAAAGTTGTGTGAGTTAGGAGAGGAAGATAAAGAGAGATGAGGGTAGTTGTGGAAGAAAGTAAGAGGAACAGGGGAAAAACAGGGCAAAATGGAAGAGAAAAGGCAGAGAGACAGTTATACAGTGGCAATGGGAAAAATCATCAAAGAGAAATGAAGGGAGGCTGCATGCAATACACTGCAAAACGTCAAACCATAAAAGTAAGCTTCAAGGGTACAAAGCTTGGAAAACAAAATAATAACACATTTGTTAAATATAACATTTCCGTCATACAGCTCTAAAACATAACTGCAGCGCCTGGGGGGAAATAATCATATCTGATTCATCAGATTAGTATTTTAAAGCCATAAAGAACTCCAGAGGTTTGAAACAGAAGGTTAGATGGGATGGGACTGACAGTGAAAGAGGAACACTGATGAACACAAAACTCACATAAAAACACAAACCAAACCATAAAAAAGCAAAAGGCACACTTCTTGTAGAAATTATTGAAAATGAAACCCAAACAAGGCAGAATTATTAAAAGTTACTGCAAACACATCCGCAGGCACTTCCGTCGCTACCTTTAAATGTACCAACATCCTCTTCGTCTGTAAGGTACTTCTCCAGCCAAAGGCCTGACTGGAGTTCTCTATCCCAGGGCCAGTAATCCCCCTCTGTCAGCAGGGGGAGACAAAGCCCCCCAAAATAAATAAAAAAATAAAATAACAGAGAGACAGATACATACACGTGCTTTGTACGTGGACATGGCAGACAAGCAGGAAAGAGACGAGCACAAGAGGATGACTCAGTGTTTCAGACAGTGACGACACACATGAAACCGTAAACAACACGGAGACCTGAGGTGTCCTAGCAAGGCCACTAAAGTCTGGATAGGGTGTAAACACGTTAGCATAAAGAAACTGTTCATTTCCACTATCGCAGGAAAATCAATGCAAAACTAATTTACCTTCACTCGACTCCTCATCTTCTTCGGCCTCATCTTCATCCTCCTCCTCCTCCTCCTCCTCCTCGTCCTCTTCATCTACTTCCCCATCTCTGCTGCCTGTGTCTGCCAAAGCTTCACCCTCTCCCTCCTCACAGTGATCGCCCCTCAGCTTGGCGTGGAGCTCTACCGCCTCCTTCCACGGAACGCCGCCGAGGTCTGACGGGCTGGGAGGCTGCTCCTCCACCTCCACCTCTTCTTGATCCTCCTGCTCGTCCTCCTCTTCCATGTCTGACTCTGAGCTACTGCAGAAAGTAGAGAAAAGGCCTCAGCAAAGTGTTATGGCACATGAAAGGAAGCAAGTATTTGAGGACAACAGGCACCGTTAGTACAAGTGTGGAGACGTTCACAGCAGCCTGAGGGATTTTGGACTCTAGCAAAGAAGTTTTCTGTGATTCAAAATAGACAAACTACTCTTTGGTGAACCCCCACAGTTAATCCCAACAAAGGTGTTTTTAGCTTCCTCCCCCTTCCTTTCTATCCAACTTTATCATGATTGGCTAACTGTCACGAACAAAAGGTTTAAAGAGTGGGTGGAGCTTCTGCGTGCATAGCCAGAGCTGCTTGCTTAAGGATGTCCAAAGAGTTGACAAAGTTGATCTCATTATTTGAAACTTTTTAAAGTCTTATTAGAGATATTTTAAACAACTCACTGAACACTAAACAGCAGAAAAGGTAAAACTGAATATCATAAAAACTGAATTGCTGTTATAATCTTACCTAGAACCCAGGTCAGCACCTGTGGCCTTGTCCAGGACACTGCTGAGATTGTGCTCCGCCAGCGTCTCCTCAGGCACCTCCTCCAGCTCCTCCTCCCTCTGCAGGGACAGACGGTAGTTCTCCAGCTCAATGCGTTCTGGAGTTCCCTTTAGGCGTTTAGCTAGGCTCGGTTCCTGCAGGCCGTTCACTTCCAGCACTGTGGGGTACAGGATCGAGGTAAGAAAGCAGAGGAAAGAGAGCACACACATGCAACTGATGATCAGGCAGGTGCAAGCTGGACCAAACTAAATCCAAATGTATTTGTGAACGCTGATGTGAAAACCGATGCAAACTCTGACAGTGTATGTGTGAAGCTACGTCAGCGGCAGCATCAAATCCATCACACATCCAACTAGTAAAACGGTGCATTTTCATCCACATCTGCAGCCAGAGCTTTAACCAAAGTAATCTTGTACATTAAGGACAAACTGACAAGGAGACAGCGATTTAAGATCTATTACTGAATTTATTGCATTAGATAATATTCCTACAGCAAATAAGATCAACAAACACAAATAAGTTTCACACTTTAAAATAGAGCCATTATTCTATACTTGAATGTACAAGGTTGGTGCCTTGCCTTATTCCCATCCTGAGAAGCAAACCTTAAAACTGTATGTTTTGACAATATTTCCTCTGGCAAAGGTTCATGACAGTGAAATGGGTTAAAATAGAGTTATGTACTGACAGCTGTCATCTTGTCACTTAGAGATAAATTCTAATTGAGGGGGAAAAAAAGAGCACTAGCACTGCTTTAAGGCAAATGCCTTAAAGTCCCATGACCTCATTAAATGTGTGAGATTTGACACTGAATCATATGTTTATTTTGTATATATGACTCATATGAATGTGACGATAGATGATGTTTCCTCAAAAACAAGTGAAAAGTAAGTAAAACAGCAAGGAAGAGGAAGATTTAAATTTAAACTGATACATATTTATACTTTAATAACCTACATCACTAAACACATAAAATGTTCTGTAATTACTTCATCTGATATAGTCCAGGGTTGGACGTCTGGCAGCAGTTGGGGGTCTGTTTTTGGTTTTTTGTGTTTTATTTTGGTTTAGTGGTCTACCTCTTATTATTATGCTAACGCTAATTTAGCGGTCCAAGAACTCTACAGTTGCTGAACTTTGCAGCAGCATGGGACGTCCTTACCACTTGCTGTAGAGTTGAACTAGAGCAGAGAAACACACAGACATGCAGAGTATTTGTGGAGCTGTCTGTGCAGCACAGACCTGCCAAATATTGTTCAACAGTACTTTACACCAATATATTAGCAGTTGTTTGTTGTCTAATTTTAATGTAGAATATACTATAATATGCATGGCTGCAGTATGACTACAGTATTTAATAAAGTCCTGCATTTGAAGTTATAAGACTACACTTGCCACATGGCGGCAGGCCTACACTTATTAACACTTATTAAAGTTTCAAATATTAATTTTCTGCAAAGCTTCCCAGTTTCAGCTCTCTCTAGTCTAATCCATGATTTTATTCAGCTACAGTGTGCAAAGCAATTACTGCAGATGAGACGCACTACGTTGAGCAAATACAAGTGGTTCTGGCAGGAATCTGTCGGGGGTGAAAGGCTGAGGAATGCAGGAAGGCAGAGGAGGGGGGGGTGAAAACAAAAATCCAGTCCCAAGCACCAATGCAAGCACTAGTAAAGCTCTCAGTTTTAAGATGCTCTAATCGGAAGGGGAAAGGTAAAGCTCACAAAAGCACTGATACAGGCACTTTGTCACATATTATAGTGAGTTTTAGGAAGAGGAATACTAATAGGTGCAAAACAACTTACAGAGAAAGAAACACATCACAGAGCAGGCAGTAAAACAAACACGTCACACAGGAGGAGGTCGAGCTATAAAAAAAGAGCACTCACAGGCCACTAGGGGTTACAATCACCAAAGAATACAGCTTGGCTCTTCATTAAAAACAGGCAGCTTTATATAAATCATTAACAGTATATAGAGATTGAATGTACACACCAGTGGGTAACTGATACATTTTTGGGGGGGACTGAGGGCTTAGTAAGCTAAACTTTACTGCCATATCTCACAATAAAAACCAGAATAGCAATGAGGAGGTTTATGCAAAGGGTTAATGGTGCTGCCTGGAGAGCTGACCAGAAGGAATCCCGAGCAGCTCTCTATAATTTCCAAGCCAAGAAACACAAACAGGTTTAAGATGCACCATTCACTTCTAAGATTATGCCGCCAGAGCACTGTTTGAATCCATCTGCCAATCACAAGTCATAAAGAGACTGCCAACAGAAACAGAAAGAATGCTGCATCTTCAGGAAATAATTCAGCAACTGAGAGACTCACAGTATTTACAGGACCAAGGTTTGGTCACTTAGTACAATCTAAATCTATATACATCCCACTGACATTAGTCGGCAAAGAGAAAAAGGAAGCAAGGAAGGAAAAAAGAAGGGACACAAAAGTCATGCTAGAGGAGGCTGAGCAGGACATTGATGGTGAAACAGCAGAAGAGGTAGATGCAGTAGGTAAACAGAAAGGGAGAATCTAAGGGGTTGTGTGCCACCTGGTGGCAGGTCCAGGAGAGAGTGCGGCGGAGGGTGCCTAGCTGGACTCCCACACCCACGGCCAGACGCCAGGGCGCAGCCGCCACAGCTAGATAGGAAAGTCGAGTACCTGAGGGTTGGAGGTCAGCCGAGGGGGCAGCTGCTGCCATCGCCCTTCCAGGGGCATCCACAGTCGTAGTAGCTGTTTGGGGGGTCTGATTCTCCTGCATATGACACAAATGATTTTAACATCAGCCGCGCTATCGGAGATATGAAAGCACTCTCAGAACACATTTTCTGGCCAGATCCTGATTTCCACCAGGATTTCTTTAAGTAAATAAAAATATGGACCTTGGCTGTGACTGGAGCAGCAGAGGGAGCAGGCCTCTTCCTCTGAGCATACCCAGACAGGCGGTAACAGTAGTGGGGCTTGCAGTAAAATTTTCCTGTAGGAGACACCCAGCACATAAGCAAATACATTAAATGCACAAATAAATACATACGACACAGTACACATTTGGCAAATTTCACCTCATGGAGTCTGTGGGCTGCATCTATTCTGTAGGAAAAAACAATTCCTTTCTGTCTCAAGTGCATTCAGAAAAATCAGGAGGTTCTGTTCCCACAGCTGACTGTGAAAAAGCTACTCTGTCTCACTGAACAATCTGTTGCCTGTCCTTGAGCACAATAGACACCTCCCAGCGTGGAAAAATATGGAATCATAAGACTGCACTGAGCCCGAGGTGGGGGTTGCTGCAAAAATCTCCTACAGCTGTCTTTTACATATTTAAAACCAATAAATTTTGAAAGATTGTGTGGCTGTAACTTCATTTTTTGAATCAGAAAATGGCTCTGCTGCATTCCTTGGTTTAAAAAAAAGGCTGCGAGGCCGTGGTGTGATCACACCACAGGAGGGCAGCAAACATGCACACAGTCAAAATCATTTCTAGATTGTTGGTTTGAAGACATACAATCATCTTTACGGCTTTACACTTTAGTCATTATATTGTACTCAAGACAATTTCAGTCTATTTCACTTTGTAGTTAATGGAATGTAAGCACATGTGGGGCTGAAACCACTTCAAAAGCTTACCGTCCTCCACGTCAAACGCATAAGAGGACAGTCGCAGAGTCGTGCCGCAGTAGTCGCACTTGAAACAGCTGCGATGGAAGAACTTCCCCTCGGCGCTCAGCCTTTCCATCACGTACACACGTTTTCGGCAGAAGAAGCAAACATCGCTGCCTCCGATGTTGACGGGGAATTCTTTCCTGAGCGAGCCCTGCAAGAGGGGGAAAAAAAAAAAGTACTGAATCAATCTTTATTCATAAATGAAGAGAAACGTTCAAACTGAGGCGCAAGGAGAAAGTTATTCTCAAGCCAGACGCTTACATCAGGTCACTACAAATGTTTGAAGGATACTGGTATTATTTACAAGCTAATGATTCCAAAATACAGCAATTCAAAAGTTATTCATTAGTGAGAGAGGGATGCTTGCAGTCGAGCAGCAGTCCAAATTACAGGAACTCGTTGGGAAAACACACTCTGCAGCTACGGGAGAGAAGGAAGTTAAAATGTGGTAAAAGCAGCACAATGTGCAAAACCACACTCTCTGGGAAGCGCTGCAGTGATCTGTGTAGCCACATGCCTTCTACTCTACAACCCGAGTGCTTACCAAATCCCTCTTTTCAGGTACATGTGTGGGCTTGGGAGACTGAAGCTGACTGGCTAGCTGCTCGGTCAATGAGCTAACGCCCCCTGTGTACATCCTTACATACTGCTATCAACAGCAATGAGAGAAAGAAACAAAAATAAGAGGACAGGTGGACAAACATTAGAAATGATGGATGAAAAACAACGTGAAAAACAGAAGGAAGAGGTGTGTGTGCGACAAGTGCTCAAACACAGCAGGCAAACAACGGTGTCTAACAGGGAATTTACACAAGACAAAGGAAGTGTTTGCACGCTGGACTGATCGAGTGTTTAGACGTGTGTGAGGCTCCACCAAAAGCAGCAAACACAGCTCCCGAGAAAAAGCTCAAAAGTTTCATGTTGGGTTTACTACCCAAGAGCATTACTGGATTTGGAAAACGATCAACTATCGCAGTGTTTAGACAACTCGGGTAAAGCAGTCATGCAGTTTTTATTCACTTGCACACACAAAGTCACTCATGCTGCACTCTATCATCCCCCACACTGTAAATATAAACAAGCTGCAAAAATCTGCAAAGCTGCGTTGCTAATTCCCAAATTCAGCAAGTGTTTGGCATATGAGACCATCTTTGGGTTTAATTCTGAATTAATCTACACCAGGATTAGATTTCAATCTATGAAACCTCAAAGAGCTTTAAAAAGGGAAGAATCTAGGTCGACCGTAGCATGTGGCAAACCTAAGCCACGAAAACTATTACTGTGCACCGCTCTGCTAAATTGAAAGTTGGCTCGTCAACATGGGAATTACGCTAGATGAGATTTTTGCTGCCAAGCTGCTCTTACGATCCAAAACAACTACTGAGTACAAATAAGCGTGGGAATTATAACAGAGTTCTGCTAAGATTACTTTAATATCTGTTCAGATCCAGTGACGGATCACTCGCGCTCACTAATCACAGCAAACGTGCTAAACAAATGAGTTTGCTCGCATTTCTGAACAAGCAGTCAGACTTTCAAGCAAACATCAGGTGAGATCACGTTAAGCGACTTGTGCTGGAAAGTGAGGTGCATCATCTTCCTGACAGGCCAAGTGCAAGTTTAGTGTGTCAGCGCCACGACACGCCATTCCTTCCAGGCATAAAATGGCTACCTGTCTCAAGGTGTCAGAGGTGGTGGGGGGAGAATCAGGGGGACTCTGGGGGCTGGCCAGGTGCCACTGTTCCATAAAAAAACGTGATGGCTTTTTCTTAGGCTCCACCGAAGAGGGAGAGAGGAGAGTTATTAGAAGTTAAAGTAAATCTAAAGAAGGATGTATTTAACTGAGTAGATATTATGATTTACTACTTATTCTGTAAAAATAGCCTCTCTTTCCTCTAGAGTCAGTTACAGACATAGGTGACACATAAAGTTGACCCAAAAAAGTGCTTTTGTTAAAAATGTACAAATATTTAGACCTGTAATCATCCGTCTGTGTTGATAGTTCGAGTCACCTGTTGTTTGACTGGCTTGCCCTCAAATTGTAAAGCAAGTTGATCAGCCCTCTCCTGAATACTAAGCACATACAAGGGCATTTGGCCATCAGAGTCCAGAGGCTTTGCTGGCTTCTGCAGAGAAATCACCAAAGGGACGTATGGTGAGGAACATGTAGATTATACTGTTGCTAAATATGAAATCTCCTTTTCATTGTGGTAAAAGCCATAGACTGCTTGTCATTGTTCTCAAATTCAGGCTGACAAGCCTTTCATTTATGCAGTCAGTAAATAAACAATGAAAGCAATTTCCTCTAGTTAGCGAGTGTGTTTAGCACAAAAACAACAGATATGAGATACTTAAGCATCAATTGGCAACAATTAAGTGAGCCTTTAATTACTGTTAGTAGCAAAAACCTTTCTATGAGTGCTAAGTTTCCTGACATGCCACAGGTTGAGTCTCAGTCCACAGCATCCAAGAAATAAAAAATAAAAATGAACCTTTCTGGCAGAGTCAAGAGAGAAGAGTGGTGAAGCAGGAGCCCCAGTCAGGCCTCGGGACATGTACCACTGCTCTAAAAAGAAACGGGACGGCTTTTTCGTAGGCTTCAGGGAGGGAGGGGGAAGGGGTGACAATTAGCCTCGAATACTAATAGCGTGGTTTGTTGGATGTAGGCTACAAAATCAGGCAAATAAAACACTTAGAAACCGCAATTTTCATGTACAGCTTTCACCTTTGGTGGTTTATCAGCTTTGCCTTTAAACCTGGAGATTAAGCGGTCAGCCCTCTCCTGTATACCAGGTATGTGAATGGGTCCTGGGTCAGTTGGGTGCAGCGGCATCCACTCCTGTCAAGGGAGCTCAGTTGAGACGCGATGATTTCTTTTGGTGGAGCTAATGAGCGACTTGTTTAATATGTTGACATTTTTTCTTTAAAACAGCTTATTACAGATACTCGAGCCACAATCTGAGTAACTACTGAAACAGAAACGGCAGAGGCAAGACGACTATGAATGCTGTCGGTCATTTACCCCATGTGCCAGAGGCCTCTCATAGTATTCAAGTTCCTCTTCTTCCAGACTTTTACATTCATGCTTGAAGACAGAAATGAGCAGACACACACACAGTGTATTAACACTTCGGTTGGCACCGAGCGCACAGACACGAGCATAAAACACAGTTGCTGACTATCATTTAAAGAACAGCTTGTAATGCAGGAACCCTGACAGAGTCTTGACAATAAATCAAAATGAGCCCAGGTCTCCTGAGGCTATATGTTTACAAGCCATCACGCCCCAACAACATATACCAGTCAGCATGAAAACAAGCTACTACTCTGATAATAACAGACACCACCCACTCACAAGGGAAGTAAACAAGACTGAACCCCTCAAGGAAGTTCTCTTGAGGAAACACAGCATTTTGTTTTCATCTATGCTACAAACTGCAGAGGCCAAATCAGGGGTTCGGGACACATAATTAGAGCGGGAGAGTAAGGGGATATGAAATGGGTCGGCCATGGATTTGTGGCCAAAGACAGAAAGACACAAACAGACACAGACGGCAGACTGCGTGTCACCTCTGAGTGGAGAGAGAGCGAGGAAGTGGAGGAGGAAGAAGGGAGCAGAATGGTTTTCTTTGGGCAGCTCCGAGAGCCCGAGCTGTACAGCTGGTCTGCGCCACTTCTGGCCTTGAGAGATGAGGGGCAGGAGCAGCAGATGATGATGACGATGATGAAGAAAAAATAATAATAGGTGAGCTGCTGCTAAACGTAAATATGGTTGAACTTCAACTTATCACATCTCACACTGCATTGAGATATTATAGTGCTTTACAAAACCTGTAAGAATAAAAAGGTTACATTTGTAGCAGCTTATACATATGACTAAGAAGCAGTTAATAGAATTAGTGTAGTTTCACTTTGTTAGGCTTAGTCACACAACAACCCAATCAAAGCCTGGTGCACACACACACACGCGCGCACACGCGCACACACACACACACACACACACACACACACACACACACACAGTCTGCATAAGGAAAAAGGCCTAAAAAAGAAAGATATAGTTGAAATATGCTACAGTGGTTTTTCTAACTAACCTCAAAATAAAGTTTGGCATGGAAAAATTGTGAATATTGACAATTAAAACGTCAAACCGCGTAGCATATAAGAGCGACTTTCTGAAACATTTCCATTCCAAACACTCTCCGTAGAGAAGTACTTGGGATTATCAAGATTATTTACAGTCTTTCCAATCGACTTTCAACTAATTTACTCAGCAGCTGGGGACTTGCTGTGTACTGAGAGGGAATTTTAAAACAGCAGTGAATTAAATCTCTTTAAACAGGAGAATTTGAGGCCTTAAATCAGTGCTTGTGATGTGAATGCCTAATCTAGTAAAGAGACAAGAAAAAGACAACTTCAGCAGGCGTCAGCAAGGGGAAACTGATTCTGGCAGTTAATGGTGCTCTGTCGACCTGAGTTAGGCCAGCCAACTATACTCAGCGGCCACTTTGTTAACGAGAATCAGCTGCACATATGGCAACAACCCAATGCATTTATGCATGTAGACGTGGTCCAGACTACCTGCTGAAGTTCAAAATGAGCATGTGAATGCAGAAGGAAAGGGTTTTGAAAATGGCATGGGTGTTGGTGCCAGACAGGCTGGTCTGAGTATTTCAGAAACTGCTGATCTACTGGGATTTTCCCTCACAACCATCTCTAGGGTTTACAGAGAATGGGCTGAAAAAGAGGAACCATCCAGTAATCAGCGGGATGGGTGAAAATGCTTTGTCAGAGGAGAATGTCCAGACTGCTTGGTAGGGCTGGGCCATATCATACCGCCCACGGTAATACCGGTATAATGTTAGGCAATGACAAGAAAATGAAATATCGTGATAGAATATGGGTAAAACGCGCATGCGCAGTGCCTTTGATTTCATACACACATGGCGGCGACGGAGAATGAGAAGGGCGAAAGCGGATTGTTGAATGAAACAGATGAACCAGAACTGGTTTGTAAAAATGGTGCAACTTCAGTGGTGTGGAACTGGTTTGGCTGTCGTCTGTCAGATACACACCAAAGCACACTTTTTGGTAGAGCATGCTAGCGGGCCGTCGTTATTACCGTGTTGTTTGGAAAATAAGGCACACTTAAAATCAATCCTTCAATTTTCTGAAAAATAACCCAGTGCGCTTTATGTATGAATTCTGGTTGTGTTTACTGACCTCGAAATGATTTTATGTGGTAGACAGCGCTCAAAAATGTTTTAGTACGACTTTGCAAAGCTACGAAGCTGCACTGCTTGATGGATTGTAGGCAGGCGCCTCGCGCAGTGATACGTACTGTGCTTCAACATAATATTACCGTATTGTGTGTGTATAAGCTCTTTAAGTGTTGTGGATATTATACATGGTTATGCTGAGGATATGTCAGCCAGTTTCCACTGGAAATGCCTTTTGGTTAAACTGTCAGCGAGGAATTTGCATTTGCACTGTTAAATTTTTATATTGCTTTAATGACATAAAAACAGCTGCTTGTTTAAGTGAAAATACACTGATGGAGTTTTTTTGCACTAATAAAGTTGTGGAGTTGTAAAGTATTTTGTCTCACGTCAATTATATCGTCAGTTATATCGTTATTTTCAAATATATATCGTGATAAATATTTTTGGCCATATTGCCCTGCCCTACTGCTTGGAGCTGACAGGAAGGCAGCAGAAACTCAAATAACTACTGATTACACACTAGGTATGAAGAAGAGCATCTCAGAATGAACCACACACCGAACCTTGGAGCAAATGGGCCAGCACGTCGGGTGCACTGACTCACCAAACTTGGACAATAGAAGATCAGAAAAATGTTGCCTGGTCTGATGAGTTGTGACATTCGGCTGGTAGGATCATAATTTGACTTCAACACCATGAAAGTACAGCCTTGTACTAACGGTTCAGGCTGGTGATGGTATATATGGGGGATATTTTCTTGGCACTCTTTGGGTCCTTTAGTACCAACTGAGCATTGTTTAAAATGCCCCAGTGTACCTGAGTATGGTTGCTGACCATGGACACCCTTTATGCCCACAGTGCCCCATATTATCATGCTGGCTCCTTCCAGCATGATAATATGAACGGAGATCTCAAACCAGTTTCTTGAATATGACAATGAGTTCATACTTCTTGCATGGCCTCCACAGTCACCAGATCTCAATAGATGGGCATCTTCGGGATGTGGTGGGACGGGCGCGTCGCATCATAGGTGCGAAATCTGCAGCAACCGTGTGATGCTATCGTGTCAATATTGACCAAAATCTCTAAGGAATGTTCCAGCACTGTGTTGAATCTGCCATGAAGAATGAAGGCAGCGCTGAAGGCTACAGAGTCCAGCCAATCACTGACAAGGTGTAAATAAAGAACAGTAATAAAAAGCAACAAGCGGAAATACTGACGTCATAGGTGTTTTTAACGGTTATATTTTATATGCTATTATTTATAAACATTGGTTTTCATTTATGTTAATTTGCATATTTATAGAGACATGTTATATTTTTGAAGCACACTTTTTTTAATTGAAAGTAAACTTCACTATTCTTTTTAGTATATTATTAACTATAAATAAAAAGAGGACAGTTTGAGTGCAGAACTGCCTCCATGTAGAGTTGCATTTCTCCATCTGTGACAACAAAAACAAAGAATACTAAAAACTTGTCTTTAAACTATTTTTCCTTTACAAATAAATTGCTTTTGATAAGAAAAGTCGTGCATTCCTTTTCTTTTTTTGCAGTTGCACTCATGCAGGTTAAATCTTACTAAGTCACAAAGGACGACCGTGTTTCTATGGCCTTTATTTCTACACAGCTGCATACAAACTACCAAACAAAATACACAAATATATATGTTTTTTAAGAAAGTGAAATAACTGGGAAGGTTTTGTGTGATTAAATGAAAACTGCTTATATTGTACTGGTTCTCAGTGGATGATTTCCATCAATAATTTTATTGTAAAACAGTCATGTGTTGCTTGGTGAGGCTACATTCTCTTCCACTTGCTTCTAGACCAGGGGTGTTGGACTCCAGGGGGTCGAGGGCCGGTGTCCTGCAGGTTTTAGATCTCACTCTAGGTCAACACATCTGAATCACATGATTAGTTCATTCCCAGGCCTCTGGAGAACTTCAAGACATGTTGAGGAGGTCGTTTAGCCATTTAAATCAGCTGTGTTGGATCAAGGACACATCTAAAAGCTGCAGGACACCGGCCCTCGAGGCCTGGAGTTCGACAGCCCTGTTCTAGACCAAAACACCAATGTATTTAAGAAGGGGAGGCTACATAACTAAATAACTAACCATAGCTAGCTGCTAACCATACCTGTTCCCCTCTGCTGGGCAACGTCTGACACTTGATCATCTCTTTGTACCGAATGCTCAGCTTCTCCTGCTGCTGTGTGCGTCTCTGAACCAAGACAGGAGAAGCAAGGATGACTGCGACGCTACTTTTCTACTTCTAATTCCATCTTTCTTGGACACAAACAAACAAACACGCACACACACGAAACTGCGCAGCTATCTGACTGGAAAGTTAAACAGTCACACAGTTTTGTACACAAGCTACTGTGTTAGTTTCTCCAAATCTCACACAACAGATCTCAAGTCTGCCCACTGCAAAGTGGGCTCAGGGTCCGACAGCTCAACACAAAGCGGCTTTCCCCACTAGTCTAGCTGTTAGTCTCTACAGGGCTAATGTTTACCTTTCTCCATGCTGGGACAGGTGCCAGACGCACTGGCTCTTTCACAGGGGGTGGGGAAGGGGGCAAAAGACGGTCCAGATTGGGCAGTGAGTCCCCCTTTGTTGTCAGTTAAAGATGAGTGACAGCGAGCGTGGCCAATTAAAGGGCCAGAATAACCATGCAAGGCATTGTGAAATGGTCCATAATGAGGGTGGAAACCAAGGAGAGAACAACAGAAAGAAGGAAGTGAATCATGTATGAGTGGAGTCACAGCAGTAGGAAAATATGTCTTCAGAAAAGATAAGGAAATGACAAGATATCATAAGTGTATCATGTGGGGTGAACGTGGGCAATATTTATAGAGACAATGCACAGTAAATGTCACGCAGAATGTAAATAAAAGAACAAAATCATTACCTAAAAAAAACATTACTCTTATAAGACTTTTAGGACCTTATCTGTAATCTTCATAGATTCCAGCGGCACACAAATCAGAAGAAGCTTTTCCAAAACAATTACAAAACAAAAGCTGAGGGTTTGCCCTTCTCTCCGCCAGCACTATTGTCTACTGTTTCAAAAGCTCTCTTCTCCCTCCCACTGCTCTGCTGGTCATCAGTGGCAAGAAATCCAGACCACTGCAAACCAGTTCACCCAAGCCCTCCAAGCCCAGTCAGCACTGTGAGTCCGCCCACATGTCCCGGGAACAATACAGAGCCTGACCAACATAAGCATGCAGGACCTCAGCTCATTAAAACAGTGAACTACAGGTCATGTCATGAAGCATGATATACACATGTTCATCACAATGCTGATTTAAGAAAAAAACCAAACAAACACAGTCAGTGTGCAAATCTAACCGCAGCTCCTAGAACATCCAGTAAGCCTCTGCATCTTTTCCCTGTGGCTGAATCCTCATTTCCACCACCCCCAGCTGTAAAATCACAAAATGAGACGACCAGTTTCTTCCATACCTGTCGTTTGAGTCCTGTAGGCTGAGTGGGAGCATTCTCCTCAAACTTAGCAAGCAGCTGGGTGGCCATGACCTTCACTTTGTTGTTGTTCCCCACAGCAGCAGAATCCATTTTTCTCTCCGACAGGACAGCAGGAACAGATGGCCTGTCGTCACGACTGGTCCTCGATAACTCTTCCTGTGGGAAAGTAGTCAGGGGAAGAAAAAACAACAAAACACCTAAACTTTTTTTTGGCAATCACTGCGAGTCTAGTGGGATTGATTAGTTGGTTCTGGTTGGCTAGACTGTTCAAGCACTAATCACAAGATCAACATCTGAGACGCTCTGCTGTCAGAATTACTCACATCTTCAGACTGGCTGGTTTTCCTTCTCTTCCCCAAACCGTCTAAATCCTTCTCTTTTTTGTCCTGTTAAAGAAAAGTCATGTGCTATTTTCCCCCTCAGCAAAAAAGTTAAATAAACAAACGATGAAATGCTGATTTTGTTGCTTTAGGAAGAAGTAAGATATATTGGCATTTTTCAGACACTGACCTTGGGGTTTCGTTTTCTGGAGATTGCTATGCTCTGGCCCAGCTTGCTAAGGAAAGATATGGGAGACTTGGTGCTCGATATCAACGCAGCCTTCTCTTCTGGACTCAGATTTTGGTTATCTGAACAGATATCCATGAAAAAAGAACAACATTAACAGAAAATAGCAATTTAAAGTTCTTTCAAGATTATACTTTTTGTTGTTGTTGTTGTTGAGTAAATGACTCTTCTGATCAGAGATCGTCACGATGTCTCCCAAAAGAAAATAACAGAATAAAAACCCCCACTGTAGCACCATCTCTCACCTCCAGGTGGCACTGTGTCCTTAAACATCTCATAGAACTGACTGAGGTACATGACCATAGAGAGTTTGTCTGGCTCCACCACAGAGGACATCTCCTTGCCCGTCATGCATGGTGAGATGCCAAATTCCCTCTCTGCCACGTCAAACGCTAACTGGTTGTTCTTCTCCTGGTCTCGTTCATCCAGAGAATCAAAGTCACTGAGAACAGAAAGACAGAAGAGAGACCACAGACAGTGAGAGGCAAGTAGTGATGCCAAGCATTCATCTCACATGCAAACTAAGAGAATGGGGCTGATAGGTGCTTGAACTACAAAAGTATATTACATATCAAAAATATAAGAGCTTGATCCTTGTAGTCATAAATTACACTTGAAAAGGTCCAATTAAACCACAATTACAATGTGCTCTTAGAGTTTCATTTAGAAGAAAAAAAGAAGAAGAAAAAAAGCATAGCAATAATTTATTTTTCAAACCCAAAAACGGGTCACATTTTTTCTGTTCTAAATCAACTGTTGAGTAAAAGTATCTGGTTTTAATGCTGCTAAATTGTCCGTTGTGTTCTTGAGCTAGCTGAAAACTGTTAGTGGGTGCAAAGAACAATGCAAGAACAGTTAAGGGTGAACCAAATCAAAACAATAAGGCTGTGGGCTGTAAAACAAAAATCAATGAGCAGAAAGTTCTACAGAGCTTAACAAAATTCTTAAATTGTTTACAGACTTTATAGCAGCTTTAAGAAAAAATGAAATAAAAACAAAAAAAAAAAAACAAATATGTTGACTGCAGATCTGCTAACACACACACACACACACACACACACACACACACACACACACACACACACACACACACGAATAAAAGAATCTATCATTGTGGGGAAAACATCTGATGCTCAGTAAAATAGTGCAAGAGGAGAACTCAAATGCTGTGGAGGTCTTTTATTTCTGTCTTCTTAAAGAGGATGGAAAGCTGACCTTTAGTCTAAGATCAATACAAGAAATCTTTACTCGAAAATGGGGAAAATGGACTGCTTTTTATCAGAGAAGTGAGGATGCTGAGGCCCAGGACCCCCTATGCACGATCTAGATTGATAATACTTTTAAGTAGAGTTGTATGGAGTGGTGTGCCCGCAGTGTGCATGTTTGTTTGGTTTCTTTTTCTTTTTCCTGTCGATGTACTAAAAATCTTCTCTCTCTCAAGTATCCCATGAATCAGCAACATTTAAGAAAAAAAAAAGCCACAACTGTCCTGCAGCTTTAGCTGTACTGGAAATAAACCACAAACACTAATGATGAAGCACTCGTGTAAAGCAGGCTACTGTCCACGTGGTGGAAAGTATTACCGTAAATGTCCTCATTACCACAGCTGAAGATACCATTAACATGGCACATCAATACATCTCAGCTGCAAACAGCATCCATTTAAATGCATTACAACATCACAACAAGCCTGAGTGGGAGCTCCATTATTCATCTTAACCATCATTTACACAAATACACATGACGGCAGTTTTCCAAAGGTTCCTTCACTCATCATTCTGGCTCATCAGTAGCAGCAAAGAACAACTGCTACCCTACTTTGTAAAGGTCGGGCAGGAGAAACACTCTAATAGCTTAAAATGTTAATTGCCATGTAGTCTCCAGAGGATAGCAAACCACATTAGGCATTGTGGATGGAGATTGCGTTATTTATATTGTATGTGAGGGTGAGCAGAGCGTTCATGTATGCTTGTGTGTGGGAGAAGAGGGGGGAAATGAGGACATCTCAGCCATAGGAGACCCATGGGGGTATTTTAACTGGTGGCTGTCACCTCATTTACAATGATATACAAGGTCCCAACCAGGCAGTAAACATCATTTGCAACCAGCAAACACATAAACACGGCAGACCAGTCATTCTGGGCCAACGAAGCAGTTTCAGTCCTTTCTTTGAAACCACAATGGGATATACTTGGCAAGGTTTGTACAAGTTCACAAACTGGGGGAGGAAAAAAAACAAAAAACAACTTTCCATCTATGAAATGTCAGTCTCCGTGTTCTGGATGCTTTTTCTTTAGATACTCACATGAGATCAGGCCTGTATCTGTGAATTAGGGCACAAAGGGCCAGGCCGCTCTTCCAAGACATGGTGAGGTCTGTCACATTAACATTCCTGTAGCCCTCTGTTTGCCTCTGGCACCAGTTGAGCAGCTTACTGGACCGAGCTATGGATTCTGATGTGTGGGAAAGAAGACAAAATTAAATGCTTGGTGTGAAATCTGCAGGTGGAACAGCATCTGAATTAAGCAGGGAAAGAAACAAACTGTTTCTGGGCAGCATTACATGTCTCTTGCTGAACAATCTCATAGCCTTGGGTCAGGCAAGGCTGAGCAGCAATGGGGCCCCATCATTCATGTTAGAATCAGTGTTTAAATCAGCCAATAGAGAAATATTACAAACCATGACATGTAAAGATTTTACTGATGTAGGAAGAAAGAGATGCAAATGGGATGTTAGGAAAGGATGCAGAACTCACATGAAAACTTTAAAACAGCTACAAGTGGCTTTAAATGCTCGATATAGCCATGGAGCTTGAGTGAGTGGAACAATAACCGAGTTAGTATATGCAAAGGAAATATCATGGAGTCTCTCCAAAAGGTTTCATCATTCCAGTATCCACTTCAATCATAAATATACAGAAAGACTCATCAAATTTGTTAAAACTTTTAAAGGTCCCGGAAAAGCAACATCATGCATTCGGGCTTTGTGTTACCTTGCAACTGCTTGTCAAGCAGGCAGTTGTCTAGAGTGAAAATAGTTCAGTATTACATTTCAGCAACAGTGATTGCAGCAACTCCTACACTGATCAATCAGCCTATGCCATATCATCTGCAAGCAGAAAAGACACAAACCATTCCTGGCCAACTTGGGGGTTGATGAGTTGATCACATTCTCGATTTCGATGCGAACTTCCCTGCACTCCCCTGTGTCAAACAGGTGCCGCACCTGCAACATCAAGATGATCATTCGTGCATGAAAAAAAGTGTCACTTGTGAAATAAAATATTTGCATAATAGCATCAAACGCACAACCTGGTTTAAGCTAATAAAGAAATCTTTAAAAATGGCACTGTGGTTTGTTAGTGCTCATACTTACTTGGCTAGGTTTGAGGAAGTTGAGGCTAATGTTGGGGTAACGTGTTGTAGGATCCACACTGTACTGACTGAAGTTCTTACTGACATTTTCTGGTGTGGTCTGAGGCAGAAGGCGGTATATGCTCTCCCTAAAAAACAAAAGCATTCCCATTGGGCGACATTAACTGAATGAAATGTAACAAAAAAAGCAGTAGTATAATGTGATAATGCAGTAGCAAATGGCGATCACATTGCTCTCAGCGTTACAACCAAACATTACGGTCACATTCCATTCAGTCCTTACTAGAAACTCTTATCCTATTAGTACTAACAGAGGTGGGACTGATGCTTGAAATCCCACATTTCCTAGTAAAGCACTTGGAGATAAAAGGGTGTCCCTGAAGAGAAAGCACATCTAAGAGTGTGGCTGCATGTGCAGATATGTATGAGCACAAGAACAGAACAGGTCTTGGCGTGCACCCATTACTGTTTCCACGCTCTCACCTCTCAGCCAGCACCTCAAGAGGGGTTTTTCCTTGGGCCCAGCTTTTCACCATCCAGCCCGAGTCCATGGCTGCCAGGAAACCTCGGGCTATGCCAGTCCCCATGGGCCAGAAGGGCTGGAGACAAAGTAAGCACATTCAATACCCAAATATGGTCAAATATGCAAACTATAATAAATATCCAAGATTGAAACGAGCTTTAAATCAACACCTTAATCTTAAGAATTTTAAAACAGTCTCTTGAAAATCTTTAAAGGGGACAAATGCTTTTCATATGTTGCATTGCTGGATGCTTATATGAAGTGTGTCCAAAGTTTCAAACAATGAGATCAGCACAATCTGAGTAAGGAAAACGCTCAGATTCAGACAGTACAAAGCTTAGTTTCCAAACAATTTTTTCTACTCTTGTGCTGTACTAACATCAGCTCCAAGCAGATTTCTTTATGTCGTAGCCACAATGATGATCGAGTTTCACTCAAATCATCGTGTGGCTTCTGCAAACATACCCTGGTACTTTTACCAGGGTATGTTTGCAGAAGCCACATGAGGGGCAGCCAATCGGAACAAAATACACTTTGGGAATTTTTTCCAGAGAAGGAAGAACTAAAACAACTAAAGACTTACATGAAGGGCCAGTACGACAATTTTACACAGTAAATTTTTCAGTTATTCTAGTGAAGTCCCATTGCAAGAAAAGAAAGAGTCGATCACAATTCATCGTCAAAGTCTTCTGTCATTTCACTCACCTCTAACAGGCTGTCGCCAACAAGCGCCACTAGCAGCTTGTGCCCATTGCGTTGGCGCACCATGGCGGCATTTTCTGAAGCATACATGCAGGTGAAGTCAAACATTGCTACATCAGGCTGGCCGTAATGGTTGATGGCAAAGTCCAGTGTGGGCAGCTGGTGGTTGGTTGAAAAATCTGCAGCTTCACGTGCATAAGACAGCAAGGCAGCCTGGTCTACGTTGGCTCTGGACAGCAAAAGCTCTGTGTCTGCATAGTCCTGCAGGAGAAACAGGTGAGATAAGAAGTGGTGCTAACATGAAAAAATAATTAAAAAATAAATAAAAGGAAAAGATTTCCCCAATTGAAAGTTAAGATTGAGATTTAAGATCTTTGTCTTTATATATAACTTCATAGAGGAGAACTCAAATGCTGTGGAGGTCTTTTATTTCTGTCTTCTTAAAGAGGATGGAAAGCTGACCTTTAGTCTTAGATCAATAGAAGAAATCTTTACTAGAAAATGGGGAAAATGGACTGCTTTTTATCAGAGAAGTGAGGATGCTGAGGCCCAGGACCCCCTATGCACGATCTAGATTGATAATACTTTTAAGTAGAGTTGTATGGACTCTACTTAAACTGCTGCAACTCGACTGGTCGCAGCAGATGGCCCCGCCCCTCCCTGAGCCTGGTTCTGTCGGAGGTTTCTTCCTGTTAAAAGGGAGTTTTTCCTTCCCACTGTCGCCAAAGTGCTTGCTCATAGGGGGTCATATGATTGTTGGGTTTTCTCTGTATGTATTATTGTAGGATCTACCTTACAACATAAAGACTGTCGTTGTGATTTGGCGCTATATAAATAAAATGTATAGTTGAATACGATACAATATGAATTATACAACTCCTTTACCACATAGAGCCCAGAGGATTTGCACTGGAATGAAGTCTCTCTAACATGTAGCATCAAATCACTGCATGCTTTCATAGTGACATGTTTTCACAGAGGGCGGTAAGAGGTACATTTCTTCCATCTTCAAGCTCTCTGGTCTTTCAGTGGTGGTGTGTGTGACAGGAAGGGCAGGGCAGTGGAAGATATTAACAGGGGCTGTTTGCTGATTTGTAGTTCTGCCATGAGCTGTGCTGACTAACCTCTGTCTTCCCCACCCTTCCTCTATCCCTTCAAAATAAAAAAAATGGCAAGACTGAGCTGTTTAATTGCTATAAAAGGAGCTCATCAGGATACTGCACTGTAGTCATGCCTACATAATCCAAATGCACTCAGTCTTTGGACCTGAGTGTACGCCCAAACGTCATTAACTCCCTATAAAAACAAAGAGCTGCACATCCATGCACAAATCAAAAACATCCAACAGCTAAGAAAATCTCTCCTTTGAAACTTAATGCAGACATTTATGCATCTATATCCTTTATTAATATCAGTACACGAAGACAGACATGCCAAAAGGTCTTTCCGGTTTCCTGTGCGAAGTGGCCAGGGAAAGGAAACTCCCGTATTTAGTGAGGACACAAATACGTAGCAAGTGCTTAAGTTGGCAGTTTGCTCCTGAATACCGTTGGCTTGGTTAGACCATTAGGCAAAAAACTGGGCGAATTTACAGGGAGAATAAAAGACTGAAAAACAATGAAAGAGTGTGACGAGAAAAAAGGGCAGAAAAGAGAGAGAAGGACTAATTTTGTTGGTTTGAGCATGCATACAGAGACAAGCAAGCGCTGTATGGCTTTAATCACTCACATGTAGAATGACTCCTTTCTCCAGCAGGCTCTGTTTTTTGGCAGTCATCACAAAGTAATGCGTGTCATCCTTGTAATAGACGATATTTTCCAGGTCAATGCCTAAAATGACCAACAGAAAGATGTAGTGTTACATAACAAACACAATAATTTTCCTTTTTGACAGAGCTGACAATCCTGACGTCATTTGAGCACAAGAGCAGCAATTATGCCTTTCAAAGCACATAAGCAGAGCCTCGGGGACATTGTCATGTCAGCGGCAAACTGTGGCCGGCTTGGCGTCAAACCTAAGTATTTTAATTGAGTGCGCTGACAAATTCTTAACTATGATTAGAGCACAGATTATTTGTCCAATTACTTTTATTTTTGGCATCAACTGCTTCCCTTTGCTTCTGCTAGCTCCAGATCTTGCAGTTACCAGTAACAACAACAACAACAACAACAAAAAAGTACACGTCCTATGTTTTATGCAGTATCCAAAAATCTTATACTGCCTCATAACTGTTACACAGACAAAAAGTAATGGAGGAGAATGGAGCCGTGACAGACCAGTTGCTTCTCTGAGGTCTTGAAAGAACTTCTGATTGAAGATGAAGGCCACACCGCTGATCTCTTCGACTTTTGCCTCTGCCGTTGTGTTCCTGTTAATGAAGTTAGCAGTGATGGCGATGGCGAGCTTTCCCCGGAACTCCTTGCGCCGAAACCCTACAGAAAAGCACGGATGATTGAGGAAGGCATCATGGTTAGAAACCAGTAACTGTTCACTCTGTTAGTGAAGTAAAAGAACAAATTAGAAATGTTAAAAATCATAAAATAAGCTCAATAAATATATATTTGCTACTAGAATCCTTTTAAGTGCATATGATACATTGTAGATGATTCTAGATATTCTATTTTATTACATCGTCTGTCCTGCAGACCGCCTTCTCCAAAACAATCAAATTAGGTGGAAACGCTCATGGTGCACAGCTCCACTGAGGTCTCCATGTGTGCGGCCCAACACTCATAGGAAACAGACGTAGTTCAACAGTTCCTATTAACTGTGCTTGGAGAGCAAATACAGTCTGAAGTTGAACATAGAAGCTAAGATGTACACAAAAGCTCATTCGGCCGTGAGGAGCAGAGCGAGGTCAGGTACCCAACCACAGCTGCGCACAAAGTGAGATCATAATCATTCTGACTGGCCTCCGACTCGACTTCTAAAACACAAACAGTGCCGTTTTTGGATTGCCTCATTTAGTCAAATGCATTACTGATGCATTATTCCCAGTCTGTGCATGCAAACTTGCCCGGTAAGGTGTTTCTCCTTCCATCTGCTCCAATGATGACATCAAACTCCAGCTCGCTGACGGGGTGTGTCCTAGGGTGGATCTCAGCTCTCCAGCCAATTCCTAAGAAAACACAGAATGTGTAATCATACAGAAATGCATTAACAGAGTCGACACTCATAGGCTCTGACAGATAGTTTCATGCACTTTTGGACACATTTGGCAGCTGCTCCATTTACTAACTTTCACTTTCCTGATCTTCAGGAGGCTCAATAAGGCTTTTAAACTCTACGTTCACATGGATCTCAATGCCCAGCAGGAGTGCCATTTTGAGAAGCATAAGCTGAAGCTGACGAATACCTAGAATACACACACACACACACACACACACACACACACACACACAGAAAGAATATGTGAATTAACTTTGATATATATTTTTAGTAGTACAAGTAGAAGAACTCAAGAGAATCACGTCTACTCACTGATATGATCGATAGCACCAGCACAGAACTTTCCATAGAACTTTTTGGCCCCAAGACCCCTGAGATCCTGGATGGTAAAGGGCCAGAGGTGCAGCACATTGTTTCTGGAAAAGGCATCTCTCTTCTCCAGAATCACAACTTTGGCCCCCAAGAAAGCCAGCTCGATGGCTGTACGCAAGCCACATGGCCCCGCACCAATGATCAGACACTAAACAGAAAATGGTACAGATGTTTCAGACAGGTTTTAAGGAAACAAGTCGAATCTATTCTTAACTTGCTCTCTTGCTCGACTCATTATCCACCTATTCAAGCTTCAGTGTGTAAAACCCCACACCAGCATATAACATCCAACTAGGGCTGGGCGATAGAACGATAACGATATGTATTGCGAAATAACTTTTTCTCGATAGAAAAATGAAACTATTGCGATAGACCTCATCTCCCTTGTCCTCTTAAAAAAAAGAAAAGAAAAAAAAAAGAACAGCCAATCCAAATTAAGTAGCGCAGAGCCGAACCAATCACAGCCGCAGCGTCACGTCACGTGACTTGTTACGTACAGCACAAGCGCCAAGGTGCAGATGTGTATTTGTTTTTGCAGCCGTGCAGCCCAGGTAATGAAGGAAATGAGATGCCGACTAGAGAAAAATCAACCGAGAGCGTGAGCGAAGGTTACCGAAGAAAAAAACGATGATGGTTCCAATGCCGGAGAGCTTGTCGAACAGAAGGGCCACAGAAGTTCCGTAGTGTGAAGGTATTTCGGCTATTTCAAGTCTGACAAAAAACAGAGTAGCGCGCACTGTAAATTGTGCCGAAATACAATAAAGCGGTGCATGCTCAATCTCTGACTGAAAGCGCTAATTAGTCATTCGGCTTTTGTCAGACTAAAGTAACTGTTAAAACTGTTTGAAAAGCTAAGCTATACAACAAGGAGAGATTGAGAATTTCCTTTTAGTTCTCAGTTTATTTGATATTGACAAAAGTTAGTCAATTTTGTCTGTTCTTCTGTAAAACAAACTAAGATTTATTTTAGAATTAATATTTTGTTTCTAAGTGGAATTGACAATTTAGTGGTCTGTTTTTTTTTTTTCTGTTTTGAAACTTAAACGCTTTAGCGGCTGCCTTTTTTGTGTAGTTTGCAATATTTGCCTTTATTTATCTGAAACTGAAGTCTCATGTTCCTTAAGTACATCTACCCTGTTGAACTTATTATGGGAAATAAATATTTAAATCAAAACAAGCTGCAGATTATTTCACATTTTACTCTTGAGCAACGGCACATTTAAATCTTACAAATATAGTTATTTGGCTTATATCGTGATATATATCGTTATCGCCTGAAATGAAAAAAACATATCGTGATATGAAAAAATCTTATATCGCCCAGCTCTACATCCAACTTAATAAAACTGTCTTGTCTATAGCTGTTTAATAAGCTTTACCATTATAAGATCTATCTTCTACTCCAATTATGAGCAACTTTGTGAGGAAACCACTCATTTCCCTAACTACAAAGCCCGAAGTAAAGACATCTTTTTAGTGGAAGAAAGACATCAACAAACCCAGTGACAACAGGCCATACCTTCAATACTGAGGATCATATTGTTCAGTCTGTTAGATACAAATGGGAACAAGAGCCAAAGCTAACCACATAATCCAGCTTTAAAAACAAAACAAAACAAAACAAAACAAAACAAAACAAAAAAACAGCGTTTTTCGAATTATGCTGCCTTACCTTTGTGTTGGCACAGGCACGGCCCTTCTTGTACTCCTTGTGGCTGGCCCTCTTGTCTAGCTTGGCCCAGAGGGCCTTGGCCTTCCAGTAGTTGAGTTTGGACTTGAGCTTGTGATAGAAGACCCTGTGATCACTGGGCTTTACTTCCAGATGGTCACATAGCTCCTGGAAGGCCTTGAGTATGCCCTTACATGTGGTCGCCTGGACAAAGTTGTCAAACAGGACATGGGACTTATTCACCCCATCTCCTCCAGCTGCACCGGCACCTCCATCCCCCATGGTCCAGACTAACTGGCCGGGCTGTGAGGCCCCCTCACCCCCCAGAAAGGGGCTTCTGGGTCCAGCCTCAGCTCTGGAAAAACCCTCTCTCTGGTAGAGAGCTTTAACTCCCAGCTTCAGGAATCTTCATTCTGTAAGAGAGAAAGAGCAACATATTAAAAAGTATTTAAAAAAAAAAACATACATATTGTTACAAATGTAACAATTCTGAAAAAGGAAACACAAAAGATTATAGTTTTCTCACATGTGGAAATGGAGAATTTTACAATGATGCTTTGTTGTACAATACTTTACATCAAACACTTAATGCCAGGCCTCCAAAGCACTACATTCACAAATCCTACAGATGTGAATCTGCAATGAACAATTTCTGATCTGACACAGTAAAAAAACAAACAAACAACATTAATTAGAAACCATATCAACCATATGTCATACATGACCTGCACCTTCTTGAGTGTCATGTATGTCAATTCATCAAATGCCTCCATCCTGACCATTGTTTTACAAGGAATATCTGATATGTACATATGCTATGATTGTGGAGTCTAAGGAGAGTAGCTCAAGTTAACATAAAATAATGAATATGTTAAGTCTCTAAAGTATTTGGATGTCTGATCTAACAGCAGAGTTAGAAACAATGTTAGAAACAAGAAACAATTTTGGAGGAAGGAGACCGACATTTTATTTTATGTATACAGACTAGAGATGGCACGATACCACTTTTTTATGTCCGATACCGATATCATAAATTTGGATATCTGCCGATACCGATATGAATCCGATATTGTGTGTTTTTTCATCAATAAAACTGTTTTTTTTAATATCTTGCTGCATTTTGTATAAGTTCATACTCAAGTTTAAATAAACAACAACACTAAAGCTATTCTGTTATACCTGTGTGTAAAAAATACACTGCACCCAAAATATTTTATAGTTCAGCAACACTGATCAATCTAATAAACTTAAACCTACTCCATCCTCCCTATTCTGGTATTTTAAAGAGTACTTAGCAGAAATATTAAGCAAACTAACTAATAGGGTTGCAAACTCCCAGCAAAAAAAAAAAAAAAAGGGAACCACCCACCCTCCACCTCATGATGCTTAATCGATGTAATCAACTTTAATTTGATGCAGGGTGAAAAAAAATGCACAGAAATAAATTATTTTTCAAGAATAATTAAATGGATTCAACATCTTTCTTCAACAGAATTGCAGAATTCACAGATCGTACCTTCCCAAAGGAAAAAGTACTATAGCTTACTAGGGTATATAGACTTAAGAGTTACTATATACAGTAATGGACTTCTATACATTTTACATCAGATTAAAACTTTGGGTGTAAGATTCAGATAATTATTTATTAAAAGCGAGACATTTTAAATGAGAATAAGAAAGAAAAGTATGTCTTTGTGCCCCCTTTTCCCTGTTCATGCCCTATCGGGCCCCTGGCTAAACTTTGCTAGATCTGCCCCTGCACAGTTACCAGCCGTCAGCTACGAGAAAAGGATCCTGGTGTAGAAAGTAATATTAAATAAATTCTAACAACAGCTTATCAAGCTTAAACGTGCTGCTGTTGTTCAGCCGCTGGTTTCCTCTTTCTGGTGCAAAGTGGGCCAAAAACAAAGAAGAGAGACGGACTCGCGACAGAAAAGCCGATCAGCTGATCATTAAGCAGTTTCACGATTGAAGTAGCAACAGGTGAGGGAGAGAGAGAGGCAGTCGCTCCATATATCGGTTGTTAAGCTTAACATGGGAACGCTTTACAAACATTCAGAGATGAACTTACACACTTGCTTTACTTCTCTCTGGGATAACTTCCTCGGAGATGAAATGCTGGTTTGGTAGCGAGGCTACAAATACACACAGCCGCTCTATCACATGAGGCATACTGCTGCAACGTGCTACGGTTATGAGCCGAGTTACGCCATGTTGCAAGTTTTCTGAGGTCCTTTTTTGATATTTAATGGATCGGATTACATTTTTTATTTTTCGCCGATATCCGATCCAGTAATTTAGGTCAGTATCGGACCGATACCGATACGTAATATCGGATCGGTCCATCTCTAATACAGACCATCTAATATTCTTAAAAAAACAGTCCAAATCAGGCAAAAAAACATTTCCATGATATTCCTCAGGTATGACATGTACAAAATACAAAATTAATTTTAAACTTTCTTAAGTTTCTGTGATCATTTTATCAACAACAAGTATTTTGATCTGCCTTTTTGACCAAAGACGACACATTCATCCCATATTTATTTATTTTTTTCAATTTTGCACAATTCTCATCAAGAAGTATATCTTTCACCTGGAATTTTATTTTGATGAATTTGATGACCGAATGCTTCTTAACAATCTATTTAACAACACAACTATATTTTATATATAACGACTTCTGGCTACTGTCATTCCTGTGCAGCATCATGACCTTAAACAAACCTTTGTATTTCTAAGCATGGAGCTGGACACAGGAAAGGTACCCACACAAAGCCAGACAGGAAACACACAGGGAACAAGTGTATAGATGCGTCCTCGTGCCACAGACTCACTTTAGGCACATTCCAGACACAGGAAATGGTCGGTTCACTGCTAAAAACACTGTGAAATAACACATAACAACCCTTCTCAGTCAAGAAAATGATCTAGCTCTAATAAGGGTCTCTGAATAGCTAGATGGATATACTAATTACTTCCCCTGTGCACAGCTTTATTTAGCTATTTTTAACCGTTTTAACCTCCAGGGGTTAGAGATCATTCATGTTCACTGATGTCTGTAGCTTTGCTGTGATGAATGGGGAATGCCCCTCTATAACAGGCTGGATTTGGCAGTAACATCTTCATCATCTTTGCCCAACATCGCTGAAAGTATATAAGGGAGATTAGAAGGATGGAAGACTATTATAAAAAGCTCAAATAAAAAACAAGCACACTGACTTAAAAACCATCACACAGTTGATCCGGTTTGTTGGTGGTTCATTTTTTTTAACCAAGCAGAAGCAGTGTTTTGCATTTGCTCCGAGCAGCGATGCAGAAACTTCTCTTGCCTTTTTAAAGTGAAAATAAAAAAGATTAAAGTGAATAATTACAATTCTGACGTGCTAGGAATAACTCGTTTACTTTCATACTGAGGATAGCTGACAGGACATAACATCTCATGTCTATACGGTAAATAAGCTCCAGGCAGGCGGTATGCTAAAGAAAGCATAAAGAATGGATGCGAGGGTGAACAAACTGGTGTGGCTTCGTGCACTCGGAACATAATCTGGCCAAAAGCTGCTCTGGTGGTTCTTGCACTGCAACATTGTTTAGGCTGGAATACCTTTCAAAGTAATTATTCTGAGGTTAAACTCTGCTGTTTTGAGGATATTACTAACTTACTTACAAAAACATTATTTACAACGACCCATTTGGATTCAAAAGCTCGAGCTTTGTTCTCCACTGTCCAGGATGCTGAGCTAGTTCATGGAAACCAATGTAGCCCCAGTCCCAGTGGCAACACATGAGGAAAGGAAGGCAGGTACAGAGGTCAGCTGGCCTCCTTTTCACACACTGCCAACTCCTCACTGCAGTGAAAACAGCAGGCCTTAGTTTTGGCTCTGCCTCAGTCAGTCAGGAACACGACTATAAGGGAGCAGTGCCGACACAAAACAGAAAGAGCCCTTTACCAGAACAGCCAGCCACACCAATTCTTCTTTGCCTTAACTTGTAGTGTACTTTATTCAAAACACACACACACACACACACACACACACACACACATCAAAGTGTAAAGGTTTGTGGTTGGAGATGTGCGCACATCTGTGCTCAGTCAGTCCCTAGAGCATACATTTAGTAACAAGAATGAAAATAGGGGCACACACTAGTTCCTCTGTATGGAAGTAAAAACTCAAATATAAGATTTAATTGTTGACCCAAATCATATAGACTTATTGATTAGGGCTGCACGATTAATCGTTAAAAAATCGCGATCTCGATTCATACTTATGTGCGATCTCATTTCCAAATGACAACGATTCATAAAAAAAAAAAAAAAGATTTAGACGATTGTACCGCATTTTTGATCCGGGACGTAATCTGCATGAAAACAAGCGTCCCTCTTCCTGCTCAACAAATGACAAGGCGGAGCCTTATACCACGTGATACAGAAGCTGTGCCGTGATGCTCAAATTGGCAGGGAAAAACAACAGGAGAACACGTCAGGGGATGACGAGAAAGTGACAGGAGAAAATTGGTCCTGGTCAACCACCCAAACATCAATAACGGGAACCTTATACAGCGCTTCCATCCATACACACGTTGAACTCCGCGGGCACAAAGAAATTACGGAGGCTATTACTTATCACCTGACCAAAGATATATCAACACTGTGCAAAACGAGGGATTTAGGAAAATGATCAACACCTAAACAAACGCTACACAGCGCCGTCCCATAACTATTTTTCTATTGTTGCACTACCTGCTCTATACACGCAGTGTCCAGCAACTGTGGAGCGGAATTTCAAGCAGTACAACATTTTGCGGCACAAAACAAAATGTGAGGCATTTACATATTTTTTATGTTTATTTATTGTTTTTATGTTCAGTTTCAACTGTTACGAAGTTGATGTGCAGTTAATAAGTGCAATAAATATTTATACTGGAAAAGAAAATCGTGAGAGAATCGTGATCTCAATTCTAAGCAAAAAAATCGTGATTCTCATTTTATGCAAAATCGTGCAGCCCTATTATTGATATTGCCTTTATATATTGTTATTGGCAAATATGCATTTTTTCTGTTTTTTTAACGATGTTCATAAAAGATCTTTGGCATAATTTAGAAATTGTGTAATTATATGGTAAGCACAGTAAGTTGCTAAATACTACTGTAGAGTTAAAGAGGCACAAAAAATACAAGGAAACAACAAAAGAAGCACAAATATGCAGCAGACAGTTTTCTACATCTTTAGATGCTAGGGATAGCTCAGTAGGTGGTAGAGTGGTGGCTCCATGATTGGAAGGTTGGGGGTTCGAATCCACTGAACGGCTACCCTGAGGTACCCCTGAGCAAGGTACCATCCCTACACACTGCTCCCCGGGCGCCCAATGGCTGCCAACTGTTTCACAGAGTGAATGGGTTAAATGCAGAGAGGAATTTCCCCACGGGGATCAATAAAGTAAACATTACATTACATTAACACTTTTTTGGTATAATATGACAGATGTCCCCTCCACAGCAGCAGCTAAATTGGACACGAGTGGTCCACTATACCAACTGTTCTGCATATTTTGACAGTGCCTCCCTATGTCAGTACACAGCTACATTTAGACATGAGCTTGGACTTAACCAACTCACTTCCATGTTGTACCCTTCAGACATACAAAAACTCTGTTGATCAGGAGCTGTCAAAATAAAGCTGCCTAAAAATTAGGGTGAAGGGAGCTAAAACAAATCTTTTCCCCTTTCAACAGAACTCAACATACTGTTTACATATAGAAAATTAGGGGGTATATCAATCCTGGATTTTTTTGGCTTCCTAAAAAGAATCTAGCACCCATCCAGTATCAGCTGGGTTCTAATACTAAGCCCAAATATCAAGAGTAAACATTAATTATTAAGCCAAATTAGCTGCATTCAGAGCCTGACTATTGAGAAAACTGGGAATTTTAAGATCAGTAATCTATCAGGAGGCTGTTGATTGTATCAGCGAATTAATCAGATCATTAAAATAAAAAAGCCTGAACGCTGTGTCCTAAATTCTGGACCAGACTTCTCTTTTTCCTGTCAAACAATGAGTGAGGAAACAAGACGCAGCAAGCAAAGAACAAAACCAGTGGAGCATATCAGCTGAGATTAAACTTTTTGAAATTATACAACTCAAAAAAGATGATCTTGGGAGGATGATGATAAACACAAAAAATATGTGCATATTGTGTTGCTCTGTGTGTGTGTGTGTGTGTGTGTGTGTGTGTGTGTGTGTGTGCGTGCGTCTCTAAAACAGCACAGCTCAGACAGGCATTCCTGCGACATGCCATACCATGACGCTGCTTAATGACAACAAAGCTGACCTATAATTTGAATAACAGTTCCCTCCCACAGAGAGAACCATGTGCACACTCCACAGCAGCACCGTGTGTTTCCGAATGGTCAGGAAGAAACCACACAGATGGGATGTATGGGATACAGTCATTAAGAAAAGTAAGGATATGGAATAGGCCTCATTTTATGCTTTTCCAAACTAAATATTTGAAGTGTGCAGCAAAAATAAAGGAAACTCATGAAATATGAGCTCTTTCTCCAATTATCCTGACATCTGGATGATCTGCAGGATTTCACACATTCACAGAGTTCCCACAAGACTGACACACATGCGTGCCAGCCCTGGCTGCATTACATCATCCACTAATCTAAAAATAGACACAGAGATTAGGCCAGTAGTCCTGTTTGTAGATATGTTTGTTTATAAAGAAATCATGCTGTCACTGTCACTATAACAGCCTCGAAAAACAAACAAACATTTCAAACCATCATTTTTTCTTTGTTTTGGTTCATTTTGCTCTTCCTTGGGTTACACTGTATAAACAATCTGGGATTTTTCTGTTTCTTATTTCATTTACATTCCACAGACTTGGAAAACCACAGACTTAAAATCTTGATCTTTGATTATTTCCTTTATGAATATGTGAGAACAGATTACTAAGGAGAATCAGATGAGCTATGGCTGTTCGCCAAATGCAAACACGGTCAGGCGAATGAACCCAAAGGTTTTGAGGCAGAGTTTCTTACCAGTTATACCGGCATAAAATAACTGGGAAGACTGGAATAAGACCAACTTTACCAGTTCTAGAAAGTGTAATAAGAGCTGGATTTTACTGATTTATGCCTCTGCTCGTTTCATCCGGTTTGCCTTGGGACGCATTCCATTTTTGCTTTGTTCTTGAAAGTTAATGATCACCTTAACATCCCATGACAGTTCTTGAAAATAGCTAGACCATAATAATAATAATAATACTAATTAGACTGCAAGGCAACAACAGGTGTGGTCTCTTCACGGGCTGCCTGCGAGTTGTAAATAGATCAGACTGACAACAAAAGTGGAAGGGTTAACTCAGACGTCTACATTACTTGTTGGTCATTGTGAGCACGGTACTAAAACTGGATACAAGAAAACGGTCACAACCATCTGCATGAAACACAAAGGTGTGCATAGTCCTTCCAAAAAATTCCTGTTTCCAAACTGACGCTAAAAGTGAATACAATACAAGTTTTTACCCCCTAATAAATTTCATCCACATCCATCCATTACTTTTCCGTAATCCTGCCAACGATCAACCAATGCAACTGACAACACAGCATAAAGTGTAATAAAACACTTACAGCGTAAGTTAAGAGAGGCTATAGTTAGAATAATGTAAACATGACATAAGACTGATATGAGGGTTGCAATGATAAAAACAGCAGACATTTCTATGAGTAAGCAGGCAGATATGTGGGTAACCAGTCCTGACACTGGTCCTGAGATAACTCCCTGCCAGATCTAAGCACAAGGGATTAACAGGTTTCCTGGGAGAAATCCCAACAGTATGATGCCTACAACTACAGTTTCCTTATCAAAGTCATCTATGAACAGCTGTGTATGACAATAAAAGGACTTTCAAGATGCTTTCTTGTAGTAGATTCCTTGTTTTCATATTTAACGAGGACTGAATGCTCATCATCAGTGCTTGCAAATCCAAATTTCCTAGTTTTGGCCCTATGGCTGTCACCAACACAGAGGCATAAAGAAATGGGAATATGGGCCTTAACCTAAACTCCATACGGCGGTATGAAAAAAAATATCATTAGATGTTAGAAAACCACACATTGTGACTCCATATTGACAGGGTAATGCACAAATTTAAATCAGAGTGTATTAATGGCTATGTTACTCACTTCTGATATTAGTTATTGAGCAGACATACTCGTTATGAGTCTATGCAAACTACTTTACTCAGCTAAAGGTTGTAGTCATGCACAGGTTCATCCAGCAGGAATTAGGAGAGTTGCGTCTGTTCACATAGCGAACAAAGCCTCAGACCACACAGAGAACACAAATATTTATTGGATCAAATTCAAATTCCCTCTGGCCAAGGCCGTCTCCAAACCGTTTGGCTTTTCGATCCCTTCTGCCTCTGAAACTGTGAAGCTGAGCAGTTCGTTTGAGCTGATGCAGACGCTGCTGCTGATTTAGTTTCACGAGCTCCGCTAACAACAAACAATTCATTATCCGAGCTCCAAACAGTATAAAAGATGGATGCAGCCACTGTAATGTCACCTGTCGGTTGGTGAAGTCCCATTTGGAAGATTTGAGATGAGCGTTTTCACTACTGCCACCACGGCATTTTGAAAGCAGATGTGACGATTGAGGGGCTCAGCTTGTTAGCCACTGAGTTCATCCTGGATCATCATCCTTTCAGACATTTAGAAGGGCCCAAATTTACAGAATGGACTTAATGTTTTATATTATGACCTGAAATGATGTTTTCCCAGTATACAACACTAACACCAGTAACTGATATCCAATGGATTCCCTTAGGTTTTTTTTTTGTTTTTAAATGGAGGCTGGAAATATCTGATGCCCTCATCTAATTTCCATTAACATCAACAAGAGAAGCTCAAACTTCCTCCAACAAGCCGTGTACTTTGCAGTATCGCTTACTAGGACTGAATAAATAACTATCCAGCTATTTCTTTATTGCTTATGTATTCAGTTTTGATTTTTTTTTAAATATATTACATCTCAGCCAAGAGACTAGAAGCTTGCCATCTTAGCAGTTTCATCACAAAATTTTTTCACTGTTTGTTTGTTTGTTTCACTGTTGGACAGCAAACAGTCTTGGAGGCATACTTCTATCTGTACTGTCACACCCAGATATCTGTAATGCAGCACCACCATGGAGTTCTTGGACTTTGAGAGGGGAAAAAAAATAAATAAATATTTTGTTGCTTCTCTCTGGGTGATTCTTTCCGTTGTAAACATAGCAAAAATAACATCAAAGACATGATTTAAAATCATTTGCATCGTGATTTTGTCAAATAAAATACGACTCCACACATGTCGACAGTACAATCATTAAATAAATACATCTTGAGAGTCAGGCTCATGGATGAAGTCGGAGGCCTTGATCGAGGGCAGGAGGCAAGCATCTAAGGGGAAAGGTGAGGAGCAATGTCTATATTTATAGATCCGTGAATACTAAATGATCAAAGGGATAGAATTGCAGCTATGGCATTTTAAATCATGAAGAAAACATTTTCAAAAACTTAGAAAGCCCTTTTTTATTGGCTTCATTTACACCCAATTACTTTAAAACTCAAATAGAATAGCTAAGAAGCCACATCCAGCTCCACTTGATGTACTTGTAGAATTTAATCTGAGAGAATAAAGTGGTTCCAGGAAATAAGTACTCCAGGATTTATACTGGTCCCCGTCTGCTCAGTTGTGCTGCCAAGACAATCCTCAATTATGCCCAAATCCGGTTTTAAATGAATCTGAGCCTCACTGCGTTTCAGAATCTGTTGGACTATATCCAACCCTTTCCAGCCATGAAAGGAAATCTTAAATAGCATGTTTTAAAAAGCCCAATATAAAGAAATTTACCCCAGAATAGCTGACATGACTCAGGGGAACAGTTTCCGATGACAATGGGTCTTTTGTACAACCTACATATTAGTAATTGCCTCAAGGGAGTCTGGGCACAGGCTCAGCCTGCTCTTGCTTGCTTATGGGTGTCAAACATGGTCAATTAGAGCATCCTGGCTGCGCCGGCCAAAGCTGTTTAGTTTAGGAATCCTCTCAAATTCAAGCTGAAATGCCACTTCTCCAACTTATGTGCTGTTCATAACAAGTCTAGACTAGTGTAGAATAGTATTTATGTTATGCAAACATAAATACAATGAACCATAGATGGTAGAAAAATGCAAAACCATTACTAAGCAAAGCTTTTACTGCATCAGCGTTATCAATAGCACTACTCATAAAAATCTGCATGGGTTTTCACATTTGGTTATCTGTATACATTTTACATGTGAGCACATACTGACATGAAAGCTTGCAAAATATCGGGTTACATTTGTATACAGCCACAAACATGCTTCTTGGAATTCCAAAGCAGACTAGGAAATGTAGTCTGAGGCAGATCATACATGATCTCAAACGTTTTTACTAAATGGTGGGGTCGGGATATGCAGACGGGCAACAGGACTTCAGTTTAAACTTCCACTGATCATCTGCCATCCAACATCTCTCACCAGTTTTCTGATGTCAGAAAGCAAACATCTCACTACATGTCCAGGAAGAATAGATGGACAAAAAAAAAAAAAAAAAAAAAAAATCTTGCCACGGCTGATAGACCAGGGCGATATGACCAAAAATATTTATCATGGATATACATTTAAAAATTGTTGCCCTGGCTTTATGAGGGTCGTTGTCGATATAACTGACAATATAATTGACACTAGACAAAAGGTTTGCTTACAACTCCACAACTTTATTAGAGCAAAATCTTCTCATCAAATGTATTTTCACTTAAACAAGCAGCTGATTTTTTTACAGTGCATTGTTCAAGTTATATAAAATTTAACAGTGCAAATGCAAATTCATTGACCAGGACAGTTTAACCAAAAGGCATTTCCAGTGGAAATTGGCAAACATATCCTCAGTTTTATAGCCATGTATAATATCCACAAAACTTCCAAAAAGACTTTGTGCACACACGACTAATAGTTGTCCTATGGAAAATTATGTTGATCTCTGCAGCTCGTCCAGAAGTCACCATGGGCCTCTTGGCCACCAGGCTCCTGACTGTGAGTTTAACCGTAATGTTCCGATAATCCATCTGAAGCGGAACAGGGTTCGTGGGATGTTCAAAAGTCCTAAGCCTGAAATTTCTCAATAAGATTTTCTGACCTGTCTGGTGTGTTCTTTGGACTTCATGGTGTTGAGGTCAGCAAACACAACCAGAATTCATACATAAGGCACACGGGATTAAGAATGGGCACTTTCAGTCTTTTCAGGAAAATCAAAAGAGTTGATTTTAATTGTGCCGTGATTTTTCCAAACAACAGGGGTGAATAACGACGGCCCGCTAGCATGCTCTACCAAAAATGTTTGCTTTGATTTGTGTTCCATCACGACGGACTTTGTATTGGTCTAAACCAGTTCCACACCACTGAAGTTGTGGCTGTAATTTTACAAACCAACTCTGGTTCATCCGTTTCATTCAACGATCCACTTTCGCTCCAAACGCTTCTTAAAAGCAGACTAGGAAATGTAGTCTGAGGCAGACGCCAGTCTCCGTGTATTAGTTATGTCGGAAACATAGGCACGGGCAACAGGACTTCACGTTTTACCCACACTGATCATCGCGATATTTCATTTTCCTAGTTTTCGATGTCAAAGCAAAATTACACTGTATTACCGTGAAGAATGATGATAGAAAAAGCCCACTCGGCTGTCATGTGAACACAAACCTTAGAGGTCGTATGATTTGGTTTCACACTGAATACACAAAGGCTAACCCAAACGGTTTCTGATTCTTGCTGTGGGAAAACTAAACTATAACTCTATTCACAATCTCACCTTTCCTTCCTTAAACCACATTAATTACACCTCAAAGATGATCAACAAACATGAAGAATGACACAGCCAATGTAAAAAACAGGTAGGGTGAAATAAGGAAATGCAGAACGAGAAACTAACTGATATTCCCGGTACTGATAATGTATTAGTTATTTATCTGTGCTTATGATACAAGAAATAATAGAGATCCGTCCTCTGGCATGCGATTCTGATATTATGACAGTACAATATTCAATACTCAGCAATGGAAGAACTAGGAGATACTGTTTCCGCGTTTCAATATTTTATTTTGGTTTTGATGACAAATATAATCTAAAAAGAGCAAAGTACATTCAGTGGAACGTGCAACAGTGAACTACAACCAGCACAACCCATAATCCCATCACAGCCATGCTTGCTTTCTCTAATCTCTGCGCGTGGGCGCAGCTGTGAGTAGATCAGATGGTAAACAAATTGCAGGACTCTATTGAGTCGATGATATAAGGGAAACAGCAGAATTTCTGACTAGCTAAACCTACAGTTGCCGAAATCTTTTATTTGAGTCAGTCATCCTCAACGTCTTAGTATCAATGAGTGCAGTGTGGCAGCAACAGGGAGCATGAAAAACCAGGTATTAAGGCCTATTTTTAACAGAATGAGGTTTACCCAGTAAACATTCTGTCTTTCACACAGTCGATAACTAATTATCCCATTTGCCCTCTTAGGTTACTGTGTAACTCACTGCATAACTAAGCAATGATTTATAAAGGACTTTTCTGTTAACCAATAAAATGAGTCACACGTGTCGCTTCAGCTGCGATCGGGATAAAAGCACCAGAAGAATATTTTCTAATTGGAGAAAACAAACTGTACATATGCCCCAAAACAGTCTAAATTAAACACATGGGCATCAGAAATATCAGATGGTGCTGCTCTGTGCATTACTGTCTGATCAGGAGCAGGTGTGTTGGAAATGTTACAACTACCAAAAAGCAATAAATAGGTAAAACTGGAGTTATGCAGTGTGCGAGCGGTGCTTTCATCCCTTTTTCAGACCAGCACATATACATATACATATTTATACACAGTATATACAGTTGAATCAGAACATGCAAGGGTGCCTTTCTTATATATACAATATATATATATATATGTCTCCATCTCCCAAATAGTTGATATATATATATATAGGATATATATATATATATATATACTATAATATATGCTGCAGTAGGAAGGTAATAAATATATATATAGCATATAGGCATGATTGCTTTATAGATATATATATATATATATATATATATATATATATATATATATATATATATATATATATATATATATATATATATATATATATATATGCAGCACAGATTGTATTTAGACACTAGATGAAAATTGAGGAAATTACTGCTTCACTGTAAATCAGATTTGAAATGAAATGAACAAATAAACACAAAGCAGTGGAGGGACGTGGATGAACTGGAAAAAAAACTGAGTCACAATTCATTCCATAGTATATAGGATACATATATATATTACAAGTCTTGTGTACTTCAGTAAAGTTTTTTTTAAGGTTTTGGGATCAAACGTTTTCACAGTGCAGACAGTTGATTCAGAACATGCAACAGTTCACATCCACATTTTCCCAGCGTCAAGTCCTGTTCTATACTCCATTTCATGTCCCTCCATCTCCCAAATAGTTGAGCAGCAGTGGATATTAGAGGAAATCCAGAACATCCAGAGTGAATAAAACAGAGATGCTGCAGCAGAAGGTAACCAAACATTATTACAGTTCAAAAGGGTAGGCAGATTGATTTATGAATAGCATTCTAAAAGAGATTCCTCCCAAATTACACTTTAATCCCTGTCACCTACTACAAGGTGGTAGGAAAATCATGTTTGGCAGGTGCAGCACAGATTGTATTTAACACTATCCATTAAATATCAAAAAGACCTCAAATTACTGCTTCACTGTATAATCAGATTTGAAATGAAATGAACAGTGTGCACAAAGCAGTGGAGTGGATTTGGATGAACTGGAAAAAAAAACTGATGTCACAATTCATCTCCAGGAAGTTAAAAGGAGAAGTAAAACAAGTGTGAAGTTCATCAAGAATGTTTGTAGTTCAGTAAAGTAACCAGTGTTAAGGTTAGCTGATCAAACGTCTTCACAGCTCCAACCGAACCCAAGAACTCGAGACAACAGTTCACATCGGCTTTTAAACAGTGAGTCGTCTCTCTTGTTTGTTCTTGGCTCCTTTGATCCCAGGTCTGTTTAACATCTTGTGTAACCACCAAGTGGATATTAGAGGACTGATCTGTGAACATATGATGGAATAAAACACAGATCTGAGCAGAGAGCACAGATGATAACTGTATTACAGTTCTAACAGTTTAGCCAGTAGGGCGATAGGGCATGAACATGACCAAAAAGACATACTTTTCTTTAAGACATTAAAATGTCCGCTTTAAATATATAAATCTGAACAAAAATGTAACATTTTTAATCTGATTAAAATGTTTAGAAGTGTTTCCAGCTGGGTATAGTACCTGGAGTTAAGTCTAATATACCCTAATGCATATAGATACTTTTTAGAGGATAGATACCATCTGTGCAGTCTGCAATTCTGTATTTATTACAAGATGTTGAAATCTGTTTAATTATTCTTGAAAATAATTTATTTTGTGCATTTTTTTCACCCTGCATCAAATTAAAGTTGATTATCCGTTAAGCACGCATGAGGTGGAGGGTGGGGTGATTCTTTTTTTTTGCTTTTGAAAAGTCTCAACAGGATTAGGTTGCTTAATATTGTGAAAGGTTACTCTGGAAAATACCAGAATAGGAAGGATGGAGCAGGTTTAAGTTTATTAGATTGATCAGTGTTGCTGAAAATGAAATATTTTGGGTGCAGTGTGTTTTTATATTAAATATAACAGAAGAACTTTAGTGTTGTTGTTTATTTAAACTTGAGTATGAACATCAAAATAATGCAAAAATATATAATAAAAACAGTTTTATTGATCAAAAAACACAGTATATCGGAAAATAAACGATCGGCAGATATCCAAATTTATGATCCGATATATATCGTTATATCGAACATAAAAAGTGGCAGCTGATGTTATCTATATCATTCTACACACCTACTCTAAAGCTGAAGTCTGGTTTGTCATCCCTCACGTGACACCACACATGGCAGCAAGTGTGTGACATCATGTGAAATAATCACCGGATTGAGACGTTTCAATCAGCAAAAGAGCAACAAGAGAAAACCTGATTCTACTTTCTTGGCAAAAATATTGATTTTAACACCATGTTAGGCAGAATTAACATTACATTCAATAAGAAACATGTTTTGTCATGACAAAAGCAGAAAAGGATTCAATATTAATTCGTTATGAAAGCAGTGCTGATGTAATGTGTGGAGACTAGGTTTGGTTAGAGGACAGAGACATGGAATATTAAATGTGTGGATGCCAGTCAAAAATCTGTTCAATGTTTTGACTTTAAGAAGTATCAAGAGGGGAAAAAGCTAAGTGGTAATTTATTGGTCGGTTATATCACCGTCTGACTGTGCTGACAGTTTTCAAATTCAACAACAGTAAACACAGCAACAGCGAGACCAATGACAAGTGACAAATTTACTAACAGTAAAAATCTAAACATTTTCTGTATATTTTAGTTTTGTATGCAAAGAACATCTTTTTGGTTTTTTACCCGTACTACTTCCATGAACTAAAATGTTTTTTAGTTTAGCTTTATTTTTTCGCTTCAGTTCTGGTTTTAGTTTTTGTTAACTGTATCAGCCTTGTATCTATGTCACTACTACCCTTATTTCTCCCTGCTTTTTCACATTTCTCTTACACAACAATGGTTTCAAAAACAATTACAAAAATAAGGATTAAGTTAAACCAACATTACCCATCAATCCCATCTATGGCAGCCTTTCCGTGCAGCAGAAACAACTAGAAACATATAATGCTTCCAGTGTAGTTAGAGATCGCGCCCTGAGACGCATCCCGAGTAGAGTAGAGAAATTACAACAGTGTGCTGTAAAAATGAGTTTTGTGAAGTAGCTGAGAAAATGCACACATTACAGCAAAAAAGTAACGGCACAGAGAGTCCCAGTAGCCTGTTTGCTTGTCACGTGAAGATGTATAGGATCAGAGTTTCTGCTGCGCTGGCTGACGTAAGATTGTAGACTTTATAGAGTTCAAGGAGCAGCAGACTGGCAACATGTATCACTGGCGTAGCCTCTGGAATGCATTTGTCATACTGACCTACTTCTGATCTCTAAGGTGGAAGAAACAGCCAAGAAGTAAGTCTTTAATCTAGAGCTGTGGGAAATCACAAAGCAAATGGACAGGAGCCATGTTGGAAGTCATACAGCTTTAACTAGATTCCACCAAATCTCATTTATTTTTCATACTATGGGGGGGAAAAAGAACGGTTGCAGATAAAGCAACTATCTCACACTTTTTGTACGATCTCCAAACCTTAAAGGGTGGAAACAATATGGCATCGTCCAGGCTGTTTGGTTTTATTACACCCGTGTGACTCAGCAGTCAAAGCAGGAATATACTCATCATCACACGAATATGATCATCATCACAATCTCATCCACCTAAGTACAAAGTTGAAACGGTAACTGGATATTCTCTCATTATCTTGCAATGAGTGTTTGCTAAAGAAACTGAACCTTAGTTCAGTTCACAACATTCCTTCTAGTTACAGCTGTCTGTCCTTTTAAGGACTTACTGCAGGCTAGACTTGCTATAACACGCATAGTAGTTTAATATTGTGGTGGGATGGATGGGGGGGGACAAATCTCTGATGAGTCAGCCACATCAACAAGCCATCGGGCAAATGAACCACTTAGCTGGGATACATCCAGCTGCTAATGACACAGCACGAGTTGCCTTCACAGGACTTCCTTCCTTCCTACCGTCCGTCCTTTCATCCAGCACTTTTCCCATTTCGACAATATACTGCAGGTTCACGGGGGGTCAGAGTCAGAGCTAGTTTACTTAACTCTCTGAGAGACGGTCAGTAAGGGGGCAAAGTGAGTCAGCTTTATCTTCCCCTCCCACACAATTACGAAAATTAAAAAGCCTGCCTTATCAAATTCATGCTGTTGTGTTTTGATGTATTTTACATGCTTTGTGGGTTGTGTTTATAATACAGAAATATAATCTTAAAGGCAAGTTTGCCACTGTAACACAGCTTAGTTTTGCAGAGGACGCTGCATGTTTGACTATACTTGAATAAGTATGTCAGGCTTCTCCAGAAAGCCAAACTGCAGTCAGCCACCAAGCAAACATCCTTTCCTACTCTGCTCCACATCCTGATGTAGGAGGGAAACTGCTAGTTATGATAACACATAGGTGCGAACAGATACTACACAGCCCAGTTAACACCCACCTACCCAACTGCACCCTGTGGCCTCAGACTAAATGTACAAAGTCTGTAAAGACACAGTGTTAGGAAGGAAGCTCTTGAAATTCGAGAAACAAAGGTTCAGTATAACTAATCAATAGAACAAAGCCAATCACTCAAATGAGACAGGATAAGAGACTTTGGCCTGTCAGGTCAGGACCCTTCTGCTCCATTTAACCACAGAGTGGCTGCTGCTGCTGTATGGGCCCAGCTGAGCCAGCTGGAGCAATATGATATTAATGTTAATGTCAGCATACAGTTAATCAACAAAAACGACATGTGAAAGCGTTCCTCACTCAAGTCTAGGAGGAGACTTTGTCTGATTTAACGCCAAAACCTCTACACTTGGCCACAAACCAGGTACTGAGAGACAACAAAAAACACTTGCAAAATATCTAAACTTACGGTATGTATAGGACTGCATGAGCTTTACAGTAGAGCAAGGTACCAGCCAGCTCCACCAGCCTCCTGTAACAACATCTTTTGCGAATACAAAGTCTATGCATTAACGTTTACCTAACATGACTTCTCTCCAGGTATGTGTTGTTACCCGAAACAAGCTCCCAAAACGACATTTCTCAAATGTCACCTCCGATTCAATGATGTACAAATATTATTGAGTTTCTTTGCCAGCTCATCAGGTAAACTGTCGCGTTTGGACTGCATTCTGTAGTGATCGATATATTTGTGTGGAAGTGACTACATTCCACAGGCTGTCCCATTAGAACCGAGGTTTTCATCTGTGGTGCACCAGCAATGTGCATGTTCTTTGCACAAAGAAAATTGAGATTTATAACAGGCCAGTGCAGTTAAATCGTTAGCTGCTCTATTAAAACCAACAGAGCGTGACATTCCCAAACGTGCGAAGGTGCAGCCCGCGGATCCCACGGTAACGTTAAAAAAAATCCACTGTTTGTCAAACGACTGAGAGAAGCGTGTCTTCTTACCTCTGAATGCCATGTGATTATAATCCAATCGTCAATAATTCTATTAAATCCATTTTCCTGTGTAAATCCAAATTTCACAGTGAAGCCAAATTGGGAATGTCTATTTTTTTCGCTGGGTAGGGACATAGAGAACAGAGCCACACGGCAGACGAGAAGGCGCAACTTGAAACTGACTGAGAGGGATCCGTCGAAACCATAACGCCGACGAGGAGGGGGGGACGTGCAGCTCTGTAAATAACAATATGTTCCGGAAATTTGAGCGAACAAATAATGTTCCTGTACTACATGTTGAAATAAAAGTACAATGCAGTAATAGACTGCATACGGCACAGAGACGACGCTGTGCTAGCTTGTACTTCAATCTTTCTAACAGTACAAGGTGAGCAACCCTCGCTCTTTCTTGAGGTGAGCCAGCGTGTTTTAACTCAGTTTAATCCAATTGGTCTCTTCCAACGTGACGCAGCAGCAGTGTTGCGTTCAATGCTGTCGAAACCTTGACCGAAACATTAAAACTGGTTTAGACAACCGGGGATACCGGTGGGGTTTCATTTAACATGATATCCGAACAGCCAAATTTTATTTGTATTTATTTATTTTGTTATCTTTCAGTTACTGTCAGAGTATTTTCTGTTTGCCTTGTGTGTGATTGTGTATATAAATACTGACTTAAGCTGGGGGGTAAAAATTGATAAATTACTGCCAATAATGATTAGCCTGCACAAAAATGGGTTATAACTGTAAAATTGTTTACTGTGCACTATCCGCACAGGTGCGTTACCAGAATATAGAGGCGTGATTCAGATGTGCACTCTGGCACCCGGGAGTTTTATATGGACAGTAAAAGAAGTAGGCTCTAGGTAGTCTGGAATGATAAGGCGACATGACATAAAATAATGGTTAACATTCCTGAAACGTGTGCATCTGCTGTGTCTATCTGCAAGTCTCCTTCTTTTCCACTGTAGGAAATCTTAAAAATATGATTCCAAAGGAAATTCCAAAGCTCATTTGTTTGTTTTCTAACAAAGTATAGACCCAGATTGTGCAGTGGTTTCAAAGGGGCTGAAGTTTGCCTCAGTGGAAAACCATAAGATTACAATTTGGGAAAATTATAAGTTTTAAACAATCACTTTCAAATGGCAAGAAACAGTTTAGTGAGTCTTTGGCTGCTTCCCGCAGACAGAAATATGCATTACTGATACACTGCTTTTGTTTCAGTCACAACATGGTCTGAGACTTCTCCCCAGACTACAAAAAAAAGCGTACTCGTCAATGGTTCTGCAATCCAGACTCCAAATGAACCTTGTCAAAAGAAAGGTTTTTATTAACCAATCATTCAAAATCACCACTGGTTCAAAAAAATTAAGTGGATCACAGGCAAGCAAAAACAGTGCAGTCTCAGAGATGTGGCAGCTTGAGATAAAGTTCATCCACTTGGATCAGAAAAAGATTTTTCTATATTCTCTATAAGGTGCTACATTCTTAGGCCATGTTGAAAGGAGAAACCCTTCAGCTGCTATCAGCTCTGGGCACATTACAGCAGCTAGCAAGGCAAACACCTTCCCATCAGCTCATGTCACTGGACAGATAGTGTGGCTGAGACACAAGGCACGTGTAATATAAACTACAACTTTGGCCAAGTTGGTAGTTCAGCATTAGTTTGATTTATTTTGTTTAAAATAGCTTTGTAAGCACATAATTTAATAAATGATATGGTGTATATACTAAAAAAATACTGAAAAATATTGGTCCCACCTACGCAGTGAGAAGATAAGATAAAGGGATATCGAATACAAATATACAAGGAGAGATAAACGGGCAGAAGTCAGAACCGTATAATGCCATATACTAACCAGATTGTCACGGCTAAGTCACATGTAATGAGTTTACAGGCACAATGTTGTTGTATAACTATTCTGTCAAAACATAATGGGGATAATAAAAAAAATTACAAGTCCCTTTCCAAACAATCTTTAAGGTTACTCTTACAAGCCACACACACACACACACACACACACACACACACACACACACACACACACACACACACACACACACACACACACACAAATAAAAAGCAAAAAGTCCAACAGCCTGTAAACATCATGCACACACACACACACACACACACACACATGATGAATAAAAAGCAAAAATCCAACAGCCTTAAACTTTAGCACTTTGAATGAATGAATGAATTAGATCTTTAGCACTTTATTAGTGACTGCATCATCTCTCATTCATCCTTTGTAATTATGTATGAGGTTCAAATGTAAGATAATGTAAACCAGCAACATTTTTACCATGAATTAATTTGCAGCTATAAAGCCTCTCTGTTTCTACAAGGACATTTTACATAGCATATAAGTCCTGCAATCAGAGCAAACTGTCCCAGTTGAAATTTGCATGGATTTGCTAATTATACAAAACCCCGGTGGGGCACAGAGTGTCAGCCAGATCTAATTGTGTAGAAATGAGCAAGATAGAAAAAGGAAGACAGACTTGGAGGAGTAGAAATAGAAAAAAAAAAGAGAGGACTAAGATTAGCAGTTGGAGGCTGAATGACTCGCTGCCAGATCATAATACATCGGAAGGAGTTTCACCATGTTATGAAATTGCCTCTAATTGCACTGAGCACCCTGGTTCCCACCGTGGCTCTGTTCGCTGTTAAGGTCTGTCATCAGCCTTTGAGTAAACATACAGACAAAGGGTTGTCTACCTAAGGTGAGGCAGGCTGCATGCATTCTCCACATCACAAAGGGATTACTGATGCCATCCCTGAAATCATCAAAGGCATCTGCCATGTCACATTATCCAATACTGATGACAATGGACTGCATCAGATCTCCTTTCATTTGCTTGCAGTGCAGCAGGTGAACGTGGGTAATAAAGGTGAAGTACTCACTGTACTGAATGAAGACAGGAACAAGCTGAAGATCCAAAAGCTATTCCTCAGAATGGAATTGTTGTCTTTCTATCTTCCTTCCTCCCTTTCCTCTTCTCTTTCTGCCTCTCCTCCTGCCTTCTTCCCCCCCTCCACCTCTTCTTTTCTCACCACAGCAAGATGCTGCCTGGACCAGTGCTCGTTGTCATGGTAACCAAGACTGGGGGGGGGATTCTCATGTGACTGGATCTCCTTGAGCACTGATTGGCCAGATACACTGATGTAGGGAGGGAGAGATGGGGCGGAGGGGGTGATGTCACATGCCCATCGGTTCACAGATTGGAGGAATCCTCAGCCAGGCCGCCTGCAGGCACAGACAGACACAATGGGCGTCTTTTTAAGGTGGGGTTGATCTGAAGTGGAGCACTTCCACAGTCAGGAAGAATCCCCTTGACTGACTGAGTGACTGACTGATTTAGTGGTGTGGTGACTTACTTAAAGGGATTCTGACATGCTGATGTAAGAAGTGAGATGGCGCTGGCTTGGCTCCCACCTGTTTTTGCTCTCATTTCAAACTGTACTGCTTTCTGCTGCCACTAAAATCTCTCCCAACTGGCAGGATGCAGAGTGTTACAAAACATATGGGATCGCTCATATGTGGCAACTTGACCTGCTGGACCTACCGCTGTTCCTCCTCCTACTGGGCCTACTGTATTTATAGGACTGCAGAAACCAGACAGATGCAGGACTGCTGCTATTCACTCTTAGATAGCCATATTCATACTGCTTTCAACACAAACCACTGAGACATGTATGTCTCAATGCATTGCTGCTGATAAGAACTTTCAGCTATTTCCTGAAATAAAAGGTTTCATTCAGACCACATTTAACTGCTGCCAAACTGTGATTAAAAATACAGAAGAGCTAGCAGAACACCACAAGAATGTGCAGCCATAATTGCATAATTATTCTTACTTTTGTCATATATTTTCTGTTTTAGAGTCTTGAAAGGTAGTGGTGATGAGGACACAGGAATTAAAGGAGGACTCAGCAGCTGAGTGAAAAAAGAAAGAGCTTCCTGGCTTCATTTAAGCAGTAGATATCAGATATCAGGATAAACACTTTTATGTTTTCTATCTCTTTTGAGCAGAAAGTAGGTCTCTATTAATTTCCCAACGATGACATGAGTAATCACGGTCCGAGCCTGTTGTCCAGACTGTTGTGTAACAGTTTGGGATTGGTCCAGTTCAGCCAGAGATGAGAAATGTTCTTGAATCGTGTTTGTTTCTCTGAGCTGATGTCATGTGTTGCCTTTTTGCACTCAGCAACTCAATAATCCCGATTTGACAAAGTTTTCAGAGTTGGTGGTCGTCTGGATTGCTTCACTTTGGCCATCTTGTTTTGCAGTGCAACTGTGGAGAGTCGTGCTGTGTATGTGCATGCACGCCCACTGATTTCCCTGTAAGCAAAAACAGATTCACTCCTGCCACTGACCTGTGTCTCAAGACATTTCTTTACTTTTTAAAGTAAAATTAATTATGCATTTTTTCTATGCTATGGAAAATGACAAATTATATTTATTCTTAAAACATACAAATAGATGTGAATGCATATTTCACTGTGAATATCACACCTGCACTCACCCACTCACACTGTCTGAATCAATCAGTCATGTAGCTTAAACATCAAGCTCCAGTGACACCAGGGCTATGCATAATGCACCCATTTTTCCTGTAATGCCATTACTGGGCAGTGAGCTTTATTAATAAAACATGCACTACTGTCTCCAAAGCCATCTGTTTCTCCACACCCAACAGGCACTGCCCACCTAAAGGTGTCATTCACTTCCATAAAAAAAACACTGTTTTTCAACAGAATAAAAAAATGCAGGACTTGCTTAGTGCTTCCTTATTTTGCATCTATATCACTCCATCTTTGGTGCAAAAAATGTACATAAACAAAATTAAAATGCTGCAGAAATCTGATTTATGTCTTATTTACTGTGAGTCTAACACTTGAAAAAAAAAAACAAATATGCTTTATGTGTGATGATCGACTCGTTTACAAAAGTGGAGCTTCACTGAAGCAGACGACATGTTAATGCAGGTCCAGCTCTCTAAAACTCACGACAGCCATAAGGCCTTCATCTGTACGGCTGATTCATATTGAGGCTGTCACTGTTACTGTCCCCCCTCTCCTCCAATTCTCTCAAGTGTCTCTGTACATATGCTCTCCCCTCTCCCTTCTCGTGTGAGTGTGAATGAAAAGATGATGAGATCAGTGATACTAGTGATCTCATCATGTTCATAGCCGGCCATCAGGAAGCTGTTATGGGCCACTGAGCACTAAGCTGCAGAGGAGAAGGAACTGAGAAGAGGAATGGCAAAAGTAAATCTTCCTCATCGGATTGACCTTACTTGGATATTCATGTTTCAATTTGAGAGCATATTAATGCTAAGAATAATTGATCAATTAATTAAACTATCAGCAGAGCTAGAGAAACTAGCATTTTATCAATAGAAAAACATATATACATATAACTGACTATATAATATAACTATATATTACTATATAACATATAACTGAATTTCCCAGAGGAACCTACCCAAATGATTAATAAAGTTCTATCTATTTAAACCCAAACTAAAGCCTGTTTACTACAATAGAAAACAACGTTTACTTGAGAAAGCAGTTCAATACGCCACTGAATGTCATTAAAAAAGTGTCAAACAAAGTGGAACATTTCCATTGTAGATCAACCCCCAGATAATAACTATATTTCCAGAACGCTGAAAGAATAAAAACTGTCAAATATTATGCGCAGAAAGACAGCAGATTTTGAGATGTGTTGCTGGTTGAGCAGGTAAAAAATGGGTCAGATTTGCTGTATGTTTTCACCTGCTCTCTCTGCTCTCTCGCCCCACCTTCATGTTAAATTTTCACTACTCCACTATTATCAATGGAATCACCAACTGTTTATTTATTTATTGGATACAAACTGAAATAAATCACCTGAAGACACACACTCAACAACCGAGGAAATGCTCCAATATGAATAAATAGGATTCCAGCAGCAAACTTGTCAACAGCGCACAAGAAAGATGTGTGCACAGCTTCTTTTTTTTTTTTTTAATTTAGGGAGGGCAATTGTTTGATCCTTCAGATAAACACAGCATGAATTCTCTCAGTCCAAAAAAGTGATAATGGAAAGGACTTTTAAGAATCGTATCAGTGTGTAACTTTACCGTTTCATTTCCTCCAGAACCGTGAGCTCTAACTCTGTGCAAACACTACGTAAATCAGCTCCAGTCGGCTGCCCCCGAGCACGAAGAATAGAGGGAGAGGTTATGAGAGACTGAGGTGTTTGTGTGTGAGATGGTTGGGTGCTTAACAAAGGAAATCGGTGAACAAAAGTTAGAAAGTGAAAACGCACCTACCCACAGAGTCAGGGGAGAGAGAAACAGCAGACAGTGGGTGTCAGATTTCAGGAGGTTAGTCTGTGTCTGTGGTCAGTCTGAGCAGGTCTAAATTTAAGCGTATGTGTTTAGGATACCTCAGACCAGGCCTGTGTGAGGACTGAAAAAAGTAGTGGTCAGGGTGCGGCCGCACTGGAAACATTTCTCACACTGCTGGTTATTCACTGTGTCCATGAACTGCTAAGTTGGTAGGCTGTAAATCCATCCGTTCCTACAAGAGCCAGTAGTCTCTGATCTTTAGCAACGCACAAGACGTTCCTGGTCTAAGTATGGCTGTGAATGTCATGACTCAAGGTGTTTAGGGGTCAGGGGTTACCAGCGTAGAGTGGATCAAGCTAAACAGTGAGCTGTGGGCATCCATGGGAAAAATAATTCAGTTTATTTTAACAATATCTTATACGCATTGCAAGGAAGGTATTAATCTTAGAATATAACAGAATAAAAGAGCATATTTTGCATGTTTACCTTGAAAGTATTAGCTTTATAAGAGAATACGTAATTCTTCCATAACAACAACAACAACAACAACAACAACAACAAAAAACAGCAACAGAAATGAAAAGCAAACATTAAACATAACTTAAAGGTTTTTATCAAGTATTTCTGTAAGGCTGTGGTTTTGGGGGTACATTAGTTCTTAAAGCTAGTTATTTGTAAGCATGCTAACATGCTAACAAACAAGCTGTTTTGGGGTATAATGCTAACCATGTTTCCCATTACAGTTAAGATTTTTTGCTATTGTTTCTAAATTAGTTCTAAGACATTCGATATGAATTTATGGCACTACAGGAGACATGAATAAAGGGTGATGCCTACAGCTAAGCTAATTCACTCAAAATCACTCTCAAAGTGAAAAACTCATGTCAGCACTAAAGGCCATCTTAGCTATGGGCACCATGTCTGCACCACATGGCAACCCCTTTTATATTGCTGTTACAGATCATATAACCAGCACCAACACACTATACCAGCATCAATGTGGAGGTTTGGTCAGAGTGGCAAAACCTATATCGTTCAGGTAAAGTTTCCACACCCTCAGCACAGGTAAATATGGATAAATAGACTGTAAAAACTCTATTTTATCTTGGATAAAGGAGTGAAAGTGTTTACTCTGCTTATTTGCCCTCAAAGATTAAACATACATGTTATTGCTCCATTCACTCTGACAGGTAAGGGATATTGTTTCCTCCTCTGCTGGCACTAATCTTACTATAACATCTTAATTCAGCAGGATCAACTGTCATTTCTGTCTCACTAAATTTAATAAGGTGGTAGAGGAAAAACATGCTGGACTAAACAGTGCATGAAAATGGATAATTGCATCTAAATCCATGGAATTAGATGGTCTAATAAATTGAATTACATTCCGCTACAAGGTAATATTCATGATGGCTGGGACACAATAAAAAGGTTGTGCCACAGAACACTAGTTCACCAGTTTCGATAATTTATTTATTTCAGTCACATCAAAACTCTAGCTCACTATTACAGTTACATAACTAATCCAACAGAAGCATGCTTCCTTGAGGGAAATTTGCTTTATAGTGTCTTCATGAAGAGGAGTGTTTTTGCATGTCATTACTATATATTTGTTTGGCTGTGTGGGAAACATGGCTGCCTTTGAAAACAGCTGGTGTGCAAACACATAAAGGTCAAGTTGCATTATATTGATTATAATACTTGAAATATACACTTTTAAAGAAATACATTTATGATATGAAGTTAAATGACCAACCCTTCAGCTTTATACAAGAAGTGTAGTTCACTCTTCTTTCAACACTGTGCAGTGTAACACAATGGTTGTGCAATGTTTTCTGAGACTGTGAAGGGAGCTTATTTTGTAACATCTGAACATGGGCTTGAAGCTTCAAAATAAAAATAATAATTCAAGATCTTTTCCAAATGTGTGGTGGGTTTGAAATGTGTGGTTGTTCAGAAGGCAGAGGGGAAAAAAAGATGCCACTGAGTTGCATTTCAGGACTCCTGTGTTTTTGGGATTAGACTCACACTGGACTTATCTTTTGTGAGACAGCAAAGTGTAAAACCTACAGAAGTCTTTTCATCTGGGTTCTTCTTGTATTGCGAGTACCCAGCAAAGCGTCATCAGTGTTACTTTCCACACTTTCCCCAGAGGGTGCGATTAAGCTGTGCCTTATCAAATACCAAACGGTGATTCCAAACAATGTGTGCTCGCGACTAGAACAGAATTTTAATCACATTCTGCTTTAGACTGCCAAGGTGCCCTCTGCCTTTTTTTTTCTCCCTTTTTCATGCACTCTCCCCCTCTCAGAGAGGCTGCTATGTACTCGCCCTGATCAGATGATGGGTTTGCTAACTGTAATCAGAAGTCAGTAAACACAGTCCTCAGCAAAGCTTTTTCAATACAGTTGGAGACAAAGCAGAGCTGAACTGCAGTTTACACAATGGCCTCAAATCTCAGTACAAATCAGCTCGCATATATTACCCAAAAATTCAAGTTGATCACATCTGACAACATAAGCTGAGCTGGAGAGCTGTTTTTTTCAGCCTTCATCAAAGCTAACATATAGCCTGGCTTTTACCCCTAAAGTGAAAAAACAGCAAGATTAAGTTGTTACTTTTTTTAGCTTCAAGTATACTTTTGGATTCCAGCTTATCGTGATGATTCATTAAGTGCACAACAAACAGGTAATGGTTTCAGTTGACACTTAAACTTGATACAAAGTGGCCATGATGGTCGTCCGTGAGTCTGTGCACACATACAGCCCAAGGACAGAAAGCAAACACCTCTACCCCTGTTACAGGCACATGTACCTGTAACATATATATAGTGCACATGCGCTATACACGACACACAATTCTCCCGCATTGTGTCTACTATTATCAGTGACCTTTACTGCTGTAGGAGACTGAATAGTACAACAAACAGTCCTTGTCCTGTAGCTATCAAGGGACATGAGCAGTGTAAATGAATTCTGAATTCTTGCATTGCATGAAGGCCCTGAGATGTGTTAGTGTGAGTTTCTTCAAAGACAGTTTTATTGGATCTCTTACAGCAGCCTCCTGGTGTCGAGGATATGACTCACTTTCTGTGAGGCCAATAACGCAACGGGACAACAGAGAAGAAGATATTTAAGTGTATGTTGAAAGAAAAACTGGCAACGTTTCTCCACCCTGGAAATGCAGTGGACAGTAGCTACGGTGTTCAAGACGGCTTGAAGAGCAGATATCATGTTCCAAGTCCTGATATTGACAGGTTTAGGTTAAGGTGACAGCATGAACGGAGCCGTTAGGTTTCTAACACAATCCATTATAAGATGTCAATTTGTTTAATAGCAACAAATTGATCCTGCTCTGTCCTAGGGGAGGATTCTCAGCTGATGCTGATATTTTTCTTTTACTGTTGTCGTTGTTTTAATTACAGTAGTTTGTATGTGACGCTTGCACCATACCACAGACATTTCTCTTATTGCTCACCTGTCCAAATTCTCACAGTCTGTGTTATCAAACCAGATCTCCACTCTCTGTGTCAAAGCAAAAGAGAAAACACACAGCTAACGACTGCAGCTGTTCAAATATTGTGACATGTGATCTGTGGCTGGCACAAAGAGAGACTGTAGTGAATGACCAGGATACAAAGAGTGGAGAACAGGGGGCTCAACCGTGTGGCCTGTCCCTGACTCCCAAACACAGGCACAAACAGCAGCGTCTTTATTGTGCATTCTTCTACACGTCATGCAGAGCTGCTGCCTTTGGCCTCTGACAAATATCCTTACACACACAAAAAACTCCACCCACAATTGCAAACTATTTTCGGAAGCAGGATAATTATTTAAAACCAACATGAGGAAATCCAAGAAAAGGTATTATCTATACAAATATGTTGAATAAACATGACTATGAGCGGTGGCTGCTGAGCAGAAATCAAACCAAGGGAAGAGTGAGTAATGAATTCTTTATCTCATAAAGAACAGAACTGCTTTTGTTCTGCTGGTAGCTCTTACTCATGCTTTGACAAGACTTTCAGAGCCGTTTATTCATCCCACTGCCACCTTTCCCTTTACAGCTTTTATCGCACCTGTAGATGAGGATCAGACAGACAAAGCCGCTGCTTTTAAAGCTTTCCACACACCTTTTTTGAGTCAGACAGAAAAGTCCTTTCTGCCACTACCTACACCCTAAGACTTCTGCTTTGGGTGTGTATTGAGAATATCAGGGCTCTTCTTGGGCTAAATTATGATGTTAATGTGGTCGGCAAGTGGAATTAGAAAGGTTAAAAACACAGAAACTGGAAATTCATTAGCAAACGAACCCCATGACCTCACTGCTGTACTGATGCTGACTGGCACTGACACATGCTCTTTGGAGGTGACAAAGCCAGGCAAGCAGCTCTGTGACTCTCTCCAGCTAAGCACATCAATGTTGCAAGCTAAATACTAAGATCAGTATGCTAACGTGATCACAACACAGTAACGTTTGCATTACAGCATGCTAGCATCTGATGATTAGTAAGAGTCAAAGGCCACAAATTAAGGTTTGGACGCAGTTGTGGCACTAGACTAAAGGATTTGGGCTGTTAGTAGCTTATATAGAAGAAGTAAACACTGTTATATCCACAAGTTCACTCAAAACCACCTATATTTGATCTCAGTTACATGCACATATGCACACAAGCTGCTTGGATTATCACAGTCTGATATATCTATCTGAGGAAATGAAGAACACATCAGTAAAGAATGCAACCTTTCATTTACAAGAAAGTAGATGACAAAGTCCAGCAATGTTGATAATCCCAGAGCTCAGGGAAAGACCTCACTGAAGAGGCCTCATGTGATGTTTTTCATTTCCTGTTTTCTTCTTTTCAGCCTGATGAGGTTCTATGGACTTCACAAGACATAAAAGTATGAAATAATACCTTGACAGCCTTAGTAGGCTTTAGTATATTTGGATTACTGCAAGGTTTCTTTATGCATGGTGGTTAAAAGCTGGCTTAGAGAAGCTGCAAAGCAGTAAGGCCCTTTGAATCTTCATAGGGGTAATATATATATATATATATATATATATACATATACATATACATAGTTTTCAGGCCCTTTGAATCTTCACATGAGGGTAATCATCTTATATATATATATAATTCTGATTGCATCCTGGCAAACTGCATTTCTGCAACAACACATTTAAAAGCAGAATATTTTCCAGATGAATGGCAAAAATCACATAAGAATAACAAAGTACATTTTTCCAAAATATAAATTAAGATCAATTTAAGCTGAAATATATGATGCCCTGCCCTCGGAAATGATTGTTGGCATGAAGATAAAGCAAACAATGAGTCATAATGATGGTTATTTGAATGATGACTCATTTTAACTCCACTACAAAAACGAGTGAAGCTGAGAAAAGAGGTTTCTAGTTTTCAAATGGGTTAGCTACTGGTATTTGGTATTCATATACAATGCTTTTATTTTGAAAAAAACACAAGTATACAGGTAAATTAAGAGAAACTGATGGAAAAGAATTTTTAATGATGTAGTAGGTGGGGATTGTGCTGGTATCCACATGCATAATGCCAAGCGTTGCAGCTTGGCATTCCTGCTACACTCTGTATGCTTGTGCATGCATATGAGTGAATCACATTTGGCCTGCAGCTCTCATCCTGACATCAGCTCTGATCTCTGACCCCAGTCATACCCCCTCACCTCAATGAGCTCATCATTATTAAAGAAAGGGAAATATCTGTTCTCAAACTCCACCTGAGTAAAAAGAGCAATTCCACAGAGTTATTTCCACATTTAAAGTCAGTACGGAAAACAAAATTACATTGATGTTAATAAGTTAAACATGCTAAACATATGCAACACTGGCATGCTGCTAGATTTAATGCACAAGAGCATAATTACAGTCGATGTGTCATGTATACAAGCTGGATGTCACTGAAAGGAACAACAGTCATTTCAGCCAGTGTGGGCATCCCATAATTTTCTCATCCAGTGAGGGTGTGGAGCAGCATGTTGGGTAACTCTAAATCGTGTAGTCAGCCTTTCTTTGGTGTCAGTTAACTGGTTACTGTGGTAACTGTGCGCTCTTGGATGGTTTCCCTGTCAGCAGCTCGTCTCTGGCTGTCTTCACAGAAGCTGTGCCCGTGTGGGTCTTCCTAAATGAGCGATATTATATCTGATCTTCCTCTCTAACCTATAGAAAGACAAACATGTAGCCTTAGACAGATGTGGACGCAGGCAGGTTCCAGTCAGGTAATGGACAGCCTGTTATGACAGAAGAGCCAGTGTGAGACAAGGAGAAGCAGGTAAGAGTAAGTTCTGTAGCCTGAAATGAACGTACCCTCCCACTGCTAGGGAAAATATCTACCAAAGGCTAGAATAAAAATAGACAGCAGCCACACCCTGAGTATCCAACCACACTGAATAGGATTTTACACATAATACATGTGGTGTAAAAGAAGATTCCCACAGTTCATCTAGCAGGTTAGCCAGAGCTCAGCCAGTTCCTGGGATCACAGAGATGTGGATTATGAAAAAGGCATGTACATTATTCTTTGCACAATCCCTCCTGCTCTCCAACTGAGGACTCCTCTGTTAGAGAGCAGGGAGGGACTGCTTTTCTGTCCACCCCTCAAGGGTTGAACCTGCGTGACAGCCCAGCTGGAATCCCTACTCTGTCAGACTTCTTTACTCCGCTCTCTACAGCCCACAGTTTCACAACAGCAATGGCCCGGTGACAGGTTAATGCAAGAATCTACCAGTCCACTGTGTCATTCTGGATGGTTACTAGGTTACAGGAGTGTTTGTTTAGTGCTGTTGTGATCAAGAAACGCAGATGAAGAGTCAGACACACCTGAGTGTAATGTGGACATACATCAGATGGCAGTGATTTAATCTTAAAAAAGTGACACTATAAAGACAAATCTTTGAAGGCCACAAAATAACAGGCCTGTTTTTACAAAAACACAAGCTCTGGGCAATGAATATGAGGACTATTTACCAGCATAAATTAGCTAAAATATACGACTTTGAGTTCTCGTACTCAGCTGTCAATGTGCTGTTAGGAGCACTTACACCCCCCTCCCTGATATAAGGCTGTGGAGTCACATTTAAATAAATTCTGTGCATCCACATTTCTCATATGCTAATAGATCAAATGTCCAAGCCTATTTCTAGTGACCTCAACTTTTTTATGTATACCTGCAATTCCTAAATGTAATGTTAAAATGCCAAAGCAACAACTTTGTAGTCAATTTTTTTTTTTTTTTTTTTTTTTTTTAAACGGTATATGAAGACTGTCACTTTTGTAGCAAAATTGCTGGCTAAGGTGTTCTCTCAATAGCAATATCAGTATTTACTCACTTTAATGAAAGTTTTTCAAAGCTGGCTCCATCTGTCTGAAAGTTGATTCCAGTGAAATTGGAAAGAAGAGCCAGAGGGACAGCTGCAACCAAGACCAAACACACTTTCTACTCCTCCCTGCGCATGTGTCTGTGGGCATGAATCTCACGTCTGACTGGGTGTTGCTTCTATTTATAAAACTCTGACCCTGTGGCCTGTGTAACTCCTCCAGGTGCCCTTTGCTGTGAGTCTCCCACCATCACCCCTAGCGGGCTCATCTGTACTCGCAAGATTTGTGTGTACACAATGACGTAACACACCGAGATAAATACGGACAGCCCGGCCCTACCTGGGGCAATTTGTGCTAACATGTTGTTATCATACTATTTTTAACAGCAGGAAAAATAAAACAGTGCATGAAAGTTGCACTAATTTCAAATTTTTTATTGTTCTTGTCATTTTACTATGGGGCCACACACAGCATTGACATGTAAAATTGGACAGAACTCACCATGTTTAAAAACCAGTCTCACTCCCCCAGCCTAATCTGGGCTACTTGGGACACGTATGGATCATTACACCACTGGCTGTAACGTTACGTGAGCTAGCATGGCCATAAAGTCATCATCCATCAGTCCAGCCTAAATGTTGCCCAAAGAAAACTTCAGATGAAGTTTGAAGATTGCTTTTTCTTTTGTCCTGAGAAAAGGCTTTACTTGTGGTTTGCTGACTTCTATTTTTAACTCAAGAGTTGCAAAGTTAAGGATTTATGTTTCACTGTATGTACAATGACCCCAGTTTTATAAGAATTTGAAGGAGGAAATTAGAGGTCATCCATATCTATACTGTATGTATTTAAGACATTCCTGCATCTATCCATTTTCTGCCGCTAATCACAGTTTGAGTCATGGCGGCCCACACTTCCCTCACCCCAGCCACCTCCTCCAGCTCATCCAGGGGGACACCGAGATGTCCCCAAGCCAGCTGAAAGATGTGTTCTCTCCAGTCAGTCCTGAGTCTGCCCTGGGGCTTCTTTCGAGTAGGACATGCCCGGAATACCTCATCTAGGAGGCGTTCAGGAAGCATCCTAGTCAGATGCCAGAACCACCTCAACTGGCTCCTTTCAATGTGGAGGATGAGCAGCACACTAAATACTCAAGAATAACTGAGATAAAAGGAAGGTTGGAGATGGCCTATAGTTAGCTAAGATAGCTCGGTCAAGTGATGCTGAAGTGAAGTAGTGGTTTCATTATTGCCAGATTGAAGTCCTGCGGTACATGACTGATCAAATTTAAGATCAAATCATTAGTTAAAGGATCGTTGTTACATGGATACTATTAGACAGTGAAGAAAGTTGTGAGATTATTGCGCAGTTAAAGACTTTCCACATTGCTGTATCGTATACTGTGTTCTCTGCCCACAGAGATTATATTGATATAAAAAAAAAAAAATCATTTTAATCTTGTTTCATAAGCAAATGAATATGCAGTCGAGCAAACAAAACTGCGCAGGTTATTTCTGTACTCAACTATGATTCACTAAAGAGAAAGCAGACAGGACGAGACAACATCCCCGCGGTGTCCATCTGCTGACCAAGACAAAGCAATTAGAGAAATAATGGCTTAAAGGGATTACCTGCTGATTATTGTCCAGACAGCATGCAACCAGAACGCAAAGTCTAAGGCTCCTCTGAAAGAGGTAAAAGGACTGTGTGTGTGCATTTAAGTACAAAGAAACACATAACCAGTGTTTTGGTTCTTTTCATTCCATCAGCATGATGTTGTTTGCTCCATCTCTATGGTTCTTCTCGATATATAGAGTGAGGGAAAGTTAAAAGTGGGACAATGTTTTTTGTGGTCTCATTCTATTCTTCCACATACACACTAATAGCTGCCTGGCTGGTCTTGGCGGAGCTGCTGCTGCTGGTGGTGCAAACTGTCCTGAAAACATCCAGAGGATGTGGTCTGAAGGACAGCAGTGCAGGGAGATCCAGTGCCTGCTAATAGGGATTAATGCTGTCAGAGGATCAGCTGTGGCGTACCGGATATCTTTATAAAGTTTAACAAAATACCACAGCTACCTAACAACATGCATTATAATGCTTTTGCAAGAAGGGTTTCTGAGCCAAAATTAGTTAGAAGTTTGTAAAAGGATCCTTATTTTCTGCAACTGCTTTCCTAATAAAAGGCTTCTTCAAATATGACCTGTATTCTCTGGAATCCAAAACCTGTGTTGTGTTTCCTTGTCTGCTATAAAGAACAATAAACATGTTTAATGTGTCAGCTACTAGTGCAAAGGACACAACAGTTAGGTCTGTGGAAGACATCCGCCAGCAGCTGACAGGCAGGATCAGTGTCTGAAGTCAGCTGCCGAACAAACGGGCACCCTCTCATGAATGACAGCTATTCACCTCTCCCTAGAACATCATATGAGTGCTGCCTCCTACTCAGCACAGCGGCAGCGCACAATGTGACACTGTGTCTTCTAATACAGTACAGCCTGGTGGAGAGGGGGTGACAGAGAAACAGATAACCTGCACTGTGACCTTGAGGACAGCGATCGTCCGCCGGCGACCAGAGGTGATGTCAGCAAGAGTTACCTGACCTGACACGAGGCGGTACAATGGTGAGCCTAATGCATGCAGACACTTTTGCTTCTAAACTTGGATAAAATATGTGTCATGCAGTGGTAAGTAGGGCAGCACTAGCTACTGGCACGTTCTTTCTGTACCCTTCTCTAACCTTGCTTATCTCTCTCTCACACACAGAGAGAGATAAATGTTCATTTGTTATGAAAACAGATCCTCCTGGAGATCCATGACTTTCCTCCATTACGTCAGATGAGTCTCATGTCACACACATGTGCAGAAAATCTAAACTTTCTCTTATCGCTGCCGTTTCTGCATCTCTAGCTCAGAAATCCCCCTGACACCCTCACCTCACTATCATGCAGAGAAGACAGGCAGAGATGACAGAGCAAAGATAACCTGCATTGGTTGGTAGAGATAAAAAGGAGATAAAAGGGGTGGAGAGAAGGGAAATGTAGGTTTTAGACCACACAATACGGTTGAAGGCACTGCTGGTCATAAAAACGTGATTGAAAATCCAGGAAAAAAATATGTGTGGTATTTGAGACAAATGAAGGCACTCAGTTTCATGCAAAATTCATATGCGCAGCCAATGCTAAAAGTGAACACAGTGGCATCCTTCCATGACATCAGTGCCAGCTGGCCCTTAGCTGGGTACCGCAGAAGATGTCTGCAGTGTCGCCATCAGTCAACTATTCGTGCTGCCATTGATTCATACTGTCGGCAGCAGCAGCAGCTCTAATGGTATGTAATAGTGCAGCATGCAGAGAATTGCATAAGAAGAAGCCATGCTTGTAAACAAGGAGGGCGAGGACCACAACCTCCCACAGCAGCGCCACTGCAACAAAGCTAACAGCTGTAAGGGCTCATCGTAGGCTGTGTCAACAATACTTGCCTCATTCACTGTCATGAAACTGCAGGAATGTCATTTTCTGATACACACACACACACACACACACACACACACATACAGCGCACAAATGTCTGCAACTGCACCCTATTCAGGAGAACCCAAACATCTACCTTGGTTACAAAAACAAACAAAGTGGGAAGACACCCCGTCTGTGGGACTCTGGTTGAGAAACCTGTCTTGTAACATCAGTACATTCCCGAGATGTGACTCTTATTACAGTCAAAGAATACACATGTGCAGCAAAGCGCAGATTGAATGACAAGCAGATAACAGGCAATACTCACAGGGGCTTTAAATATTAGTTAAAAAGAAAGAAATCCTCGTCCATCATCAGTAAAAAGACTCCTTTCACAATTCTCCTCCTCCCTCCTCTCAGTGCTTTTTGTCTTTCACCAGCAAACTGAGAGAAAGAGCGGCTGAAGGCAGACAGGAAGATCTGCAGTGCTGAACCTCAGTCAGTGTGCTACCTCCTTCTCCCTGTTTCTCTCCTCCCTCCCCTGCCTACCTCCCTCGCAGTTTTCTCCAAGGTCAGTAGGCAGAACCGACTGTTTGACTCCTCCCTTAGTGGACAATACCCTCCTACAGGCTGGACGCACAGGCAGTAATTACCATCATGATCCAGATTAACTCCTGGGTGTGCTCTTGTTGTGTGTGTCCAGGCTGCGCTCAGCTTTCTGAGCTGGGACGGGACAACACACAGACAGGATTACTGTAGGGAAGGTGGGGAGAGGAGGGGGGACAGTTTAGATACCGGGCAAGAGGCAGCAAGCCTGGGATACTCTGCAGCAAACAGGCAACAGACAGAGTCAGAGATGCAACTAAAACTAGCAGCATCATGAAATTAAAAAGACGGATTATTAAGTAAAAATGAATTAATCTCTTGCCACAGCATGACTCCTGTGTATAGAAGAGATCGGAAACAAAATCGAAACACAATTACTATAAGTCATCAAATCCCTTATTAGGGTTTACTTCTCAAAACTAAGACCAGAATAATTTTAACCAAATGTGCGCATGGGCTGTGAATATTGACCACTCCAGGAGTGTGCTGTTGAATACTTGCTGAGTTGTGCACAGTCAACCCCCTGTAGAGACAGATCAGATTTACTGAACATTTAGATGCCTCACTCACTGGCTTTAGAAGCTGTGATGAGGAGCTGGAGGTTATTTTAAAAGAAATATAAACGTGTAACAGTCACAGTGACTGACCACCGGTGCATCTTGATTCATTCATTTAATTAGAGTGTATTTGTATATTCCAGATATTGGTGGTTAGAAAAATTCATCTCACCCAAAGGCTAGTGGAAGCATCACTGATCCAAAGAGACTCTGCTGTATGATAAGCATCTGTTGCATGTTCACACTTCTTCAAAAAGACGTAAAGAGCCCACCGACTGACCTGCTTTCAGAGACGCCTAGAATTATCCATGGGAACTGGTTACGTCATGTGCTGCAGGGGAGCGCGCTTTGTCCTTAAGCACAGCTAGTTTTCCTGTGATGTGCTGACACCCTGTGGTTTTCTGGTGTAACTACAACACCTGTAAGCCTGTGACGTTTTGGATGATAATGACGTCAGATGTTATGATTGCTCAGATGAAACCAAAGCAAAATAAAATCTGAAGTAATTTTCACTCTGGTAATGTACAGTAATTATAAGGCAGCTCAAGTTACAGCTTACTTTGTATTTCACAAATTCTGAAATAGAGTGCTCAAAACCAAGCCAAAGAAATACAACAATTAAACATGCAAATGGAAAGTTGGGCCAGCCAACGGATCATTTTTACATAGTAGAACACGTAGAAAAGCACTGCAAATAAACAACAACAACAAAAAGCAACTGAGGATGAACACGAGGATGTAGTTACAGTACAGAACCAGCAGATGGAGGCGTACAGTGTGAGATGGATAAACCACGAACATGTAATGGACAACAAAGCTACAGTGCCACCGTTACCTGATGTTCCATCGATTCGTTTACAGTTCAACTGCGATTACATCCACTGACTAACAGCCATGTTGGAATAATGATGCTTTTAAATAATTCTGTGTTAGAAGTGGGAGTGTAATAGTAGACAGTCTTTTCTGGTGCTTAATCAATTCAGGTGAGTCCAAAAGGCACGTCACATGGAAACGAAACATGGCATGAGAAGTACACTGTGGCCACATCAGTAAAATCACCTGGAAGTCGAGGCTTGTGCAGGGAACATTTCAAATCTGCCATATACTCCTGGCACAAACTGCAAAAACACATCTTCAAGTCCTGCTATAAAAACCCCACATTTCCTCTTTTATTTTAATCTAATAAATTAAAATTTTAGGCCCCCGAAACATCACACCACGTCCTGTGGAAAAGACCTAGAATGACTTCTAACCAGCATGATGACTAAGAGACAGGTGAACACAAATGATGCAAGGTAAATCCAAATCTATTTAAAAAGCATGTAAAAATGAGTAGTTGAAGTAAACCATTAATGAAATACAGTACACGTCTTCCCTTCCTGTGCTAACAAAAAGGCAAATCAAACTTCCAATACTGCATGAAAAAGACATCCATGTGTATTCGACACAGAAATGAGTTCAAACGGAACACTGGTGTCTGTGACTTTCCCTAATTTACACTTCTTCCATGTGACCTTCTAAAGTGTCTTTTTATGGATTTGTCCGTAAGGAATCTCTTAATGAAAAACCTGAGCCGTACCAAGTAGTCTGCATACAGTGCATCAAATAACCACATAATGAATACATACATTAAATATTGACCATAATCATCAAGTATGTCACCTTTTATTATTTGTACCACATCTGTGTCTGCGTCTTTAAAACTTGCTCAGAAACTGTTTGATCTGGTTAAAGGCTGATTTCTTCTCCTGTTTGCTTAACCATCAAGTAGCTTCTCAACATGAATAAAAAAAAAAAAACTTTAACATGAAAAGGTATATATTGTAAGCCGAGAGGTCGAACACTGTTTTACTGTAGTAAGTAAGGACAGAATAGGTAGCATTAACGAGTGTTATTACTGTGTATGGATGCCCCTTCTTTGCCTGCTGTCTGAACTGGATTGCTGGCTGTGAACTATGATCTTACTGTAGGCTCTAACAGCAGGTATGGTCACGTGAACTGTATCACAGTGTCAAGGCATAACATGGCTCATCATGGCAGAAGACAGGAAGCACCTGATGGTGGAAAGGAAGTTAGGGGTCTGCATCAAAAAGAAGAAATACATCAGGTTATGTGATGTAAAAAGACATTGTGACTTCAGTCTGACACTGTATTTCTGTTTGTGAAGGCGACATAAAGTTGAAACCAGAGTCTGAGGAAATGCAGCAAAATCAAGTCCAACATATGGATCCACAGTACGTGACATTAGCGCTCCCTGGTCCACGGTAAAGAACAGGAAAGAAACACGGGCATGTCGAGTTCACGCGTCTGTTTCACGTCATCTCTGGTCAGCTGTACTCTACTGCAGCTGACGTCAGTCCTTATCAGCCATCCTGTTATGCAGTTTCTCAGGAGCAAACCTCTCTACTTTAGCAGGACTATCTCTCTGCTGTACAGCTTAATGGACTTCCATGGGAAGCACTGTCAGATTAGGTGAAGCAAGCAGGCAGGGTCAGTGACATGACTGGTTAGAGCAGGACACTAGAAGCCAGGACTTCAGCTGTGGTAGCTGGGCACAGCCGCCTGTTTCTGCGAGAGCCGCAGAAGCTCCTCCCTGATGGCTTTGATCAAGGAGGCAGAGGAATGAGTGGGAGGAGAAGTATCCAGAGGTGGGGGGGCTGTCAGATAACCCACACCATCTAGATGGGTCGGGGGGGCCGTGGGCTCCCTGATACCACTCCGGTGAATCTGGAAGATAGAGGAGGACGAGTAGTCAGGGGATCCATAAATAGCAGGCAGGACAGAAAGGGCAAACAGAACAACAGGGAGAGGTGATAAAAAAGAAGAGAATAGATTAGATAAAAAATATCAAGTAACAAAAACAGAAAGAACACCAGAAAATTAGAAGAATACCGATCTTAAACTGTGGGTGTTTCTCAAATGCAATAAAGTTGGCTTCCTGTTAGGATCAAGTTACTGTGCGTTTGTTTTTTTTCCCTTTGATTCAGAAGGAAAAATAATTTGATGATTAAATGAAAAGTTTGGGATTTCATTCAGTTTCAGGTTTCAATGAAATTAAATGAACTTGTTAATTAAAAAATAAAAATGTCAGTTCACTCACTGCATCTTTTTCAGCTTCTGCTCTGGAGAAATTGTCATCATGATAGTGGTTCCAGCCTAAGCCTCCATTCTGGCCCGGAGCAGCCCTGACTCCTGCTGGGTAACCATTCATCCGACTGGACAGACCCACTTGTGCAAGATGATGGAGCTGGGCACCTAAAAAAAACAATAAACACATTATACTTACTCGCACTAATTTCCTAAAGACCCAACCTTAATCATGCCAGCTTCTTGCCCAACCTTAACCCTTACTGTATCTTCCATTCATACTTAAAACTGCTCGGGATTCAGTGCAGTATTCTTTTATGCTCTCTCAGCTAAGCAGAGAATATATGGAACTGTCTTTACTTGGCATCAGCGTCTGAAAATTTGTCAGCTGCAAGCAAATTTATACCCACTGTAAGTGAAGTTGCAAAGTTATTGGCAGCTGCCTGACTGTCTTTCATCAGATTAGCCAAGCTGTTTTAGGGTGAGAGTTAGCGTGCACCTTGGACTGGTTGCACGTCTATCACAGATGTTCTTCAATCATTGCAGACAAATATTGGCAACCTGAATCAGCTGTACGTTTTGCTGACACACCCCATTCCTGCTGCAACAAATGGCTTTAATCGCACATTCACGCTGCATGCCGCACTCAGCCAGTTCAGGAAAGGGCATATTTTAAATGCAAGAGTTATTCCTCTGTAGTCAGAGCTAGTGCAAAACCTTTCACTTTTGCACTCATTATTTCTGTCAGTGTTACATATTCTCAGCAGTTTATTGTTAAACAAAGCCAGAAATAAATAGTGTATAGCTCTAAGAATTAAAAAAGGACATATTTGTGTTAATGGTTCATTTTGTTGTTTAGCTGTAACTGACAGCGGGAGTATTTACATTTAGATGGTGACACATCCATTGTTCTTTTTACCAAGTGGGACAAAGCATTTACTCAAAATTATTTAAATATAGCATAAAGATTAAACACTGAGATAACGAACATACATATACTTGTCTATCTTTAAGCATTATTGCTTAAGATGTGTGTTTCTTTTTTCCTATTTAAAAAAAAAAGTCTGCAAAAAAGTTGAAAATGAGATGCAGAAATGAATGGACACCATGAGCTTCGTTTGGGGGGCAGCGCAACAGCCTGAACATAAAATATTGTTGTGTTAATATTGCATTCGTGTGATGCTATCAAACTTCCTTTTGTACCTGTGGTTCCTCCCACTGGACGTGGTCTGGCAGATGAGGGCAGTTCATCAGCGTAGAGGCCCCTGCTGGAGTACAGGCTGTCTGGCCGGAGCTGCTCGCCGTGCCCTGCTGTTTCTCCTGGTGGCAGGTAGTTTCTCCTGGTGGCAGGTAGGTCAGTTTAAAGCCAAGACCCTGCCTGAAACACAGATGAATGTTGCCATTGTGTTTCTTCAATTTGTACAGTCTTAGTTCAAGCAGTATTATGATTTGAAGGAAACCACTCTGTGTTGGGGAGGATGCACTATCGATCTGCTGAATACTGGGTCAGTTTAAAGTAAACAATTTGACTAACAGCAGATGATGAGTGTGCACTGTTACTGAACATGGAGACATTTCATACTGTGTGTATTTGTGCTACTTTTTAGCATGCTTTACATTTCTAATCACAGGGAGTCCTACCTATATGGTGCAATCAATAACCTGATAGTCAAACATTTCACAATTTGCTACTAAATAGTGGAAACACAAATGGTTGACAGCTGATACTCTACATGTGTGTACATGTGCAGCCTTTTCAGAGTCTATTAAGAGGCCGCTGTTCAGACCTGATCCATTAAAACAATAAAATAAAGATCTAAAGTTGAATCTGTTCATCTGGACGTGGGAGAAACGGCGTTTTGTGGGAGAACCAGTTTTTGGAGAAATTATTCAGTTCTTCAGTCTCATGAGGCTCAACTCAGTAAACTGAAGGAACAAAAGGTCAGTTCCTTAATCAAAATGTCAATCACACTGTACCAAAGTTCACCTGTAATTATAAATAGGAAAAACCTCTTGGGGTATGAAGAGCATGTGGAAAGCATAGCATTTATCAGTTTATACCCGACTCTATTTTCAGCAGCTTTACTGACCTTGTTGCTTGTAGTGCAGCAGAGGACATGCCCATCTCAGGGAATCTCTGGGGAAGACCAACAGAGATGTGCTGTGTTTAAGTGACAATGATCAAGTACCAGTGACGACAGAGATCTCAGGTATAAACAGTGAAAAACAGTGAACTGTTTTTACGAAGCATCAGGGTGTAGTGATACAAATATTGGAAAAGAAATGCAAAAAAGATTTTTAGTTGATGCTGTCATTCTTATGAGAACACAGCCCTACTGTGTGTGTTGTAATTTACTGTAAATTTGGGTTTGGGGGGTTACTTTATATAGTGAACATTGTTATTTTTACCAAGCAAAGTTTTGTTGGATATCCATATTTTTAATAGCATATAAAAGCACCAGCAAAGGGCCTTTATGGCTGCACTGCTCAGTGTTTCTTTCACTCTTCTGGGGTGAGCACCAGTGTTGGATAGAGGACAAAGTGTTGTTATTAACATATCCTGACAGCTGTAAAACAGCATGAAAGATAAGAAAGCATTCAAAAAGTGTATTCAGGGAGTGAAAATGTATTCACTGCAGTCAAGAAGGTCTGGGATTAAATCTTTAAGGTTGCACTTCCTGTGAATGAATGAATCAATGAATGAAGTGACACATTTAGACCTGGACCATAGAATAACCATACAATGCTTCTATTTTGTTTTTGTTTTTACTAAGAGTAGAATTTTGCGCTTCTAAAGTACTGATTAGGTTTTCTTCTTCTTCTTACACAAACAACCTTAATTTCAGCTAAGCCCTCTACCTCTCATGAATTTCAAAGCAGGGGATAATTGTACATAAATAGTATTATGCTGCCGTAGCTGAGTGTTAATAACAGAGGTTGGCACTGCATAAACTGGCCTCGCTTTGTAAAGCCTTCCAAGCAGTTTCTTTGACAGTAGCCTATACTAACAAGAATTAATAAAGATTACGTGGGTGATGGCTATATCACTGAAGGGTCTTAGGAGCTCTACATAGCCAGTGGGGGGGTTAAGGTTGCACCTTGCAACAGATGGAGGAATACTTAAGTCAGTACTTTGCTAAGAGGACGTGATTATACTGGAAGCAATAGGCTTCGTGCTGAACAGGAGAACAAAACACCTTAAGAAAGTGAGTTGATAGTGAATGCAAAGCTGTGTCTCCCACTGTTTCTATTTGTTTCTATTTGTAACACACATTCTTGTTCCATGCAATATGGCAGATGAATTATTTATAGCTGACTGGATGGACAATGCTCCAGCCAGAGTGTTTGTACACAGATGGCAACTTACGGTGGGGAAAGCTTGGTAGGAAAGACCCCAAGGTCTCGGGCCATGACCTGGAGGGCTGGAGTTCGGAGGGTTGCTGTTGACCCCTGGGAGAGTGATCCCGGCAGTGCTGCCCTGAGAAGTGGGTGACACAAGAGCGAAGGCGTCGTCCAACAGGGAGTGCATCTGCTGCCTTGCTTCCTCGATGGAGGGCTGTGGGGGCATGTACGGTGGTGGGGGAGGGGCATGGCCGGGAGGAGAGGAAGCGGGGGCTGGGAAGACATCATCTGTGGGGGAAGGACTCCTGTGAGGGGATCCTGGGCCTTGGTCAGGGTCCGACTGGAAAACATACACGGCAAAGAACTCAGAAAGGTTACACGGTCCGTGAAAGGTTTTCCTACTTCTTCTGTGTTACTCACCACATAGGCCACATTGTTGACCCCAGGGCACTTTCTGTAAGCAGCATCAGTGTCTTCAGTGATGAGGTGGTCTTTGTCTGCTTCCATCATGCCTCCATTCATCTGGTCTTTCATCCTCTGCTTTGGTGAGCGCCTGCCTCGACCACTTAGAAACACATGAAGAAAGGGAGAAATATCATCGGCATACACAGAAAATCAAGTTCTCCACCAAAAAGTCAAAAATTCATAACCTCTAACCTTTTCTTGGGTTCCATGAAGACAGACGGCATCTGAGCATCCGGGTCCAGGATCTTATCGATTTGCATCTGTTCTTTGTGATAAATGCGATCCGGATCCTTTGCATCCCCAAGACCACCTATGTCATCCATAGCTGGGAAGTCATAGTGGCCCTTCCTCTTGGCACGCAGACGAATTTTGTTACGATGATGCTCAATTTCTGACTTGTGCCTCAACGCTACCTGGATCTGAGGATCAAATTACAATTATCAGTATTAGCTCGTTTGGCAAATCATAAGAACCACAGCAGCATCACAAATGAAATTTCAACCATATGTGGATTACATCTTCCAAAAGACTTTGGAGGATTTCACTTTGTTCCTATTACTTCTTCTTTGAGAAAGAACATTTTCAAACTATCTGACCAAAGAGTTTGTGTCTGGGTTTTTTTTTTTTTATTCTGCATTGAGATGAAATTTTTCAAAGGAGCAGATGAGACTCCTGCAAGGCCTGTGGGAAATAATTAGCTTGGTAATTTTTTAACTTCAGCACAGCACAGTAAAACTATATCTTACTGTAACCCACGTTTTTCTAATGTGCTTGCGAAAGTAAAGCAAATCTTGATTCAACAGTTTTAATAAATTTTTTTTTTTTTAAAAGTCTTTAATATTAAACTGCTGGATTTTTTATCTCCTTAAAACAGAAAATGAGAGCAGCAAACCTCTTTGGTCATTTGGTTTGTGTCTGACAATTTTCCATTGACAGGTGGACTGTGGAGTGGTGGGACAGGCATAGGCTGCATGGCAATAAGCTGGACTTTATTGGGGAGTCTCCTGCTTGCGTCGGTGCCACGAGATATCCGATCAACGTGTTCAAAGATGGAGGCTGAAGACAGCTGCTCATTTGTATCGTTCATAGGAGGAGGACCTGTGGAATAAAACAAAGGTCATGGCATGGTAGCAGCGAGTTCACACCGTATGCTAATGCTGATTTAAGCTAGGGGACAGAGATTTTACACAAACAGCTAATGCATAAGGATGACTAATGAAACATGTACATGTTTCTTTACCACCTGACTATATTCAAAATATTGGTTGTAATAAAAGTGTGGAGTAAATTTCTTGAGGGTTACGTGAAAATAAAACATTGATTTCTATCTCCAAAAGCTAAGCTTCGTTTCAAACAATGGCTTTTGCCTTTGTTTGTAAAGTTATTGTTTCCATGCTGTGACCGACAGCTCAGCACAGAAGTGATGGATGGTGAGAACAAGCTGTGCACAAAACTACCAAAGAACTAACAGACAACACACAGACACAGCTGCTGGAGGTCAAGCCTGAGGTCTACAGAGACAGAGACAGAAAGTGGCAAGCTCTTACCAATTCTATTCTTGCCTGCAAACCACAAAAGAAAGGAAAGAGAGTCTTACTAGGGTGAAAGAGATCAAGAACAAAATTCAAAGTGGTTGCTGCATACTGACAACAATATTAAAAAAACCAGAGGTGTAGCTGACACAGATGCATGAGAGAAAAGAAACATAACCAGGAAAGATCAAAAGAAAGGAAAAGGCAAGTTTCCATAGGTGATACATTCATTTCTTCAGATCTTTTATTCAGTAGTTGGAAAAAAGCAAGGAAGATGTTGCTCTGAATAAGAAGAAAACAGCAAAAAAGATGCAGCAGATTATTTAATATTGAATGTGTTTCATATGTAATCTAATTAAACTCTTTTCATCCACCAGGTATCCACCGACCCAATTATGCTAGGACTACTGTTTGGTTGTGTTTTATTTACATTGTAAATGAACCAAGTCTCATTTGTGCATCTGGGATTTTCTCCTGGATATGACAATTTGGCAAAAATTAAATCTAAAAAAGGGGTTGCTGTCAGCCTGACCCAATCCTAACCCTAACCTTAACCAGGTTAAAAGCACCGGGCAGAGCATCGTACAGTATCAGCAGAGACGTATCAATATCAAAACACAGACTGTTCCTCTGTGTGTGAGTCAGGCTGCAGTCTGCGAGCCCGACTGGCTCGAGGTCCAGCACGTAATCTCTTGAGTGGCACTGCAGGCTTGAATCTATCAAAAAGCTGTCAGATAAAGTAACTTTAGGATTTTTTTTTTCTTTTTCCTCAATTCCTCTCCGTCTCGTCTTATTTTGACCACTGAATAGAAATTCCTACCAGCTGTTTCTTTTACCTTCACTCTGTTTTATGTCCCTGCCTGGGTTCTCTTCACGTTTCCTCTGCTTTGTCTTTTCTTCCTCCCTTTACAATCTCAAACTGGCCTCCTTGTCAATCAAAACATGCTTGTGGTTGCTCTCTCTTTATCTATTTATGTCAGCCAAGTCCCTTCATTTTCCTCCTCCCCCTCATATTTGCTCTCCGTGTTTGGAGGAGCGAGTTGAGTGTTGCCAGGGCCACTTACCGTTTAAAACATTGATGGGGACCTTACGGGTCTGCTTGCTGTCGCTGGGCGTGGCCTGGGCTCTCAGGTTCTCCTCGGTTGATTCCCGCTCACTGGAATGGTCACTTAACACAGAGTCACCATCTGATGAGGAGATCCTACCCAGGAAAGACACACAAACACAGCCTTACATGAATAATTGAAGCCCAAGAGCGCACAAACATGCTGCAATGTCATGCATAATCAAAAACTTTGCTCCTGCAGAAAGGTAAAAGCTGGGAGGAGACTTCTAAGAAATAATAACATCGGTTATAACTTGTTGAAATAAATGCCTTAAAGAATTTCCGCTGCCAGAATGATTACATTCATTAAATAATTTGTCTTGGATGGCTGTCGAGCAAGGAGGAACAACCAGCGCCAACTCCCCAATAAAAGGACTGATGTAATGGAAGTCATTTGTAACAGGAGTTAATAAATGTATCCAGCAATAACTGCTGTACTTGTTTTGGTGTCACATATCTAATAACCAGAAGAGTGAGTGTTCTGGGAAAGGCTGGTAATGTTGCACAAACTCATTTAAGCTGTCGATACAATATCAAAACTGAAAATTCTTCAAATGTAGAAAAATAGGGCCAGAGAAAAAATATTTAAAGAAGAAAGTAAAATAAATATTTATAATGCACCTCAGCTTAACCTTCTGTAAGTTACACAGACCTGTCTGAGGGAAAAAAAAAAAAAAAAAAAAGATTCCTTCTTCTTTGGTGCATAAATTAATCAGAAGATCTGTCAAAAGCTTTTTGTCTGGTTGGCTAACTGCCCCAATTGAAGGAGGTAGAAAGTCACCTCAGTTGGGAAAAACAAGCAGTAATAAAATCTATACAGAAACGTTAACACAATTTAAAAATTGCTGCCAGTGTTTTCACCATGTGTGGAAAATATAGACACTAAGGTGACCGTATCTCTAAAATATGCTGGCTGTAATCATGAACTTCACTAGAACTGCTTATCCTTTCTTTATTTGCTTTAGCCAAAGTAAGCCTTTATGTTTTGTCACTTTCCTGTTCTGTGAGCACCACTGACCTTCCTCTCCTTCGACCACTGCGCGATGCCTTTGTGGAGGAGGCGGACGTTTTGGAAATGGGAGTGGGGATCTCCCCATTCTCAGATGGACTGAGGCCATCTTTAATGGATACTTGGACGGGCCCGAGGCCAGACGGGACAGGCTCCTGGATCACCATGACATCATCCTTGCTCTGCTGGCCAAGGTGCAGCTTGGCAAAGTCAAAGCCTTTAACGGTGGGAGCCTGCAGCTAAAGAAACGGGCAGAAGAGAAGGAACAAGTGGATAAACATGAGCTGAAAGCTGCACCAGCAAGACAGCGAGGGAGCGAGTAGGACTTTCACTTAAGTATTTACTTACTGACAAACATTCACGAGGAATGTGAGTGTGACATAACGCCATCTCATTGTGACATTAACCTTTACATTTTAAAGCCTCTGACATTATATCAGATGCTGATATGGGAGTAATACCGGTGAAAGCAGGAAACTATGAAACAATGAAATTCCATTAAGATTCCAGATTTGTAAATGAGGGAAATGACAACCAGAACGATGCCACATTCGAGACATAATTAGGCTAAATGACTGATGAATGGATGCCCGGTGGGAGACTCACACAGTCAGACAAGAATGAATAAAGAGCAAGTCTCTGAGAAGAGCGAGAGACTTGGGTAAACATTGACTTGGTGTCTGTTTTTGGGGTGGTGGGGGATGGTTGGAGACGGAAGCAGTGAGTGTAAAGCCCTCAGGACTTTCCACCAGCAGAGGAGTAAACAGAAGATGTCAGATCTGAGTGTGTTTGCAGGCAGTTTGTGAAACTCTAGTCCTACGACACTGAAATGTGGCAACAAGCAAAGACTGACGTGACCTGTTCCTCCTAATTCTCTGAATTACATGTGGCAAAATGTACAGCTTAGAAGAGGCTTGTTGGTATAAAATTCCTAATCCAGTTTTATGCTTGCCAGTATGAAACTGCTACTCCTGGGGGGAGTAATTGGGTATATGATTGTGTACTGTTCTCCGTGGCGCACAAATGAGGCCAGTCTTTGAGGGGCACAACACCTCAAATAGTAAACCATGACTCATTATAGCCAACACTGAAGCTGAAAGCACACAACACTTACACATGACTTAATCGTTACCATAATAAACCATTTACAACAACACAGACACAATGTACAACTCTGTTTCCTAAAAAGGATTATTAGGTCCTTTAAAACGTAAAGATAACATGTGAAAAACTATTAATCTTCCCCCCCAAAATAAATGCGTATCGTAAATTTGATATAAGCAATACATTTTAAAATAGTTGGGACAGGAGCTACAAAGACTGCAAAAATATTTAAAAGAAAAAGGGAAACAAACAAACAAACAAACAAACAAACAAACAAGAAAAATATCTAAATATTAGTATTAGTTACATGAGGACTGAGGTTAGCGACTTGGGTTTAAAAAGAGAAACAGATGCCTTCATCACATTGTATTCAAATTGCAATAATTTGGAGCGTTTCATCATCTACAGTACATAATATCATCATTAAAATAATGATATTATGTACTGTAGATGATGAAACATTACTTTAATATCATTAAAATATGAAGAAAAAGAAAATAAATCTCAGCAAGTCCCAGAGCTACATCACTGCAAGTTGAAAATATCATGCAAAGCAAAGATAAAGCATGAGAAACAAAAAGCTAGCATCTGTTATGATATGTGCAGTGCAGTGGTAACTTGCACGTATGTTAATGCTCCATTGATGCTGCATGTTACATAGAAGAACATACATTGCCATTTGTTGGCACCTATTCGAGCAGCATGTTTCTACAGTTTAGAAAGTGCAGACACATAAAAATGAAACAGGAGTGACTCTGAACTGTCGAGCACTTTAAATCAAACATTTTGCTTGCAAAGCGGTGATCCAACACAGCAGTAAATACGCTCCTGTCCCAACGATGTTGTTAAAGTGGAAACGACAGTGTTTAACTAAATACAAGCTTCATATGATCTGTAAACATTTTGATTCTTTTTTTAGTGACATTTCAGCGTTCTGTGTTTTTTGAGGGGAAACAGAGTTGTATATACAACATCTACCGACTATAAACACACACTTTTCTCTCTAGATACCAGAATGAGGGAGATCTTACATCTATAAACACAAACAGGCACTAATCTCCCGTCTACTACATGATATACCTCCTCCTTGGCTCGTCTCCCTTTAGACAATACTTTCTTTTTCTCTTCTTTCTTCACTTCCTCTGGTTTCTTTTTCACAGCTTTGCTCTCTTCCTTTTTTTGCTCTCTTGATGTATCTTCTTTCCTTTTCAGTTTCTTTTTATCCTCCTCCTCTTCCTCTTCTTCCTCCTCCTCTTCTTCTTCAGTTTCCTCCTCTTCTTCCTCCTCTTCTTCAGTTTCCTCCTCTTCTTCCTCCTCTTCTTCAGCTTCCTCCTCTTCTTCCTCCTCATTTTTCAAACCCTGTTTGCTCATGAGAGCTACTGATCTCTAAGCAGAAGCAATGATGAATAAGATAAATTGTTCTGCTGATAAGTGACGAGCTACTATTTGTTATTATATGAGCTACTGTTTGTTATTTGTATCATTTGTAACAACTATTAAATACCCAGACTATGAACAATTGACTTCTTCTCCATATAATGTGTATATGGTCTTGTTCTTTGCATAATTGTAAAACACTTGAATAATAAACCATAAACAAGCTACTTCCAACAAACACACAACAGGTCTGACTACATTTTCTACAAATCACCAGACACTGCTTTGTACCTTCCCCTTTTTAAAATCCTTCTCCTCCCCTTCCTCCTCCTCTTCATCATCTTCTTCCTCTTCATACTCCTCCTCTTCATCCTCACTAAACTCAATACCTTTTTTAGTTTGAGGGAGTCGCTGTTGACGAGAGGTCCTTGATTCTCTGAGTAACATAGTAGACTGAGAGAAGAGGAGTGGTGTTAAGTCAAGGATGAATGTGTGGATCAGAGAGGGTGAGCTAAGTGACAGCCACTGATACACGTCTGAGTCAGAGCACTGACCAAATGCTAAGGTTATGTTACAGTATGAATAAAAAAGATCAAGTGAAGGGGAATCAGACAGAGATGAAAAGATGAGGCAGTTTTTGAAACCAAAACATCCAGAGACAACCACCCAAACAGGCTGTTTGTAATTAGGAAAGGAAATATACACACATAGGATGGAGTGGAGTCTTACTCCTGTCTTGTTCACATGGATTTCAGTCAAAGCTGAGTTTTGCAGGTGGACACTTTTTAGACAGATTCAGCAGCTGTTGTCGTAAGAAGTACCAAGGTTCTCTAATACTACTGTTATGAGTACAACACTGTAAATATGTTAGACCCCTGTGCAGTCTTATATTTCTGCACCACATATGAACTTCACAAAACTAATACAAACAAAACAAGACAGCCAAATACTGGCTGTTAAGTTAATTTCTTACTTAGGAATAAAATATACAGCCTGACATTTGAAGATCGTATAAAATATTCGTGGTGATAAAAAGGGACATAGACGTGCAAACATGAAGGTTTCCAGACTGTGTACACGAGTACACAGATGACAGAATTGGTCAGAGCAGGTATTACACAGATGTCATCTAACAATTACTCTACAGCAAGCCGTCTAATATTGAGCCAATGTGTGAAGAGTGCAGGAAGTTAGGCGGAAAATTCCCCGTGACCATGCTTGCATCATGTATAGCACCCCGCCTCCTGCACTCTCTGCTCATGTGTCAAACCTTGCCTAAAACAAACAGAGCATTTCCAATAGCGAGAGGTTGTCTGATACTGGTGTTTCTGTTGTGTGCTGCTTGTGATTGTCCACCAGACAAGGGCAGTCAGATTTATTCACTGTCCACAGCTTATGTCTGAAAGCTGTTTCAGGGAGATGTAATACTAGGACAGAAATCTTACTTAGGGCAGCCAAATAGCATTACTTCTAAATTTAAGTGAAGATACAAAAGCCGAAGAGGCTTTTCAATAACCACAGATTGAACACAAAATGAGCCAAAGGGAAACTGTAGAGCAGGACTGTTGAGTGTTTCAAGCAAAAAAAGAGCTGCTGAGGCTGTTTGGTGTATGAGCAGCATCATAATTTTTAACCCAGCACATGTCCTTTAATACGTCTCTGCTGGAATCATTAAAGTTTTACTAATCTCATCCAGAAGTCGGCATCATGATGTCCAAATCTGTGAGGTGTTGCAGCACAGTCATGGCAGTGAGAGATAGCCTTTATTAATCATGCTGACTTATAATCCCAGGATTAATCCAGTAAACCTAATTACAAACTATTTCTAATAAAAATGACTTGATACAACCAAAATACCTTCATTACATTATTATTCCTCCATATTCCAAATATAACATTTATGGCACAAAAGTCATTTTGAAACACTGATGCAGGAAAGCATCTGTAAAGTAAAGATGGAACTTTACCTTTTGTCTCTGTTGGATGGAGGTCATGGCGTCTGGCTGGAATTCCAGCTTGTCTGTCCGACACAACTTCCAGTAAAGGATGGAAATGATGACGATGACCACGAGGAGGGGAATCACAACCCCGATGATGATCCACATGTTTGTGTTCTCATTGTCAGAGGGTGAAGATGTCACTTTTTCAACAGCTGTGGTTAGAAAAAACAAAGAAACCATAAACTGCTAAGTTCATGTATTGACTACAAAGGAGGGGAAGGTTATTTTAGAATCCAGCTTGTTTTCTGTTACCAGTATTTCCAATAGGTTGGCTGCTCTTCTCGTCTTCATATGTTCTGTATTTATTAACAGTGATGCTCGTACATGTTAATGAGCTCATCTTTATTGATTTTCAGCCTTGATCAAACTGAATCTATAAAGGTGAGCGATTTAGCGGACATCTATAAACCGTAGCTACAGAAAATAACCTGGATTTGTTTCTCCTTGGACAGACACGGCGCTACTTTGGTTTTAATTAACAGTCATTTCATCCTCTGGGAAAGCACCATAAAAGAACACAATCAGTACGGAGACAGAACTCCCTTGAGGGGCTCTCATTAGCCTTCATCTGTTGTTTAGATTCCTAATAAGGAAGACAGGGTTTGGGTGCAGCGTGTACAAAGGGAGATAATTAGCTCAAATGTTACTATAAACATGCAAAGACACACATGGAGCTGGCAGTCGGTATCCGTTTTTTCCTCTTATTAGGATCTTGAGAACAATTAGCCATAAGACATTTACCAATAACAGTAATGATGGTGAAGCTAAAATAATTAGTCTTTTTTGTCTATATAACTAAAACTTCCTACCAGCATCAAAGAAAAAAAGAAAAAACACACTAGCAAATTAAATAAATTTACATGGGAGCGTTTGATTGATTTGAACTATCACAGATAATCTTTTTTACCTATTTATTGAGATATACTTACGTTGTGCTAATATGCCCTGTACACGATATCCCAGGACAATAGCAGCTCTTTGGACATCCAAGCTGTTAAGCAGGCTAGCAGTCTGATCTGCAGGCATCCTCTGACCACTAGGCTCCTCCACAAAATACACTATTTCGAGGGGGAGGTCAGCACCCGCCAACCGGCTTGCGCTTACAACCTGGGAATTTAAACAAGGAGGACTGGTAAAGTGTTTCAGAATGCAATGTTGAACAGATATGGGTAATTTTCTTTAAAGCAACAGCTGTGATAGATAAAAGGCAGGGAAAGAGCAGATCTTCTTAAACCCCGCCCCCAAAACACTCAATGTTTTATGCATCATGAATTTATCCTCCAGGGTCAGACTGTCGAAGGAGCTCTACTGTAACTTCCTGAGGCATCTGAGGGAAAACACTAGCTGCAAATGACCCATACTGTCAAGTGTGCAATTGCGCACCAGTGCATTGAAGTTGAAGGGATGCTGTGTTGACACAGTGGAGGAGAGCAAGCTCTCTGGAGCAAGCAGAAGGGGACAGAAAATTGCTTCCAGGGAGCAATATAAACATAGCAGGATATATGGAAGTGCTTCAGAGGTGCATAAGGAGATGACCTTAAAAAGAAAAACAGGTGTGTTTTTGCTTTTTATTAGAGTCACAGATCTTCCTGATCACACCCCAGATTTGATGGCTGTCATACAATAACAGAGTCACTGCCAGACCTCCTATATGATGGAGGCCCTTTTACCGAATTGCCAGTAATCTTATTTTTTCCCCAAAGGTAAGCATTTCCAGATGGTGCGGGGGGAAATAAAGGCAGGAGCATAACCAGCAGACTGTTTATTTGCTAAGGGACAAAGGCTGTCAATTCTCAGTTTTGTGGTCGTTAGTAGTGTTAAAGGGCATTTCTTTTCTTGGTTCACTCCTTAAGAACACAAACAGAGGACCATGTATATTACTCTAAACTTCATTTCCACGTGCATGCTTTAATGTTCCCATTTGTATCTTTATCCGACAAAGTTTCCCATCTGAAACACTTGTGGATAAGAGACTGTGCTCGAGGAAAAAATGACAAAATGCTTCTAAAAATGGATTCATGAAGGACGACCACACTCTAAATTAAAAATGGAATGTCTGATGAAGGTGCTAATGAGCAAAGTCTCACAATCTTAACAGTAAAGATGACTTTTTAATGGAGAAAGTGGCACCTCATTTTCTGCCGAGCCTTACAACATTAATCATTGTTGGTTTTTTAATTTTTAACGACAGATTTGAGACTCAAACCATTTGACCTTCTTGAGTCCACCTTGCTGTATTTAATGCTTATACAAGCACCTGAAAGTTACAGAGTTCTACAAACTAAACTAATTTTAGTTTTAAAATAGGGATGACTCCTGTGTCCACAATATACACACACCATCGTGTTTTCATATCCTTGTGGGGACATCTAATTGACATAATGCTTTCCCTAGCCTCTTACCCTAACCCTGACACTAAAACCACATTTTGAGCCTCAAAAATGCCTTCAAACTTGTGCGGATGGGGTTTTTGTCCCCATAACGGCTATTCGTCCCCAAGTATAGTAAATTTCCAATTTTTGGTCCCTCAAGATATGTAAAGATGGTCCAAATACACACAGAGACATAACCATCATTTTAGGTCACATTTTGCATATCCCTTGGAGATCCATTGCTTTAATATTTTTAAATTCTGTCCGATTTGTCTTTTTGACCAATTTAATTTTACTGACTTGTTTGTGTGTGTGCAGCCTCCCCGATGGTGCCCTGAGGCACAAGCACAGTCTGCTGTCTGTATTACTGAAAAGAGTAAAGTGCAGGTCATGCCTGGGCTGCCACAGAAAAACGGCCGGGCAGACTCCCTCATTCAGGGTTTAATCCAGTCCGTGTCTGCTTATTAGAGTGGAAAGAGGGCAGTGTGAATGCGTGTTACTGCACAGCCCAAATTCAACCTCCCTTTCATCTGTCTGGGCAGACTCATATTCTCATTGGTGACAACACTACACTCATTCTGTCATGACAGTCAAGGGCATCTGTCTGAGATACACCATAATAATTTATGTGCAAGAAAGCAAGACAGAAGTTCAGACGCTCAATCTGAGTAACTTCCTTTTCATTACATCCAATAAGGCACTCAAAGATGAGTGTTTTTGAAATATTAAAACAGGCTCCTTATATAACAGCGTCCTATCAAGGGGGATGGAACATAACCGCATAATAAGGCTTCCGTGAATAACACATTATCATATTTATGGATTTGAAAAATATCATTTGGAAGAGCAGAAAGGATGCCAGAGCTAAAATTAGAGATCTAATCTTAGCAGCTATGCAGAAAGCAAAGGTTCATCACTAATGTGCTTCTCTTTTCTATATTATTCTGTAGAATTCACCGAGACAAAAACAAAGGTCCTAGATGGACATGGTGATATTTAGCACTGACAGTCATCTTGTCTTAGCTTGACCAGTTACTTTTATTTGAATTTTTTGATCTCCCTGTTCTTCTGATTTCCAAATCTTTACCTACCACTGTCTCTGTGCCTGTGACAAACATTCACTTTTCGACTCCTTAGCCCCCCAACAGCAGGATACAGACTGAGAAAAAGACGCAATTATTAACTGATATGCTCTTAGGAGCCATCGAGTATAAGGAGGACTGGGATAACGAGGAAGAGGACACAAAAATAGGAAACATGAGGTTGTGGTCTTTGAATGGCTTGCCCCTGAGATGAATGGGATGGTGTTGCCATGGAGATGGAGCTGTATCCTGTCCCCTTAGAGAGGAGATGAGCAGGTGCAGAGAGGACCCACAAAAGCTAGAGCTTGATTAGTAAAGCACTAAGGCTTTCACTGGTTACAAACAGTGTCACACTCACATAATGAACCCTCTGTACCCAGAAAAGGTGGCAAGAGAGAGCTTGTATCAGGGTCTAATGATACAAATGGTACAAGGAAGGATGGTTCTGCAGAGTTTTTAGAAGTTTTGTTATATAGGGAACAAGAAATTTAAAAAGTAAAAAAGTATTTGTGACCCTGAAAGAGCTTAAAGCTTAGTTACATAGAGAATGAAAGTGAGAGACACGGAACACAAAGAAATAAGAATTTTCTTTGCATTTTTTATGTGATTACATATATGTAGCATTTATTCTCTGGTAAAAAGTTGAACTTAAAGATATGGCTTACATTCGTGGCATGTGGAACAGGGCCCAGTGAGTCTGGGGCTACGGAGCTGTAAATATAAGCTGAGTAAAATGATTATTGAATCTATAAGCATATTACCTGAACACTACTGTTGCCTATGGTGGTGGCCCTTTTAACCCGTCTGACTGATCCTATTGCTTCCCCGAGTAACAGGGCCAACCGGCGCTCCATGTTAGCTTGAAAGGTCCTCTCACCCACTTTCTGGTCCAGCACACCCAGGAGTACTACATATACACACAGCAGAAGTAATATGCTCTGTAGTAACTGCTTTACATGAACTGTAAGACTGACAAAAATCATTCAAAATCATTATACCTGTTCTAACCCAGGAAGAGCGAAGCAGTTGGCTGGTGTTCAGCTCTGGATAATGGAAAGCTAGTGGAAAAAATTATAAAATGAATCAATAAGTGCTGTGACCTTTACTCATATTCATTGTTGGCGATCACCATCAGAGTACGCTCAGAATTTCCCAGCTAACCCAGATAGAGTACTGATAATATGAAAATGGAAATAGTTCAAAAACAGTCAGTATGGTACTCACGCTCAGCAATCTGCAGTACAGGAAAGCCCATGTAATAGCTGAATTCCACCATAGTGAGTTTCATTAGAGCATTGCTAATCTCTGACCCCATCAGATAACTCCTTGAACTGCGAACAGTGAAAGTAATGTCCACCGGTTTCCTCGCTAGTCCTTGTTCCTCGTATATGGGAGCAGCCATGGTGATGTTTACAATCTGAAACACAGTGGTAGTGTTATAGGAAACAGAAAAAAAACATTAAAATGAACAAAACATTCTTCATCTTACTGTGTCTTAAAGCCCTAGAATTAAATCCCCTCTGAAAAGAGAACTACATAACTATATGACCAAATAACCTCTTTAGTAACAAAAAGTAATCTTCTTCAATACTCAACAACTAGAGCATGAAGCACTTTAAAAAGAAGTAGCCATGTGAAAAACACTTGGGTCATGCTCATGAGTTATGGTAAGATGAACAACGAGCAGACCAAGGAGTGAGTATAGTGTCCACAAGAACACTTGGGTCTAAACCCTTGCCTGTAATTATAAGCTCTGTGCTGTATTTATTTGGCAATAATTATCATAACCCTAAATGACCATAAGCATCCATACTTTGGAGAGACAGTGCAATTAAATGGTCCTTTCCAAAAGAAGCAAAATACAGAGCGATGGCTTTGGCTCCTGCAAAATTGCATTACATGGACATTACATTGTGTCTACTGTTACAGTGCTTCTCACTAACATGTGCAGCATTCTCTGTAGAGATGCTGTCTGTGGTTTGATGAGGTTGATCCAACCTTGAAAAGACAGGTGATGCATTTCCGAACACAAGGAATACTCCAGTGTTTTCTTTTCTTATAATTGACTTTTTAATCTTACAGAATAGCAGAGCTTTGTTCTTTGAGTATTACTTCCTCTTGAGCTCTCTGTTTACTTTTTTCTATAATGGTCATAAAACACTGACAATTACAGATATTTTACTTTCAGCCTTTTTAGATAATAACAATATAAATCTGTAAAAACATGCAGTGCATAAAGAATCCCAGAGATCAGTGAGTGAAATGACTTGATTAGTATTGGTCAGCTTAGTGAACAAACAACAGTTTCAGCTTTTTTCTCAAACAGAGTAAAAACAATCTTTTTGTTGTATTTGATCAAGTTGATAAGAAATTAAATATAATATATTTAATACATCATATTTCATTTTTTCAGATTCTTTCAGATCCTAAGCCACAATGAAAGCAACCTAATGAAAACATCCCAGCTGGAATGCACCGACATGACTGCCCATGCTTGCTTCCCTCACTTTGTCCCACTCACATGCACTGTGAAATTAGTCGACTCCTTTGATCGCCTGCGGACTTCGGCGAAGGCCCTGGTCAAACCTCTCTCGATGCTCTCACTGAAGTTGCAGAACCGCACGTCCACGTGGCCAGGAACAAACTGCAACACTGCACAGATGAATTGAATACTTTCTGACTGAGCTTAAAAAATAAAGGTCCTCACAAAATTTCAAATTCTGCTAAATGCTTCAAGTGCCCTCGGAAAAAGACTCAACAAAAGGTCATTTACCTGAGTGGACTTGATAATTTTTATCTGGCGTCGACCAGTTTGGAGAAACAGACAGGAAGCGGCGCCCCGACCTCCTCAGTGCATTGACGACAGATATGCCTGTGTACACGACCGGACCCGACACCACTCGAAACACAAATTTTGGTGGTGGATCCACAACCTACATTAAGAAAGCAGAAATTAATTGTATTAAAGAGACACACACTGTACATTAAGTGACTTATGTTAAATAGGCTGTGCATCTTGTGGAACTTAATGTGACAGTAGTGGTGTGGCTGAGTTTGTATGTGCCGCTGTTACAATCACAAAAAACACCCCTACACAAACATAGAATATACTTTTATCACATAAACGCATACCACCAATTTACACCCACACTCTGTGTGAGCCATTACAACTCTGTTCACTCAATCACTTTACCTTATTCGGTCTCCTTTTTAATAGAATTTTTCTCCATATCCCAGCTGTCATGATTGGAAGGTCGGGGTTTGCACTGAAGGCGGGTACACCCTGGACAGGTCGCTGAGTCTGTCACTGAGTGAATGGGGCTATTATCACATTCAGACAGACAAGGTCGCTGGGGCGTTGGAGCCTATCCCAGCTGCACTCACATTCACACCCTGCATTCACACCTGGGCAATTTAGATTGATTCATTAACCTATCCCCACTAGAGATTCATTAACCTATCCCCACTAAGTGCATGTCTTTGGACTGTGGGAGGAAGCCGGAGTACCTGGGGAGAACCCACGCAAACACGGGGAGAACATGCAAACTCCACATAGAAAGACCCCAGCCTTATGGTGGAATTGAACTCAGGACCTTCTTGCTGTGCGGCAACAGCGCTAACCCACTTTTTCCCCCATATTTTTCTTGATTGCAAAAAATGGTATATGGAAATATGTTTAATAAACTTACTTGCAGTTCCACTGATTTGTTAAATTCCCCTTTCAGTATGTCTCTGATCTGAGATTTAGCATATCCTACAGTGGTCCCGGCTGGAAAACCTTGTGAAAAAAGCACAAGCTAATGGTCAATGTCTCTCGTATACTCTACTGTCTATAAATAACTCTTTCAAGCTATGCACAGTTGAAGTAAGACAAAACAAATCAAGATGCCTAACTTACCGATCTTGATCAAATAAGCGGGTTTGTTAACGTTGCAGAGGTACGATCTCGATGTTGGTGCTGTAGCTGTGATTTTACCAACAGTGGTAGAGATGATGTTGACAATAGTTGAGACTTCAGAGGTGGCAGTAATTCTGGTTGTGGCTTGATGGGGAGTAGTTGTGGCAGGTGTACTTGTGGGTGTAGTAGAGACTTTATTAACTACACTACTGGTTGGGATATAGGTCAGTGTGGCTAGGGTGTCAACTCCATCTTCAGTCACCCCCTGATCACCCATCACAAATGGAGGGGGCAGAGTGACATTCTGAGACGTGGATTCAGTTGAAACTATAGTTGCATTGAGAGTTTGATCATTTGTAAAAGCAGACTCGTCAGGAGCCAATTCTGTTGTACCGGCTGTACTATTGGCAGCAGGCTCAGTGGGAACAGGGGAGAAGTCTATAGTTGCAGTTAAGACAGCAGTTGCATCCACAGTACTTTTTGGGAGAGACTCTGTAACATACCAGTGAACATACGTAAGAGAGGAGGCAAAATTTAAATCGTCTGGCAGCAAAGGTGTTGTACTTGGTTGCACAGCTCCTGTAATTGAAGTGCTATCCAGGCCAACGTTGTTTGTATGTGCAGACCAATCTGTGGTGGACACCTGACCATCCGAAGAAGAAAAGGAGTGGAGGGAATGCGTTGGGACTATGGAAGGATCAAGAAAAGGCTGAGAAGCATTGGCCAACTGAGGACTCTCCTCTGTGGTTACTACAAAGCTCGTTTCATCATGAGGCTCAAGCCCCGAGAGATCACTGGAGGACTCATCCTCAATCACTGTTGTATCATTGCTGAAGCTGTTGTTAGGTGTGCTGTCTGTAGTACTGATGGACACCACAGTAATGTTCCCCCTGTGTTCAGCCCCGGTTTCTGAACCGTTATTCTCCTTGGTCAGCTGATTGTTATAATATTCCAAGCTGTTCATGTCTGGCAAAAGGACATCTGTTGGTTGAATTGTATATGTATCTGACCAATCTACGTCTGAAATGTCAGGCACGTCACTGTTAGGTGTTGGAGTAGGTTCCAGGGAAAACTGAACTGTTGTTGAAAATGAGGAAGGATAAATAGATCTAGGAGAAACTACGGTGCTGTACGCTGTCACGAGGCTGGGGGAAGGGGAAACGTACAGAGGATTCAAGGATGAGGGAGATATGCCCACTCTGGAAGGGAAGGATGTGTCATAAGTTTCTGTATAGTCTTCTAGATCATATGAGTCAGAGGGCACCTTGGTGACCAGAGAATAGTCTTCTCTATCTGCATTGAAAAAAGACATCGTCTCCAAGTAGTCTCCAGACCCCCAGTCTACTTCCATGGTGTTGGTGGGGTAGAAGTCCTCTGGAGAGAGCTCTGTGGGTTCAGATGAAGGTGATGTTGGCTGGGGGGTGATGAAAGGCACCTTGTAGCCAGGAGACAGAATCTCATCTGGGTTGGGCAGCATGTTTATATCATATGCATGTTTGTTCTCCAGTGGGGTATTACTGGAGCTCAGCTGGTCTGCATACACTGGTTTCATATGCGATTCATCTGCTAAAAGGTCTGTGAAAGTCTGAATGGGTGGCCCGAGAGGCCCTTCAGGTTGGAAGGTCATCCTTTTGCCAGAATTAAGACCTAGCTGGGGTGTTGCAGAAGGGTTTACTGATGTTATGGATATATTTTCCCAAGGCTGTAGCTGGGACTTTGTTTGAGCTTCTGAGAGAGATGACCTCGCCAGCTTCCAGCCAAAGGGGAGTTCAGCTGGTCCTTGAAAGTGTGGACTAGACTCCCGTACAGGTACAGATGGTCTTAAGGTTGGAGTCGTCAGAGTATGTGGCTCTTCTGCAGAGGTATCTCTTAACATAATGACTTTGGAGTTTTCATATGCAATATGCCCCCTATAAATGCTATCAGCAGTCCTAAGTTCATGGCTTGGTTCAGGATTGGATGGGAGGGCACCAGGTGAGTCTAGACTCTCAAAGGCAGTATAATGCAAGTCTGGTAAGGCTAATGGTGATGATGTAGGACTTTGAATATCTCCAAGAAATCCCATGGGGTCATGTGTAGAGTCCAAAGGAGATTCATCTGCAGAGGAACAAAGACAATGCTTCGTATCAGTACAGAAAACATATGAAAAATTAGTGACACAATGACTGAAAAATAGGCTCATTCTAAAGAAATAACTGGAAGACAGAATTTATTTTTTCATTGTACCATTTCCTTTTTATTGCTGAAAATGGTTGTTTCAGTAATAAAATACCCTGCTGAGCTTGAATCTCATATCGGCCCTATGAATCAGTAACTAATTTCATCCCTTGTGAATGTTTACTTTGTACTCTGGTCTGTTAACAGGAACGAAGGAGTGTGATGCGGTCAGTTTTGAATGTGTGATTTTTGCCAAAAAAGTGTGTTTAAACTGTTGCACACAGAGCCAAGATGACGGCAGACAGGCAGGCTACCTACTCTAAGCTATGTTGTATAACTGGACTGGCATTACATTAGTAAAATGGTGTTACGTTTACTGATATCTAAATGGCCAACATCAACTGTATCATCTATAAGGGTTTAAAAAAAATTATTATAATGGAAGGACATCATAATGGAACAGGGCCCATTATGATGTCCATTTGCAACAAACAGTGAACATGAGGACAATGCACCCGGATGAATTTATACTTATAATAAATCAATATTATATTGAAAATAGCTTGATCAAATTTAAATTTGAGATCGATAAAAAAGTGGAGATAGCTTCCCAGAAAACCTCAGATATTTTCGACTGTATGTTACGCGAAGCCTATACATAGATTGATACTGATAAAAACTGATACTGACTCCTGAGAAAAATAATTAGACCTAGTCACTAGTTTAACTCTCCTTTGCTTAAGTGGCTACAAACAAACAAACAAAACCTAAAGAAAATGCCATTAGAATAAAAGACCAAGGACGGTCTCACAGGCTAATGATGTGAAAAACATTGCAGATTCCACTGGGGAAGCAAAGAAAAGCCAGCAATGACAGATTTCTTTGGTTCCAGTTGTGAATATGCTGACATACACGCACGGACCATATGTCTTAAGATTTTACCAATGAACTCTCGAGAGTGCATTTAAGACCCTTTTTCATGGTACCTGATCTCGAACTGATGGATGGTGCAATTTTCAGCTCATCAGCAAACCCCTCTACAGCACACACACAACATTAAAACCATTAAGGCCGACTTTTGAGCAGACAAAATGCAGAAATAGCAAATGCCGCTTACGCAACGCATTTCAAACTCTGAGTGCCAAAGCACTCCATATTGCATAACAAAATACATGCACATCATGCATGATTTAATTTGGGAAGAGTCTTGATTACAAGCCACTGCCTGGCATATTTAACACTGCCTACATGAACTGGAACGATTCGTTAATTATTCATGGAAAATAGATGTTTTACACTTATCTGCATATGTTTGCCTCCTTCATATACCCAAATATGTTTCACCAACCTTAATGCATGGCAGTCTTACTAACACTGTGCAAGAATTTAACAATATGTCAGTTAAACATAACTATTATCCATTTCCAGCCTTGTTGCTAATAGTGGCCTGGATCTGTTGTGATGATTTAATTCTGCACTGACTGAACGCTTAAAGGCTGTGAGAAAAGGCCTGACTTAAAACACAGTTATAAAATAATGAAGATGTCTTTGTTTCACGAGTTTATGGTGGAAAATCATCACAACAAAACAACCACAGATAATCAGAGACCAGATGACTTAGTGCGCCTCCTTACAATAAATTATGTTTATTAATGCTGTTGGGTTTATGGATAGCTAAATGACTTGATGCAAGGCTCACGTCTGCACTGAAGCTTACAAACATAAACTCTTTTCAATAAACTTGGTGCAGACTGTATGTCTTAAATTTGTCATTGAAAGTAGGTCTTGAACAGAGCAAGACTTCAAAGGCACCATTGTTGTCATTGCCAGAAGCTAGCCACCAACAGCCTCTACATAGTGACTCAGCAGCAGCTGCAAAGGCTGCTGCTTTTTGTAGTTCACAGACGCTCTGCAGAATCATGCACTCTTGAAAATAGCCACAGAATAAGCTAAGGGAGAAGACTATTTTTAACAGCGCTAGTGCAGATCGCATCACTTAGAAAAAACATCAACAAAAATGAATACATTTTTGGGCCATCATCTTAAATTTACTGCATCGAGTCATACAAGCAGACGCCTCTGGCTTGGCCCAGGAGAAATCTCATAGCTTAATTATAACCTACGCTGGTACCTTAATCAAGTCAACATGCTAACATAGCAGAGCATGCTGGAAAGGACTTGGAAAAGAAAAGCCAAGTCTTTCTTCTGTGAAGGCTAGTCTGTGTTGCACATTTTCCAAGATTCTTGGTTTCTGTGCCAAATCTTTGAACCCACAGGGATGTAACACACAGCTGGGCAGACGCATGTGTACACTGCACTGAGCACACAATAACAGGAGAAACACTGAAATAGAAGGACTCGCGGCATCTAGTTGTCTAGTCTCTACAGAGAAATGAAAGTCATTCTACAGTGGCAGCAAATCCTTTATAGGTAACTGTGAGAAAGATGCTATTTTAACTGCTAAATAACTCTTAATTAAGTCAAACTCATTTGGCTGTCAACAAAAAGATGTTTGGAACGCTACAGATATATAAAACAAGAAGCAAAGACAGTGCAGCAAGCTTTATATAAGACCATGTTGGAAAACAATGGTGATGTTTGAGGTCATGCTGTTGAACAAGACCCCAAACTGTCACCTCATCTCAACACACCATTGCAGTGACACAGTTTTTCATATACAGTCACATTTGTGATTATTAACCAAGAATAGATTACTGACAAAAACATCTAACTAACACAAAAACAATGATTGACAGGAGAATGATGATAATAATGATAACTGCAGAGATCTCGGGGATGATGATAATTATCACGGTGGTAAGTAAAGACACGATGAAGGAAAATGGACAGCCAACATTTGATTCTCTTTTTCATAACAGACAGAATTAGGACTATGAATTACTGATGTATTAGAACAAATCTATTTACACTAAATTGCAAAAGTTGAATGACAAACATACAAAAAATTGACTGTTTATCTGTAATAATTAAATATGCACAGTCTACATAGTTGAAGGCTAATCTTTGATGACACCCTCGGCTCAGTGTGACAGACAGCAGGCGCAGAATGAGTGAGAGCAGCCCGAGTTAGGCTAACATTACAGTATGCAAAAAAATGGACAATGGACTCGAAGGCTATCCTGCACTACCACCTGTTCCCTGAAAGAGGAGCGTGTCACACTCGGCTGGCCGCTCATTGCTTGGCCTGCCTGTGAAATGATTAAGCACTGAGACACGTGCAGATGGACACCTCCGCACACCAGGTCAGTCCTCAGCAAACGCACATGACAGTGTCCCAGTTTCTCTTCTCCCTTTCTAATCTCACTCCCCCACCTACAGCAGTCACCTTTTAAAAAAAATAATAATTATTTCCAAGGTTTATTTTGATGATATACCCTTATTTTACTGCCAATGAAGCTAAACACAGATACAGCACGGACTGAACCAATGAATAAGTCACATTACTCATCATGCAGGAATCAGAAATTCCATTTATTCATTGCAAATCATAAGTTAGTAACATCCCAGTAATTCCAGCTCATCAGATCTCAGTGTCCCTTTTAGCCCAGATTTTCTCTGAGCTAAAAGTGCTAAAAGTGCTCAAACACTTAAACAAATGTGAATTTGGCCACTAACCTGTTTCCTCATTAAACAACAACAGTGATTGCAAACTTTTAAGTGGGGGTATTTTCTCCTTACATTATGCAACCTTATAGATAAATTGTGCAGTATTTTATACCTGTACAGTTGGTGTGGAGCACCCACAATTTTATTGTACATGCACAATGACAAAGACTATTCTATTCTATTCTAATTTAACATACAGAATCTGCCGATTGCTTTTCATCAACAACAGGCGCTTGAGTGAAAACTTTTCCATATTCAAGCAAGTGATGGCACAAAAATAACAGTCTTTCTGTGATCTGGATGGTTTGTTCAGCTTCCGTTTATACAGGCAGCTCTAGGGTTGAACGACTGCCAGCAATCATGTAAAAAAGGTTCTGACAAGAGAGGGATTATTACCGATGGTGGCTGATGTAATGACCCTCTCTAAAATCCCTCCAATCAGAAAAAGAAGAGACTTCGGGATTTTTGAGTAGCATCAGATCAGTGACCAGTGTGTACGTTGTATAATCTAACATACATTTATCCATTTTAGTCAAACCGCACAAAAAGCGGGTTGATTTGTATGAGCGTGATACAGCGATAAAAGTTTAAATATTTTATGCAGCATTTTTATTTAAACCGTCAGATAAACATAATTTTATGGAACTTTGAGTGATTGCAAATTTGAATGATTCTGTGTTTTGAATTAAGTTTACAGAGTAAAAGTGTAAAAAGGAGAAAAGATAACAATGTACATTAACTGTACTTTACACACACAATAGTAAAGCCTACATCACGAACACACACACAAAAAAAGGAAATCCTCCAAGTAAGCTGAAATGTGATTTTGCCTTCGGTGTCTGCTTATGAAAACAGTTCCCAGGGCCCAAACAAAGAGCTGATAATGCCTCTCAGCAGACAGCACTGTGCTGGAACTGAATCGGAGAAAATACCTTTCACTGGTCTCCCTTACTCAGCCAGACTCGAGGCTCGCATACACTGAAAAAGGCAACAGTGCATTTTTGCATTATGCTTTTACATTTTCCACATTGTTTTTTATTAAAAATGTATAATGTAAACTAAGAAAAATATTTATAAAAAAGTGGAAAACCCAATCCATTATAATTGTACTACACACACACACACACACACACACACACACACACACACACACAATGCTGAAGCTCATAATAATTAAAACAAACCGATAGAAATCCTGCTAGCAAAAATGTTATTTTGACATTCCTGTCTTCACATGAAAACAGGTCCCAAGGCCCAAAGAGGGGACCTAATAATGCCTGTCAGCAAACAGCACTCTTGTTGATGTCTGGAACAGAATCAGAGAAAATACCTTTCACTTGTCTCCTTTATTCAACTAGACACTGTGCTCACATATAAACAGAAAGAGGTAACAATGCAATGACTCGGTGCTCCTGAAAAAAAGGATTCGGGATGTAAGAAGTGACAGACATAAGCATGTCTGCGAGGGCATTTTCAGGAGATGAAAATAATAATTAATGTGTTTCTGTTTCCATCTGTTTTAATCCAAGTCGACGAGGATGAGTATGTATATTTTTGAGAGGAAGAGACTCAGCAAACAGTCCACACTAAGGGTAAATAACATGAGTCTTTATACAAAAAAACTAATAAAAAATCTACAATTATCCCACAAAGATATGTGGTCCTGCTGTATTGGCCAGAGCTGATTTTACAGGGAAATTTTATAGGAACCGATTACTGGAATATGGTTATTTAAACAATATGAATCAGCCAAATAGCAACACAAAGATGTGTTTGTGAATACACACACAGCAAAGACATTAATCCATACAAGCACACATGTCTATTTAAACCAAGAAACCTGAGATACCAGTGAAGGAGTACTATAAAGGCACAATTTCCTGTGTTTGCCAGATTTGTTTTTGCTAAAAAAGAAAGTAATTTAATGGCAGTATTATTTGGGGGGAAAAGAGGACAGAAGAAAGGGTCTTTTTAGCATTAATGTTAGCTAACTACAACCCCACACATGGTTCTGTTTTCAGCTCAGCCCGTTGCGTGACTGGCGCTTTTCAGTTGGCAGGAGCCGTGTATGTTGAGAACAGTCATACAATCAGTGCTGACGTTTGGTTTATCAGGGAAGCTTTTAAAATGGGAAAGATTTAATTGTTTTTATCAGCAGAGTTCTATTAGATCAGTGTCTCTGCCAAAACTAAAGAAGCTCCCCTGACAGAAAAAAAACAAATGTCAGAGCTATAAATGGTACATTTATTATAAACACACAGTTTTTTTCTCCACTGCAGACACTTGTTGAAGTCAGCTTACACCAAACAGGGAAGATTAAAGAACAGACTTAAATCAACAAAGTACGGCCTATGAACAGAAACCAAATACAAATGTTACAGTTACCAATGAGAGTCAAATAAAGGAAATAAATGAAACTTAACATTACGTTTCATAGTTGGAGTGACTGTTCTGATTTGACAAAAAATGAACATGAGACCTGACTGGGGTCATGCCTGCACTTAAAATACCATCACATATTAATGTGACCTTTGTTTTTGTTTTCTTTTTCCTGAGGGAATACTTGTTTTTAAGACAACAGCAAGGTGGGCATAAAAAAAGAGATGGGTTCACCATAGAGAAGCAGGTTATGATGACGCATTTGAATATTTAACTCGAAATCTGGATACGCTCATTCACTTTTAAAGTCCTGATTTTCTTTAAAGACTGGAAGGCAAAGACTTGTAACCAGAGAGGCCCAGAGGACTGTATCAGTCAGCACCCTCTTCTATTTTGTCTCATTACACTCTCAGACGTTAAGTTCTAGATTAACAAACACTGTCTGCTGGGCTAGGTTAAGTTCCCTATAAAGCTCGTAGGAAGCTGCTTTCAAATAACTAATTTTGTCTGAAGGGTTTGGTCAAACTGTTTGGCTTCTAAGTGGGTGCAGTAATCTTGAAAGGGCCAAAACAAAATGATTTAGCCCGGAGAAGCTGAAAGAAGGCCGTGCTGAACCGAGCCATCTGCTCTGATAAATATATAAATAATCAGCTGCAGCTCATCAGAGCAGATTTGGGCTCAGCGCAATATGGCCTCAATGTGGCCTCCTGTCAAATCATGAACTCTGCATTGCACATTTTAAGCTCCTGACACTGGCAGACTGTTAGTATAAGAAACTGTAGGCAAAGTCAGGGAAATGTATTTGTATAATGAAAGTTTTACAACTCTGTGTTTCTGTAACCGATAACTTTTGCCGAGGAAGGCAGCCAAGTTCTCGGATTTCAACACAATAAGACTATTTTTTATTAATTTCTCTCAAATCTAATCTTTAAAAGGCAGAATACAGAATATTGAACTAGAGAGAATGCAATGTTTGCTTTGGTGCTGAATTTAATAAATATTATGCTAATGATCACATAATGGAAGGAAGGAAGTCAATAGCAAACAACAGACAGTTTCTATAATATTACTGCAGCTATTCTAATTCTGTTTTATACTATTTGAATAATATCTGCTCCAAAAATGGGCAAAATCAGATGCTAAGAAAAAAATCACACCACACTACTAATAAGTAATAATGTCTGGGTTTCAAAAAACAAACAACAACAAAAATCCACTAGTCTTTGTGTAAATAAGATGCTGTGTAGGTTCGTGATACTATGGTGGAAAATTGCCTTGGTAACCCCCACCAAAAAAAGGGTACACAAAATCACTACCAGATGTACATTCATGGCACCTTCACATCACAACCTACGAGCAAGATGCAGGTAATAGCAGGCAAGTGGAAAAGATTACACAAACCAGAGTGCAGCCATTCGTAGAATAGCTGACTATATCAAAACTGTGATGTGTATATGTGCTATCAGACATGATTATCAAGAGAAATAATGACGTTAATAATAACACTGGAGAGTTGAGTTAAATATTCATCAGTGTCATATCATTCGCACTCTCTTGACCAGGAGACCAGCTTCTACCGCGCTCAGCAGAGCCAAATAATGCTAGGATAGGCTAGTGAGTAGGCGAGGTCAGCCACTGGCTCCTTCCCAGGAGCTCGTTGTGCTCGGCCTCCAGGCCTGGTGAGTGCAAAAGTACCCAGTGTTTGGCTTTTGATAGGTTCTAACCATTGATCTGCAACTGGCTTCCAGCTCTAATGAATAATGAATGCCCATATTGTCATCCCACACAGATCGCATTTCACATGGAAACAGACTACACTGGTAATTAGACAGGACTTTGCTGGCCTGCAGCTTTCTATGCTGAACTTGCCAAGGATTGTGGTGTGGAGAGAGAGAGACTGTTGAGGTAAAATTTCAAGGGCATCTTATAAGTTTAGAACAGAATCTTCCATATTTTTTTCAATTTTTCAATTCGGATATGAAATTTACATGCTGAACTATTTCTTTAACAGAAACTGTTAAGAGGAGAAGACTGACAGAAGTCAGGACATCGGTCTCCTGTGTGGTGTTGGGTCTGGAGGAACAATTAGACATTGGTCGCCATGCTCTATTTGAAACTGAAAGAGGAAAGCTGTAAGACTGGTGACATCAGTGTTGATACAGACTACGGAAACTTGGAAAGCTGTCATGTTGCTGATGAACAAAGTGAAGTGAACAGTGATGGGTGAAGACCATGAGCAAAGTGTGTGATCTCACAATCACAGACTAGAACTGAAGAACAGAACCTTTATTCCAAGCATTTTTGTTCCCAGTGCAGGATAACGAGTACATGTTTTACAGCCACATGTAACCAGATAAGAGCTAGAACGTGTATCTGACATTAAAGTAGCTGTATGATCAGCAATGGTTACACCTCTTAATTGTGTAAAAGAAATTTTCCTTTCAACAAAGCAGCAATATTTTTGTATTACACACCTAATACAATGTACAAATGTATATTAATCAGACCTTATTTTGCACCTCTGCTACCAGACCAACAAATATCCAAAAATTCCAATTGCTGAACTCTATTTATTTCCTTTTTCAATATTTATTTAAATACTTTTACAAAGCTTTGTTTGAGTTTTAGCCACAAGATAAAAATCTCTCTTGCTTTACATTCCACAAAAAATAAGACTGCTCTGTAGTAGGCACCCTGAACATAGGCAGGTACCTGTACCAATCCAATGAGAAGGATAACTAGCAGAGCTAGTTCTTATACTTCATACCATTTCTTCTTTATCTGCAGAATCCTTTTCTAATTACAACTTATAATGAGAGGAACCAAAGTCACTCCTCCTCAGGCGGCTCTACAAGATCCCAAGTTCCTAACTTCACTTTTCAAAATAAATAAGTAAATAAATAAAATTTTGCCATAATGTTGATTTAAAAAATGGAAAATGCTTAAAATGAAACAGGCTACTTTGGAAGATATTGCAGCTGCCTGAGATTTGTCCATATTAAAGGAAAAGTGTCTATAAGATGCTCCTGAAAGGGTCTTACTTAGTCAGCATCATCATCAATACCAATTTACCAATTTATCAAAATATAGGACATGAAGGATGAAAATGGCTAATAATCAATGCTGTTACTTTTGCTGGTGTTGTTATTTACTTCCTCTATTCTGTCATGAAAACAAAAAATGTTAATTCAAAAATACATAACAATTGTGAACATTTGATCTGAAATAAGATTTAAAAATTTAAAAAGAAACTTTCAGATATGATCAGTATTTTACACAGAATTAGCCACTTGCTAAATAAATGAGAAAATCAACAGGTGAATTCTTACAAAACAAACAAAAAAAGAAACAAACAAAACAGCCCTAAAATGTTTAACCATAAAAACATAGATGTTAAACCATCTACATATATCTAGCATATCCTTTAGAAGGCTATCACAAGAAACATGTAAATCTCAGAATGCCATTTAAAAATGACAATCAAATGCAAATAACACACATGTCAATATATCAAACTTGCAATAAGATGTAGTGCTTTACCAAATGATTTGATAGTATTTTATATAACAAATGGCTGATAGCCTGTGCTAAAAAGCTCTGAATGGAGGTGTTATCAAACAAGTGTGAGTTTAAGACTCGCTAATGCCTAATTTCCTGCACAAGGTTTTCACCCAGGCATTTAATACATAATCCTATTACCATCCAATATCATGAGTTTTTGGCTACCCTCTAAACACGGTCTTTTTCACTGGGCAGTGTGTTAGTGGGATAATGTCACTATCAATAAAATTAAGCCCAGAGAAAGCACCCATCAAGTCAAAGGGTTTAGACCCTTTCTCTTTCTACAGTTACTGGAAGTTGGTTTAACCCCGGACTCTGTGTACAAGACGAACTGAGTCACTTCTGATTCAAGGATGTGTCTGTGTGTATGTGTGCATGTAGTCTTCAGTGTGACTACATCAGGGCAGAAAGCACTGTTCTCATGAAAATCATAACAGTGGTAAGTTCACAACAAAGTGAACTAACAGACAGAGAAGCTGTTTCCACAAATGAAATGACAAATAAAATGAATTCATGTATATTTCTATGAAACCGCTCATTACTTTGTCATTAAGGACCTTTTTAAGGAAAAAAGTTAGCAATAGTGGCTTACACTTAAGGAAAGCAAGCTTATGACTGGAAGCTGACTGGTTAAGTTGGCTTATACACGGTCTGTAATAATAACCCCCAACTACATGAGCAACGCTATTCAGTGGCCCACAAAAAAAGGCATCTCCTGGATGTGACTGGTTGTCAGATATTGTTAAAATATAGCACATACTTGTAACAATGAACACATTATATAGAGAAACTGACTAATGCTTCAGGGCTTCCTATTTCACTCTGACCAGAGGGTAAGCTATACCAGAAGCAAACCCATCAAGATAAAGATCTTGATTGGACCCAGAATGCATCATGGATACATTAACACAATAGTATCACAAACAGGGACAACGTGTGTGAAATACTGACATTTGCTTTCAGGTTAGTGCAATTTTTGCAGTTATTCAGATTAAGTGACAATCACAAAAAAAAAGACTTAGAATTTGTAAATCTAACCTTCAAAATAATCCCAAATACACTCCTTGTAGCGTTCTTAATCTGAAATAAACGTTAACGTGTGCCGATTCAATTTTTGCTTGCAACTTGAACTCAATTGGAATATTATTTCTAAATGCTGTTCCTCAAAGCTACCTGAATGTTGGACACGATATTGATCTGTGCCACTTATGTAACACAAGGTACTTAGTGGATCATGTTCTGTGAGTCAGCAAAAAAAGAAAAGTGTTCTCTTACCTGCCCCAGGTAAGTCAGCTGCGATCACTCTTAACAACACTGTTACCACCAGAAACACAGCACGCTGGCTGTGGGTGTGCATGAGAGCTTTGGGCATCACCACCAAACACACAGTGGAGACTAAACCTGCCATTGTACGGTGGGTGTTGAGTCAAGGCATGTCATCCGGTTAAGGAGAGAAGATTCACTCCAAAAAGACAATCGCAGGTTAGGTTTTTGTGAGCTCCTTAGTTTGCTCTTCTTCACTTTAAGGCCCCTTATTCCATCCCATGTCTTTGTAGTGGAGAAAAACTGTTGAAAAGAAGCAACAGTGAGACATTTAAAAACAGCCTGCTTGAGTATCACTGCGTTAACTTAAGAATCCCCCAGTAAACTGAAGAACAAGTGAAAACTACTTAAATCATTTCAAACCTGCAATTTTAGGGTAACGTTAATAACAGATATTATCGGATGACTGGAGCAATACATTTTCTTTTATCCATGCCCTGGATCGTTCATAAAAAGTGAGTATTTACCTTATTTATCCTGCAGTTTTCACACTCATGGCCAATTTGGTCGTTAAAACAATCACTATTATCCCATCAGATAAGCAAAATAAAGCAACTTACTCCATATAAAGTGAACAAATCTGTAAGGAGGTCAAAAAGGCAAAAGACGATCCAGCACAGACCTCATCCCTCGGATGCATGGCTAGCTTTAAGGCGCTCTCACAGCGGGTTTTATCATGATACAGTAGTCTCTTGTCCTACATCCCGTCCCGTTACTTGCAAGCTTAATGGTCATGTGGCTTTTCATTTAGCTAGACAAAGCAGGTTCCATCCCTCGTTTGAGTCTGACAGAAAAACGCTAAACGCTGCCTAGCCAAAATAATTTGATGATATTTCCCAAAGCTTGCGCTCAGTGCATACATAAAGCGATTTTTCCTTCTCAATTCGCCCCCTGCCATTCCTGTAAGCCAGCTCATAGCTGCGCACACAGACTTACCAAGAAAGGGAGCTCCAACTCTATCAGTTCCTTTGTGAGCGTGAGGAGAGGATATCCTTGGATGAAATCAAATGCTGTGTGGAGCTTTGTCATTAACGTCCCCGTGCCCACCTGCGTGCCTTTGAAGTTTTTTCAGTGTATACGTGGTGTGCACGAACAGGCGACTGGCTTCCATCTGACACTCTTTTGGTAACAGTTACCTTCTCTCGTCCCGAGGATTGGGATAGCCCCGCCCTCTGACAGATCTGATTAGTTTCTAATTTGCCAAGACGTATTCCCATTGGTTCAGCCTCTTTTCTGTCACGGTGGCCTTTTAAATATTAGGTTGGTCTTCGTCATGAGGCGTCTGCGGCTTCCACGGCAACCTCATGCATTGATGCACTCACCCTAAGGTATAGCTATTATATTTTTATTGGCTGTATAGAGTTGACCTTCTTCCGCTAGTTCAAACGAAAAATATTCTATTACCCTAATATGTAATTATATGCAGGTCAGCTAACATTACATTTACAAGCCTCAGTCTTATCTTTATAGTTGTGAGACTTTTAAGGCTGTGGTATCAAACAATTAATGCGTTTGTTTCTGTTGCTATTTAACACATTTCTGAAAACAAGTTAATGCTCTATGTAAATTTAAAAATAATCATCCTAGTGGCAAAGATAGGGCCCAGTGATGCAGCGTGTAAACGTTGCCCATTGCAGAGTTTTGTGGTTGCAAATAAATGGAGATGATTAGCATACCTGATCACGTCACTGCAAGTTGACGTGAACATCAAGTGAACATCATGGCGAACACCGCCACCTGGTGATGGTGTGGTGTATAGCCTTCTTTTTATTCTTTTATTTATTTCTCTCTGAATCTTGCTGCGGTCACTGGATCAAAATGTCGTGAAAACCAAACGTGACTTAGTGTAGCTAATGAGCTAAATAAAGTCCTTTAAATGGTTAAAAGGTGAGACTCCATTGTTTTCAGAGAATACCAAGAACTACATTTTATACTACCACATTTATATAACAGCTGTAGCTTGTGTGCAGTTTCAAAAATGTGTAAATTTATGATGAGCTTATGCAGTTACATATTATAGAGTATAAAAAAGGGCTCTCTCTCAACCATTTACAACTGTGAAATAAAATAAAGCAATGAAAATCTTTTTTACACATTTTTTACATGCTGGTACAAGCTGGTTTTCAACTTTGAATACATTGCATGGCATAAAATATTTATTTAATTGTAATACACAATAAGCCATGTCCAGACATTTTAATTAATTAATTTTAGATCACACAGCGCAATCTAACTGCACTTAATTCTGAGGTTTTGCAAGAGACCTATACTCAGTGCAAACAATGAAGCTAAGTCATGCACACACACATATACCCCAAAGTAGACAACAGGAGACCGATGCTGTGACTTAACAGTTTAATGTAAATCCAAGACAAAGTGTGATTACATTTCTACACATATACAATATGCATATGTGAGCATACAAATTCTCATTAATAACTCGATTCACCTCGGAGACCGAAAAAATGATCAAAAGTAACAGTGAATAACAAGCTATAACATAGTTCACCACAACGGGAGCCCCTTGTCACCCTACAGTTAGTAAAGAGGACAATTAAAATAACTATATTCTTCTATTTGACGAAGCTGTTTGTCTGTTAAAATCCTCCTGTAAAATTTACAATGCTATCATTAGTTTTTTCGAAGCCTAATATAAATTCACTCCATTTTTCTACAACGAAAATGATTAAGAGAAGCACACGACATCATAATGGTAACACAAGCGCTTAGTAGCAAGTACTCAACTTGTTAGGAGGTTTAATTAATCCTTTTTCTTATTGTCATTATTATATTTATTTAAACATTCTATAAAGCCAGTAAAATATCCATTCTCATAACATACTTAATATTAGGCTAAGGAACAGGGTATACATTGAACGCTACGTCAACAGATTGAAATAATGAGACATCACACCCCAATAAACCAAAGTAAATAAGAAAAGACAATAAACAGAGAAGTATACTAGGAAATACTGCAGCACACATTAGCTTTATCGACAAAGAATGAGATTTTACACCATTGATAAACCATACAGCAATGGACACAAAAGGGGGTCAGGGTTTGACGCGCTCTTAGGTCTTTAGAAAATGTTAACAAACTCAATTATCGCCTTCTTTGTGTGAGTAGTTATTTAAAACTGCCATAACTTGATTATTATAATTTGATTATACTGAGGATCCCAAAAGGGACAGTGATCCTAAGATTAAGACAAACAAGAAAATCCATCTTTGAATGTAGTAGCTTTGGTCTACCAAGTATTCCAGTAAAATAACCCAAATGTTTAAAGTTCTTAAATGTGGACCCCAACATCTCATAACATTGCAGATTGGGGTAATCGGCTGGTGCAGATCAATCCATATCCTGGTTGTGCGCGAATGAATATTAACTCAGTACGTAAAGAAATCACTTTTTAAAGTTTCAATAACTTGACGCCAGTGTCGGTGACGGCATCAAACCTTGACCACCTTAACCTGAATTCCCCCAAAGAATAGCCAGCAAAAGGAGCAGATCCCCTTAACAAATATATATTAAAAACCAAAAAATAAAACAAAACAAAAAACATACATAAGGGCTTCAAGAATGCTCGTGTAACTAGATTATGAATTTCCTGGTGACAGAATAGTTCATCAGCACATGATTTATCCACCTAACACTTGTCCTTAAACTCCTTTGTACTTTGGGAAGCAGCTGTGACTTTGCCAAATGACGTACAAGCATGTGATTTGACGTTGCAGGTTGCCTGTTCGCTTACTAAGCTTCGAGCCAGCTTGGAGGAGTTTGTTCGAAGAAGACTAATGTAGCACTGCGTGCGCCGCGCTCGCAGGAATGTTTCTCAGTGTTTCCAAAGCTCCGGGACGACGAGTATGCAAGATGACACCGTGGGCAAAAGTGGAAGTTTGAGTGTATCTCAGGAGAATGCCAGGCTTCATAAAGAGAAAGAGAGAGATATGCTGCCTTATGTTTTCTCTAATTTAAACGTCACCTTAAAGCTTTGGAGGTATTATTGGTCATTTGGAAGGCAGTACTTAAGAATAAAGGTTGTTGCTGGGAAGGCTACACTCACCACAGCAACAGAAAACATTTTTATACTCTACTTAAGCACATTTTGGTAATTGTAAGGTCACTCGATCTACATTAATGCTCATATTTCTTCTTCCCCCCCTTTTTTCATAGAAAACACGAAACATTGGTTAAGTGAAACAAAACGATAGACAAATGTATCGTACACATCAAGTTATTTTTCACCGTGTTTGTTTGATTTGAGAAAATAGCGATTATTCAATATCCCCAACTCGTGATACCGGTAACTTTACATAATTAGTCTCATGTGGGACCTCGCTGGAGAACAAATGTTTAGTTATTGCATCATGCATGGCCACAAATGGTGTAGAAATTAAACTAATGGTCACCCACGGAGAAAGATCTAAAGCCATTCCTGCCACTTCCTTTCACTCACAGGTCACATATTACATTCATTTTGTGCAGGTGACCACGCTTTTAAAGGTATACTTGGTATATTTTTGATTATTTCCATAATAATTAACGGGCCATTCTCCTCAATGGCAACCTTTAAAATTAATTTTCTTACACTGCTAATAAAGCTACAACATCAACAACAGAAAAATTGATCATTTTAGACAATTATTGATTTAATCTAAACAGGGGCCAAATATGAGGAATAATCAAAGTAAAACATTAAAAAACAAAAGCTTTCAAACACATTGCAGCTCTTCTAATGGTTAAATGTCCAGAAACAAATAGCTGTGCTGTTTGCAAGAAGTATGCCAAATCCTCCCTGTGCATTCGTTTGTTGTACACACATATACATTTCATGGTGGTGAAACAACATGTCCTCAAAAGCACTTGTAAAGCATTTAAAGATGAGACCAGAAGTTATTGCCTGTCTGCAACGCTGTGGAGGATTGCTTGTACTGTGCTGTGCTGTACATGATCGATCTGTAAAAGTCTTTGGTGGGACAAGCAAAAGAGTCAGAGTGTGTCAACATTAGCCCCATCCTGAAAAGAGTGGGGGAGTGGGGTGGGGTCTGGACAGCAGTGTAGCGTGGGTAATGCCAAATTCCCTCAAAACAGTGGAATGTTTCAGTAGTTTGTGTCATAACAGAGGAGCTAAAAGATTTCCATGGAAAATCACTTCCCTTATGTGTGTGTGTGTGTGTGTGTGTGTGTGTGCTAAGGCCCCAATGACCCAGAAGAAATTAAGTAGGTAAAATAATATCAAATAAAAAGACAACAAACGACGTAACCAGCAACATACTATGTAATCACATCTTTAAGCGCCTGGACCCGAGGCTTGCATGCTGGAGCTGATGGGGAGGGGAGAGTTTTGAGGAAAGTACCGGGATAAAAGACCACTCTGGGGCCCATCGGGGGACCGCTGGATTTCAAACCTGGGCATGGCATCCTCAAGACGAGCACGTATCGATAAGGGCCCCCAGTGGATTATCGTCAACTCAACACTTATCATCTTCAGCAGTGTTGCAACACTTTACACAGGTGCAACCACCTCAACAAAATACTAAATATCACTGTACATCAACCCCCAGGTTATAAAACAGAAATGAGCCTGACATATAATAAAAACACACGCACACGCACGCACACGCTCTGATAAAACATCAACAAGAATTATTGCAACAATCTCTAAAAATAAACACATGTACTACAGCCATGTCCAAAAGTTCAAGATAATGTTTAATAAAAAAAAATCACTTCAAATGCAAGTACTATGGCATACCATGAAGGAGAGGGGAAGGCTTTCACTAAATCACCAGCAGTTCTGATGTGCCCACGTTCGAGAGGACAAAGGAGATTAATTTTATTATTAGCTACAAGAAATTGAAATCTATTAAATCAAGCAGCAAACACACAAAGCGACAGCCCTATTGGTTCTCTAAGTGTTCGGTATCCTGTCTGGCTGGCATGGCGGTGTCTGTGGTGAACCTGGTTCGAAGACAAATGGACAGCGACGACAAACCATCCACGATGTGCCCTTCCAGGTGTATGCTGTGACATTTCCCTTCTGTTCCCTTCAAAACCTCCGTGAATCAACTTCCAATTATCTTTGCTGCAGAAACAAACAACAAGAGGAACACATGAAAACAACAAAAAAAGGATTTCTGTCCGAATGTTACGCCATTCGGACATGTTGAGATTGGGCTCAGTGTTTACTATCAACCTGCTCTTTGCCAACTTGCTACTATTTTAGTCCCATTTAAAATCGAGAGTTTCGCCCTGCCCTCCACAGTCCCCTGCTAAACTGACCCTATGCTTTCAACCAGCCCCTTAACTCATGCCTACACTGTACCTCTCTCAACAACCCTCAATACGCTGTCTCTTTGCTGCAGCCAGGCTATCTAAAGCCTTACAGAATCACCCTCGTGGCAACACTTTCCGTCAGGCCCTTCGCTCGGACTAGCTCTTAACCTGCCTCTGCTGAGTCTCAAACATTTTACTGTAACTCATTCCTTGTACACGAAAACTGAGCCAATATCGTTGCTCTGCGATCACGACACGCGTTTCCCTCGCGTGGTTCAAAAGAAACAAAATCCTAACTAAAGCCACATTTTGGGTGCCACTGTGATAGAGGTTTACAGCTACAGCTATACTGTACATTTTCACATTTACATTAATATCCACAGCAAACGTAGCAAGAATTTATCTACGACTTTGGTAAGTACCCCAGGCAAGTTATCTCATGCACACATAATAAAAAAGCTTAGCGTGATAAAAGCTCTGACATTAATCTTCGTCATCTACGGTACGCTGTCATTAAGGACAAGAAACAGCAAGGGCTGAGCCTACACCTGGAAGAGAGCTACAACTGCCCCGATTAGGATGTCAAATCAGGGAAACATGTGTCTCTAAGTATAGCTATAGTCTCTTGTGGCTTTCAGGATCCAAGCCAAGTAAACTGTGTCATTATATCTGTAAGGCACTACGAGGAAACAATGGTCAAAACCTAAAGACTGAAGAGGGTTTTGAGGAGGTGGACTACACACGCATGGCTGACAGTAGCACACACAGACAATCACGTTGCACATGCCTATGTTATTATAACCACTTTGTGCAATCACATTAAAAAAAAGGAACAAATTAATCTATTGGTATCCGGGGAAAAAAACTTATTAAAAAAAATGGTGCAGACTGCTACATTCTAAGAACGGGGCCCAGCTAAGACACCTAAAACTGAAGTATTATCATAAAGGTGAAACAGAAAGGAAAAATATCTATAAATACACTAAAAAGTTTGTTGTCTTCTCTTGGTTATATTTCCAGAAGCCTCCTCTGCTGGAGGAGGTGGCGTGGGAGGAGTTGCCTTTCTATTCTCCCCACACCACGAATGATTTGGAAATACTGAGACAGTTCAAGGCCATCAATATTTTTTTTCTTTGAAGAGCAGCAGGTTTCCGTATTCCACCTTTTCCCAGATTTCTCGGGATTTCTCCAGTCAGTAACCCCTGTTCGACAGTCACTTCCCAAATGTAAGGGGGAAATAAAAAGCAAAAAAACAAACCAGAAAACATCCGCTGTCTCAAAAGGCCTTCTCCATGCTTCCCTGTAAAACTAATGAGACTTATTAAAGTAAAGAACAGGCAAATGAAAGCAGAAACTGACCCTTTCAAGAGAGAAAAAAACAAACCAAAATTTCTTGAACTGAATCCCTCGAAAATTCAACTCCAAACTTTTCCTTCTAGAAAGGCTGTGAATCGTATTTTTTTCTTTTGCTCTCTGTCGTTATATCTTCAAGTTATACATGACAGTTTCAGGAGGATTGCAAGTTCCTCTGTCTCTGTTTGCGTCTGAGGTCGAGGGGAAGATTTTGGGGATGTTGACGGGCTCTTGTTGGGCTGAGGCTGAGGAAAGGAGCAGCAGCGCTGGGTCAGGCTCTCCAGTGTCAGTCAGTGTCTTCTCTAGAGGTAAGGGTACTGGTTCACCTTGGTGGGGCTCAGCGGGTATCCAGTGTAGACAGTGGAGGCGGGCGAGGCGCTGATGTAGGCCTGGTGAGCGAACTGGGCCTGGTACTGGCTGTGGTGCAGGGTGGGCGAGGGCAGCACACGGTGGCCCATGCTAACTGGAACCTGGTGGACGATGCTTGGTGGATAGCTTCCGTGCTGGACCGCGTGGCGTGCCGAGCTCTGTGACGCCACCAGGTGAGCCACAGTGCTGGTAGAACCCAGAGCAGCAGGAGCGGTGTAGGTGTAGAGATGGGGCTGGCTAGGCAGGTGCGTGGCAGCCAAATGTGGGTGAACGTTGCCTGCGTGAGAGGGGCTATTGTGATGGAAGGAGTACGGGGCTTGAGCGGCGATGTTAGGCGTGATGTAGGCCTGCTGGCGCCGATGTCCTCCGTTACGCTCGGCTACCATGTGCTGCTGGGCCTGAATGAGGGGATGACAGAGATTAAGTAGTGTCAGTGGGTGGATTTTTCCCCTTTCTTTAGCCAAGCTAATCAGATATGAACCATATATGACCTTAAAAGGTGCGAGTGATATTAATAAACTCTTAGCAATGAGGTAAATATAACAAGTTCCCAATAGTTGAACCCTCTCACTGTACCTGGCTGAGATTGAGAGGCTGCTGCTGGAGGGGGTGTGGCCCTGAGCGCTGCTGTCGGTAGGACCCGCCTCCAGTTACACCCCCGGCTATGTGATTATTGCCAGGCACCACTCCATTGGTGGATTTGAACTTGTAAGCTGAATTCTGATGGTTCATTGCATCTGCACAGGAAAGGATACAGATTTGCTGAATTGGAAAGGAGCAGCTATAACCACATAATAGATAATCTACCTAATGCTTGAGGCCATGTTTTGCAAGAAATCCGTCATTTACCTGGCATCAGACGCTCACACTCATTTAGGACCTCACTGTTCTGGGTTTTGAGAGGGGGGATGATGATGGTGCGAGGGTTTCCATTGTTGTAGTTGTCCAGGATGGTGGTCTTTGTGTCATAGCTGTTGTTGTTAGGGGGTCTCGACTCAACAGTATAGGGACTGTTGTTGCTGGAGCAATAGGACTCTGGTGAATCATGGACCGTCACACAGCTGATGACATTCTTTCTCTGCTTAGAAGATGAGCTGGAAAAAATAGAAGCGAAGCAGAAAGAACACAGTTACTGGTAATGCTTAATTGAGCCAATGCTGGTAATATATTTGAAGCTATTAACTATTACTACATTCTAATGTTAATTGGATTTATTGACAAATAAATGTAAATGCCTTACTCTGAAGTCAAAAACTACATTTAAATGGTTTGCAGGTAAATTGAATTCCATTCTGACTTCTTCACTTTTACTTAGTTTTAGTGTATAGCATAACACAAAATACATCAAAGAGATTAGCATTTGTTAACATGATAGAAAACTGGCTTCGAAATGCCAGGAAACACATCTCCAGCTAACTTAAAGCAGATGTGTTCCATGTTTTTGAAAAGAGTCTTTGCTGTCTTTATCCTGGATGATCTAAGACTACAGCCCTTTGTGATGTGATTATTAGGGAAATTCATATTGCACGAGAAGTTCCCAGATTTCTTCCATCAGTAAAGATTCACAGTAACAACAAACGCTAACCTGTAAGTGTGCTAAACAGCACTGACCTATTGTTTTGTTTGTGGTCATCTTCCTCATCTGTGTCGCTGCTGATGGTGATGATGCTGACAGCAGGGCTGGGTGTGTCGGGGATGACGATCGTCTGTCTGGGGATGTTGTGCTGGTGCTGATGGTCTCGAGTGGTGCTGGAAGCCTGCTCTGTTTCACTAGCCCCCCACCCTCCACCCCCACACCCTTGCGTGGGCGGACAGTTAGAGGTCGAGCCATTCTGTAGCACAGCGCAACGCGGGGGCGTATTCTCCTTCACCCGCTTTGAGCGCTGTGGAGACAGCACCACTTGAGAGGATGAGACCTCGTTGGTTGACATGTTCCTTAAGGAAAGACAGAGATGAGAGAGTGAGTGGCTGCGGAGGGCAAAACAAGCAGATGCTGGACCTCAAAATTAAAAGAGACGTGACCTTTGGTAACAATCGTTAGCTTCCAGTATGAAGATTTATTAAGATCTATGAGACTTTAGGTACCTGCCAGACATCTGGTGCTGTTTGTTCTTTTTGGAAGAGGAGTTGTTATTGGTTGAGGGCTTCCTCATAACATGTGCCACTCCCACATTGAGTGTCTGGTTGGATGGGAGGGTGACGTGGCCAGCCAGCAAGGCTGGCTGCTGCATGATGGGATTATAATGGCTGCCATGTGGGTGGGAATTCCTGTAATATAATACAATTTTATGTTACCACAATGTTAAAAACAATAAGGAATCTTCAGGTAAAGTAGCCTAGCAGTGTACGAAATACTAAAACAAACAAACGGGCACGTCAATCAGTCAAATCTGACATTTCCAGGGGATAAGGAAGACTGGATAAGTACTTCCTAATTAAGCCAGCAGGTGGCAGCAGTAAACTTTTCTAAAGAAGAAGGAGGAGAAAAGAGGATAAATGAGAGAGAGAGAGAGCAAAGAGGGAGGGCAGAGGAGCTGACACCAGCAGCTGTGGAGCGATAGCTCTGCAGAGGAAGTGCGACACTTTCCCAATCGTCTCTCTGAGGACAACAGAGCTGCCACTGGACAGGAAGGGAGGGCGACACAGGGAGGGGGTTGTCTTGTCACAGATGGACAGCTTAGAATGAATCTGAGCATACATGGCTGCAGCAGCCATCCACACAGACACGTTATATACCTGCATCCCCCTTATCTCCCTTGGGTTGCATTCTCCCATCTATCCATCCATTTATCAAGTCATCACAGTGACAGGCTATACTTGATAAGATTTCGCTACATGTATATATGCCATCTCCCTGAGGTAAATCTGCTCTTATAAAATTGAGGATAAAAGACTTGTCACACAAGTACAGGCTTCCTCATGAATTGGTCTCGTGCATATTTTCATAACATATTTGGACTGATTTAAGCCATAAACGACTACTTGTTCTTAAAGCCTATCTACGTAATTTCTTTTTTTAATCTGTCCTGTCAATATACGTAAATTGAGCTACAGACAATGGGGATTTTAAAGTGTCAGCTTATTACATTTGTTTTTAGTTCAACAGAATCCTTGAGAAAAATGTAGGTTAAAAAGTGTTGACCTCAATATTCATTGCGCTGCAAAATCAAAGGAATAAAAGTAAAGGCAAACAAAAAACACTGCTCTTCACCTCCAGTTGGCAAGGGTCTGTGTGCTGCTCATGGAGTCGGGGATGACAGTGGCGTGTTGGACTGAGGTGTGGGTGAGCTGCTGCCAGGCTGGAGGCAGCAGGATCTGCTGGGTGCCGCTCGGCCAGGCCTGCTGAAGAAGGAGAGAAAAATGAGTTGGAGGGTAAACAAAGATTTAAAGGTCAGGAAAAAGGAGACAAAGAAAAACAGTCAGCTGCCATGTAACGACATGTCCAAGTCATTATTTATTATTGTTTTGAATTTTAGGAATCATGTCACAGGACAGGAAGTTACACTTTTTGTTTACATTGTATGCATTTAAATGCTCGTTCACACATTTTAAGCATAAAAACAAAGGAGACTCGTTGTACTTGGCGATTAGTTTGAGCCTGTCGTGATAAATGACAGCGTCTTTTCAAAAGTGCATAACAGATGGTTTAAACTGGCTACCAGGCACATTTAATATGAACTCTGCTAGCCTCAAGGAGACATCCATCGACAAAAGAGATAAGACCAGGACTTAATAAAAATGTACAGCAGCTCCTTTGTTTGTGTGCCTGTGTATGACGGAGTAAGTGTATGCATGCGTGCGTCTTTATGGTTTTAGTGTGATTATGTCTTTGACTTGACCAATGTTCTAATTAAAGTCTTAGAATCTATTCAAGCTGCTCTGAAAGAGGCTACTTTGTATTTCTGATGCAGAACGAGAGGACTATCAGGCAAGCTACGCTCCGAGATGTGCCAAGATGAGTATGTGTGCCTGCATGCCTGAACACGTTTGTGTGTTACTGTGTGTGTAACCCTAATAGTTTAATGCAGTTCTATTGATTAGCACTTTAATGTCAGGGCTAATGAATTGTTCCTTTAATACCATTTGCACATCTATTTACAACGGCATCACTATGTGCTGCAGCACACACACACATTTAAATAGGGAAAGACGGAGAGAAGAGAAAGAGAACAAGAGGCACAAATCCACATGCAAAGCAGATAATCTGTATATATGGCCACTGTATTTTACCTTCTCATCAACATTTGCTTTGATCTGGTTGTTTCTGTCATATTTTAACACAAAATAGCTGGTCTGTTTTGAAGTGTGGTTGCAGTTGAATTGTTTTAATCTGAGGCAGGTTGCAAAGTCCAGTGCTGCAGGGGGGCATCTGCAGGCTAGCAGAGCTGCCTGGTCTGTGTACCGATGACTGACATCTCTAATGGAACATTCTGGAGCTGGAGATGGTCTTTACATCTAAGACCACATCCAAGGTCTTTTATCAACATGCCATTAAGAGGCTTCTAATACATCCATCCATCTCCCGCTCCTCCTCCTTTCTCTATCTCCATTCCTGGTACTCTATATCCCCCTCTCACTAGGCGTCTGCGTTGTGTAACCAGCCTGTCTGCCCTGAAATGGTAACCCAGTTAAGAGACCATTTTCTTTCAACTCAAGGCCTACCATCGCTATCAGTGGCCCAAACGCCTCCCACCTCGACCTACACTCCCTGGGTGAAAACCCTTTGTCACCTCAGGGCTTTCAGAGCCCCAGCTCTTACTCCCAATTGTTTCCACATTTTCTGCATTCCTGCTCCAGATAAAGGTCCCGCTGGTTTTCCTGCCTCCCTGCTTGGAGGCTCCTTCACTCTGGTCTCTCTATCTGCACACATAGGTGCTTGGGGGCTAAACTTGCAAGGGTGCGATGTGGGCAAAGGGTCGATGGATGACATTAAAACGTAGGCGGATAAAGTCATAGGTAGGTGGGAGAACACACACAAGAGGCAAAAAAACGACTCCGCTAAGCCTCGAAGACCCCCCACAGTAAAGGAATAAACACAGAGAAAAACACACACCACACACCCAGTTATTAGGTGTGCTGTTTGCTGGCCTATATAAAACATCTGCTTACGTTAACTATTGCCTGTCTTTGTTTAACATGTGTGCGCACAGTGGGTATATTGAACACCTGCAGAACACGGCTGCAATGTGCAAGCCACACGTGATACGATAATAGAACTGACATTATCCTTACTGTGACATAAGTCGTGTCTCTTACGTCTTTGTTATTATTTTAATATCCGCGATACCCATTCTTGCGATGCTGTGAGTCCTCTGGTCATGCAAAGCCTGATCCAAGCTTACCCTGACCTCCGAGGATCCTCTGAGGCCTGTAATTTGGAGCGCCTGACTTGGAAGCAGCCGTGGAGCTAATCACCATTTGGTATCTGACAGATTAACCCACCATAGAAAACACAGACATGTGCACACACATACACACCGCTTTGCTGCCTGCTTGCCTGCCTACTGCATGATTAACTGGAGATAAGGGAGTGCTTCAAACTCCCTGGATTCTCAGGGATATTTAAAGCCTTCATGGAAATTTCCATAGGGAAAGAGGTGGCGTGGCAATGGAAGCAGTCTACTGCCTGTGTGCAGAGAGTGATGCACAGTTATTCTGCTACTTGCAACAACTGTATATTAGCAGCTGCAGCTCCAGCCCCACCGTGGAGGCTCTGGTAAAGGCCTTCTCTGTGTGAAAGGCTCCTGCCTTTGAGTGCATCAGACCGTAGCAGCCTCAGCCTCCAGGAGAGTAGGGGCAGATGAAGAGAGGAGAGAGAGAAGAGAGGAAGTGAGAGAGAGAGAGAGGGAGGGAGAGAGAGAGAGAGCGAGAGGCACAGGAAAGCTTGCCTGAATGCACTCAGGAAAAACAGCTGCCAGCAGGGGCAGGGTCAAGAACATCGAGTGATTTCCATCCTCCATCGATAGATACTATTCTTAGTGAAGGCTTATTAAAAAGGAAAGCAGAGGGCTTTGTTTGAATGTGAACAGTTCAAAGTTCATAAATGTTCCTGACAGGCACTCTCTCTGTTAAGATTCAAACTCTATTAGTTCGTTTTCTGCGATACTTAAAAGTGCCTACCTGCGTGAGAAGGCCAGGTTGAATCTGCAGAGGCTGGGCACCAGGGGCCTGCGTCACTATGGGAACAGCATTCTCCATCCGCACGGAGTAACTGGTGTGCTTGGAAGGGGATGCCTGCAGCCCTGTGCATTAATAAAGCACATGCATGGAGGATGTCAACAAACAAGAAAATCTGTCACCTATAAATAATGTTGCTACAATATTTTTAAAATAAATTCCAAAAGATCAAATGTGGTTTACATGCTCACAGTGTGCCTGACTTATACATAAATATGCATTCTGTTAAGTTTGATATAGAAAAAACTAAAAAAGCAGCAGTTATGGAAAAGAATAAAAATAATTATATTAAATTTGCTCAAATGATTAATTGCCTCTAGTTATCAATGAATCACAGTTGGAATGCTATGACTGACACTGCCTGTGTGCTGAAAAACAAAAAGACAAGCAAGTAAAAGAAGACTGTTTGTGCAGTGAAATACTGTCTCTGACCAGAAATCTGATTTTTTGAATTTATGCAATTTACGGACTGCAAAGACCTCCTCACCTTGGAATCCAGGTGGGCAGACTATGAGCGCCTGCTGGAAGGGGTCAGGCCGGGCAGCGCAGAGCTGAGGAGCCCCAGGCTGCAGGGGCATGCTCCTCTGGGCCACTGCTGCCATGGAGGCAGCGGAGGGCTGGTAGAGTGTAGATTGGTAGTTTAGTATGGAGACATCAGGACTTGAAAAGGAAAGGGTGGCATTGTTGGTGGAGGAGGGAGCCAGGTTGGTGGCCTAAAGGAATGATTGGACCAAAATAAAAATCATGAAAGTGGAGGTACTAATGGGAGTGACAGGGAAGAAAAGATGAGCTCCAAGGATGGAAAGGCTAAATATAAAGGAACAATCGAAACAAAATAACTGAAACATTAAAATGCAAACAACAACCAGCTCAAAAGGAGACAGACAGTGAGCCACAGATGAAAGAATGAGAAAATTGGGTGTATGATTTAAACATGCCTTAAAATATTCAGACTGTTGATTTGATTAATTAGAGGGAAAGAAAGAATGTGAACAGAGATGCAATCAGTTCGAAGAATAATCAACCATCAATGAACAAAATGTCACCAGAGCAAATTTAGAATGATCAGCGCACAGACCCTGACGAGAATAAGGCACCGCTGGACAGGAAATCCACTCTGACAGTACACTTCATTTATTGATGCTTTGCATGTCCCAGTTTGCCATAAGCGTAAACCACACGGCAGCATGAACATCTCTTTTTGCTTAAATTGTGAGTGTTTAAGTCATAAAGACATTATATTATAAGCCAGTTTAAATGCAAATGCTACAGACTAATAATAGGCCAATATAATACGCTGCAGCCAAATTTGACACTTCATATCACAGCTTCACTATCTACCCTCCAAATCAATTATGCATGACAGAAGCAATATTTAACAGCCAACAGTCATTGTATAATTACGTAAGCTTAGGTAACTCCGGCATGTCTTGACCATTAATAAGGCATGTGGATTACGAAGACTGCCTGGGAACATCCTGGATACAAACAAATGCTTTTAAGAGACAGCATTTGCTCAGCTTGTAAGCAGTATATGCTCCACAAGACACGTCTAATTTTAGCCCTTCATTAGGTGTACGTCGGGATGGAGGGAAATACAAAGACGGTGCTTTCATTTTTCATTTGCTCTCTTTAGCGTCTTTGATGAACACCAGGGGAGAGAACATAATCAATATGGCACTGTGGCATTCATCATAAACAAGCAAAATACAGGCCAGATGCAGTCTAGTCTTACAACTGAATCAAGCTGAATAAATCACTAACTTAACTCTGTCCATACGCCCTCAGAGCCAGGCGCAGAAAAGACAAGCTGAGGGAATGTTAATTCATTTAAATCACAGCAAGATTGGGTTTTTGTCGCATTCCACTCAGTGTGAGCTGGCTCGATATAGTTGGTGATAAAGAACTCTGTTTACTAAAGAGAGGGGGGGGGGGGAGCAAGAGTTGTAACTAAGCACAATCTGGAAAACCTTGCAACCAGACGCTTGGTGATTCCGGCAGAAGCCAGAAGTCAGCAGTTTCGATTCACAGACCATACGCGAGCGAAGCGGTAAAGCACCACAGGCTCAACCCGGGGAAATGGAAGGAAAGAAGAGGAGACAGAGGAGGACATGAGTGAGAGGGGAAAGAGAGAGGAAGCCTGGTAAAGGGATTCTTAAGGCCTGAAAGCCCCAGAATGCAAGGCAAGCAGGAAGTGTGGCTTGTCATGTGTGTAATCAGCACTTTGTGACAATCCCACAGGACCTGGGGCACGGACAAAATGCAGGCAAACAGATATGCATGCACCAAAGCAGCAAACATGGATACGCACAGAAAAACAGGAAGAACAGACATAAAAAATATAGAACAAAGGTGCAAACAGCTGCATTTCTAAGCTGTCTATATTCAGCTCAACAGCCCTGTTTGATAGTGACCGTTTGGTATGTTTGTATTTTTGACTCTGCATTAATTATTGATTTGAGCACTTACTCTGCATGCTCCATTCTATGTTCTATGCTTTTATTTTGAAGGTTCCGTATGTTTTTTTATTGGGACCTATCACGCAAATACAATTATCTTAGCCCTATTAGTGTACTGTTGAATTCTTTTGGCTCACTCTCACCTGGCTGTGCACAGTGTTCAGCTGGTTGTTGAAGGTCATAGTGAGGTTGGTGGAGGTGCTGGGGGCCACATGGGTGATAAAGGGTGTCTTGCTCTGGTTGACCGTGTCGTACATGTTGACGCGACGCTTACAGATCTCCATATTTTGGAAGCACGACTTCACACTGCACGGACAGAGAGAGTGAGGGAGACAGACGAGGCATGAGCACTGTGTCTGATGACAGTGGCAGATGTTGCATCGCTGTTCAAAATGATAATTATATAAACAACAACAGCAGGGCTTGTTGAGCTCGTACTGTGTGCTGTGCGGGAAATCAAGGAGATGAGACATAGTGACAAAAGGGTGGTTGAGTGTTTCGACCGGGGTGATCCTCTTGTCTGCATCGATGGTCAGCATCTTGGTTAACAAGTCGATGAACTCCCTCCTGTCGGCCTTCTCTGCCAGCATGTCGCTCCCCTCCAGATCTGACGTCATGTTTACCTGGAGGCACAAAGCAAACAGAGCAGACATTTAGCATTTCAAACACTTCTCCATTTTCAAGGATCTAATGTGCTTGCAGATGACAGAAAAATCTCTCCCACAGCTTATTCCCATAGGGGAACCTATTAATACCCACAAGGCCTCATACGTTTGGGTGTCAGTTTGTGTGTCGTGGAGTTTAGTGATAACCTTGCACCTTAGCGGCATTATAAACATTTGTACTGGTATTCATAGCAGGACTTGAAATATCCCCAGGCTGGCGCCTTCGCTGAGATTTTTATCTATTCCTGAGACGTGAAAACAAACAAAAAAACACGGACCAAATAAACACTGGCGATGGGTAACCAGTAAAAAGGCCTTTCACACAGGACACCATTCTGCGAATAAATCTGAAAAAGCTGACGTGGGACAACTTAACCTAAATACGTTCTGAGGGAAGTCTGAGAATCGGAACATCATGTTGCTTCATCTCTAACAAACATTGCGGCTTAGGTTGTGGATAAATACTGGGCAAAGCAGCACATTCTGGCTTTAATGAAAAGCTATACGGTTAGCAGAATTTGATTTTTTGAAGTGATGAACCAGTGCTGATGTTTAGCTGTACTTTTGAGTTGTCACGTAAGGTATGAACGGAGAACTAAGGTAAGGTCGTGATATATAACAAGTCTGATCTTAGGCAAAGATTTTTCAGTGCAGTGTGAGGACAAAGACAGGCAAGCCCTGTTTACTGTGACTGCCCGTGCAGTGGTAGTCGGCCTGTTTTTCATAAAGATGCAACGTTTATCTGTAGGCCTGCTCTAAGGGCTATCAGATGTGCTGCCAGTCAACACCGCTAATCTGATTCAATTCTCTTTCTCTATGCAGCTTATTCAGGTTCTGTAACCAGTCCTCTCTGCTTGCCATCTCCACTGACTGTGATAAAGGAGTAATCTGCAGAATGAGGTGAGAAATAATCACACCGCCCTCCGCTCGTGGAATAGATGACTTTGGGGAAATGTATATAGTTTGGTGGCACAATAATCAAACTGGATAAGAAGAAGCATATGAAGAATCATTTTTTTCACCACCTGGTGAATTAAAATATGTGAATGTATTAGATAGAAAAGATATCGGTATAATTTGATGACTTTCCATAACAATGAAAATGAAAACTTAAAAAAAAGAAAGAAAAAAAGTTGGGGCTTCATCTAACATGGTCAGCTTTGCATGTCAGTGGTTGTTAATGGAAGCACATCTGTGTGGTGGAAGCTCTGACATGACTGGAGTAGGGGCAGGGATGGCAGATGTCGACCACTGCCTCAGGAAATGTGGAGCGAGGCATCCTGCTGTATGCGGGCCTGCCATCTACACAGCCATAATGTGTAGTTTCATCTTTAACTACTAGGTTGAGTGGATGAGGAAAGGATATGTATTAAAATATAATAAAGATTAATGAAGACCACGTTCCTCCTCCTGCTGTGCGGCTTGACTTCTACCAGTAGAGATACTGAAGGACTGCAGATCAAAATGAATCCATTTACAAGTACTTTTGGCCTTCCTTCCATCTACATCAGCCCCCTAGTGGGGTCCTGCATCTGTTGTAAGTTGGTGTCTGATTTACTCAAATTAGATATACTTGTGACTAAACCCTCCACACATTTCCCACGACTGAAAGGAGGTTCATTATCTCTTTTTGGCACCCAGCCCCTCTGTCTTGCGAGGCCTTCAGCTATATCATCCATTATACACGCAGAGGCAGATGTCCACAATGCTGAGTTGTTTATATGGTCAGGACAGTGAGAGGGGGCAAAATAGGCAGTTTTCTCCCACATTAAGCCGTGCAGCTCTGCTGTATTGCTGTGTTTATGTTGTAGACGAAGACAGGACACAGAGCTTGAAGCGCAGAAGACAGCGATGACCCAGGGGATATCATACCAGTGCAGGTTGGTTTCATTAAACTCTGTGTTGCACGTGTGTTTGTGTGTATGGGGCAACTGTAAACTCTCAGGAAGCGATACTATCATGCCCCAGCCCACAGCATGTTATTCCAGACAGGCCTGACAGCGGCCCTGGGCACTAGTGGACAACCATAATTGTCTCCATCAGTTAAGCGGATACATGTGTTGCGTATCCATATGGGCAGATTCCAAAGGGCTGCTGGTTGGGAATGACCATAATTTAAAAGCAAATAAATAAATGAAAAATTCCTCATAACTCTCAGCTAGTCATTATCAGAGATATAATCAAGGAGCATGATGACGACAGAGTACTATGAGAGATTTGAAAGGCCTGGGAAAATAACTGTAATTTTTATCACCACTGCCAAATCTGCCAGCAGAACCAGTATTTAGCCAAGTGAGGGTGAACACAACAACGCTCGCTATCAGTCACTGTCAGGCATGTCCTATCAAAATGTCATGGCTACATGTGAACTTTCCCACCACGGAGAGACGAATTCATCCTCAGTTACAGAGAGGCATTACATATAGCGGTCCCAATTTGCAGTGTTTTTCTTTGTATATATCACATGTAGTTTAAACACTTCCCGAGGTTATGTAATCTCCTAAATAAACAAATTCCCACAGGTAACACGCAGAGCTGCACGGGAAGACAAGATTCATGCAGAAACAACATGGCGTGGGACCCACTGAGCCAGCCTGAAAAACTTGTCGGAAAACCAGGAATAACGTGTGGATGTATCTTAGTTGGTTTATCTTAGTCCCTCTACATGCTTATGTGTACAGCAGATGCACAAAGTGGAGACACAGCCACTCCACTCACTGCAGCTTAAATAAGAAAGCAAACTGTACATATTGAGCCTGCTAACCAGCCATGCCACATGTTCAGTTCAAATGTCTGTCTGTAAGTTATTAAATAGTGGTTAAGCAAAATGAAGAGCAGAGGCAGAGTTTGGGATGGGGTTCATTGAACAGCTGCTTTCATTTCACTTGGTAAAATTCTATATAGGAGCGGAGCTACACTGCAGCTGGAGATCAGACCTTGGCCAGATAAATATTTTAAGGGATTTCAAATATTTGATAGATAATTCTCAGGATGTGATGGATCAAACTGGCCCAGGACCTGAACACCCCCATCAAAGAAGCCTCAAATATGAGACAGGTGGATACGATTGTAGCAAAAGACAAAGCAAAAGCAAATAATACATCTACTGTGTGATTTGTGGGAAGGAAGACGTCGTGCTTTGTGATACTGAGACAGCATACCTGCGCCATATCATCCAAACAATTGAAGATGTACTTGCGAGCCTCCTTGGACTTGATCCCTGTTTCACCCTCATGGTCCTCTGGAGTCTGCAGGAGACAAGAAGCAGATGTTCTTCTCAAATCCCATCACACTTCCCCTCTGGAAACACACTATTTACATTTGGCTCATTATAGTCTCTTGTTGTTGATGTGTGGCAGGGCTCGGCTTACCCTCTGAGTAACCCTGGGGTAGCACACAAATACTCATCTAACAGCCGAGAAATAAGATAGCGATGAGTGTGTATACAATATATGACACAAACACCGAGGCAGTGTATATTCCACTGGTGTACATGTGTACCGACGTGTACATACAAACACCTGACTTCATGAAAATGTGCAGACAAGCAAACAACATGTGCTCTTTTTGTTTAAAAGGTTTGAAACCTCGCCACTAAACACACAGTGTTTTTTAAAAATTACAGTCAGCTAAGCAGTGCAGCTGCTGCTACATGGAAAAACATGCCTTGGTCAAATTAAAGATGTGCAGTCGCTCCTCATGGCGGAGAAAAAAGAAGCCTTTTTTCCACATACCAAAGACACCAGAAAATCACGAGGAGCTAAAGCTGTGATGTCATGTCGAGTGCGAGTTTCTACTCCATGTTTGTATCTTCCCTACAATGCTCCTGTCAGCTCTTATTGTTATGAACTTAAAACACACTTCTTTAAACTGACAATGATGGTTTGGTTTTTTTTAACAAGCCTTGTAAGCCCATAGATCATAACAGCTTTTCCGAGAAGACTTCTTACATTCCTACATGCAGCAAAAACTTGAAAAACTTTTACCTGACAACTGCTAAAACCCCCACGGGCAGCAGTCTGACCTGGCAACATGCACACTAACTCACTATGTATGTTCATTAGATGGCCAGTCCTAGTGAACAGTTGTTGTGAATCTCTGCTGTAAGCTACCGGGATTCTTTTTTTTAATAATAACACATGCATTCAACTCTTTGAATCTGAGGTACAGGAACAGGCAGAGTAAAAATGTCAACAAACCCTGCAGAGATGTGTCAGCATTTGCAGGTCAGTACAGTAAAGAACTCTATGTGTGTGGCACATAGTTTAAATTAAGTTAATGAGGGTAAAAAAAGTAAAGAGTGGAGCTCTTTATTGATTGGCCTACATTAAAGGACAATGAGAGCTGTTTAGAGCAGAAACCCTCCAAGCTACATTCATCAGACTGGCTTTTTATTTGCCAAATCCTCTCACGCAGATCTATTTTGCTCTTATTACCCTCTCACTGTGTTTATAGCTAACTACAGGGCTCGTGGTGTAACCAGAGTTTCTGGAATAATAACTACAGCTTGTACTAGTAAACCTTTCTATCAGTGTGTGTGTAAATGTACCTTTAGTCTCCAGAGAGGATAGGTGGAGTCTGGATCTCTATTGAAGAACCTTGTGGTCTTTGTCCCTGCACTCAACAGGTACTCTGCAGGCAGACCTTGTGTCTGTGAGATGTACCTGATCTGCAAAACAGAGGAGGACAAAAAAGCACATTTTAGAGTTTCACATAAGGATAGATGTTCTTTTGGCAGTTTGAAAATCGAGGCTGACATTAACTACTCCAATAGAAGTATACATGGCAGCCAAACATGACCTCAGCTTAAGAGTCCAAGACTGATTTGAGACTTGTAAATGAGGCGGAGTAAGTTTTTGGTTTTGTGAGAAATCAGAAGAGCTTGTTGGAGATGGAGATGGAGCACAACTTGTTCAAGGTTTCCCCACTGTGCCTCATCTGAGCGATAGCGAGAGAGGAACGCGACAATGTCTTGCTTTGGAGCACAGGGGCTGCACTAATTGGACAAGTGGCTCTGTGGCATCTGTTCAGATAAACAGGGAGGCTGCGCAAGAATCATCAAGCGCTGTCAGGGGGATTTCAGGGAGAAGCGTCCCACCTTCCCAAGCACATTCAGTCCACATTCATGAAGAGAGAGCACACACACACACGCACAATTCTCATTCATGCGCATGCAGAAATAACAGCATATTAATCTATGGGTGTATAAGCACCCAACGCACAATCATCAGCTGTTCAAATCATACGTTACCTGATCGTACTCTGAGGCTCCGGGGTAGAGGGGCCATCCCAGGAAGAGCTCAGCTATCACACAGCCCAGGGACCACATGTCTATGGCCTCACAGAAAGGCAGACCCAAGATGATCTCTGGAGCTCTGTGGACAGAGAAAACATATCGCCCAGTTAGAGGTTAGGTTGTTACTTCGCTTAAACCAAATTTTAAAATCATGTGTAAAAGAAGAAGCTTGTGAGGATCTTTCTCTTTACATTTCATCTGAGCTCACTGAGAGCAGCAGACTGTAATATACACAGGTTACAAGATTAAATAATCAACATTGCCTATGTTGGAGGGAACATGAGGTAACAACTTGAAGGTCGTTTTCCCAAACCAAAACCAAGTCCAGATTTATGCGTGCAACCTACAGTTCCACACCAAGACGTTCAGTTCAGTAATTCTGCAGTGTCTGCAGGATCTTTTGTTGTCTTAACATTGATCTCTCAGCACAGCCTTGAGATTTATTTTTCTAAAGTCAGCAGGGTGTCCCGTTTTTCATATCTCTTGTTTAGGCTCCTCTAAAGTAGCACCTTGCAGACACCAAATTGATTGATAACCGTGCACGAGCGCCACTCACTGAACGCCATGGCTGCTACTCAGACACTGAGGAGCAGTAGAGTATAAATTTTTTTGAAGTTTCACAATCCAAAGTGAGAATTAGGCAACTATAGCATCAGCAATTAGATGAAAAACAGATGGATGGATGGGCGGCCATGAACAATAAGGAATTATTCAATTAAGTTACAGTAAAGTTAAAAATGCCAGTAATTAATTTCCAAAGAGGCTTTTCCTGTTTGTAGGAAAACACAGACAAAAAAGTAGGAATTCTAAAGGAGATAAATAGCTATGATTTGATAAAAAGGAAGAAATATTGTTTTAGGTATTTGAGCACCACTGCAGTCCCAAACGATTCCCAAATTTCATTCAACACGTTTTATGTCCTGTCAGAAAGACTAATACACTTCTTGTGAGCTCACGTCTCTGATGGGGCTTAAAATAACCAAGAACACAGTGTTTCTGCTCGCTAACAATCCAAAGCACTTTCAAGAGGTTCTCTGGCTGTCATCACCATGCAGGTTGGGGGATGGGGGGGGGGGGTGTCTTTGGTCTAACATGTTATCTATTGGTAAGATGTAACCACTTAGCTCCGAATAACAAATTTAAGCTGAAATAGGAAAATTGAAATTCATTCATTAACAGCATGAGACACAGTTCACAGGAGCTAGAGGCGGATCCTGGAAAGTTTCAAATCCATACTGATGATTGCTGTGACCATGGTAACTAGCCCGCCCTCCCAGATTTTTGGTCACAGAGAGTGAAATGAGGGGGTCTGGCCTTGGGCCCGCTGGAAGTGAACAAACCGGGGAAACAGAGAATGCAGAAAACAGCACGGGGTACGTTATAGGACTTCATAGAACGGTAGGGGGCCAATGGGTGAGTGGTCTGAGGGCAGCCAGGGGGTTTGGAAGAGAATGAATGCGCATACCTCGCATACTTAAAAGCAAATTTCCAACTGTAGCCCCCCTGCTCCCTATTCATTGCTCGCTTATGAGGGGTGAAATGAAAAGAGGGCACAGGCGATTCATTGTACACTCAGATATGGCTAATGTATAGAGGCAGAAGGCACCACAGGGACAGACAATGAGATACTGCAGAAAATAGGAGCAAGAGGAAGACAGAGTTCCATAGAGGCAAAGGCAAAAATAAAGCAAATGGGGAGGCAGTGCTTTGCTCAGTGAAGAACTCCTGTCACAGAAAGTGGTTATTGGGGTCTTAAGGGCAGCAGTGAAACAGACACCAAGACAACACTCTAGCAACAGTGTCTTAGGGCAGCATTACACACCAATACAAAGACAACACCGCACACAATGAGCTGAGAGATCTGTCAAAAAGGCTGCCAGAGAGGCATAAAGGAGTCTGTTAGGAGGTGATATCAGAAGGAACAGCAAGGACTGCTTAAAAGTGAAGAGATGGACACGCGGACCAGGGTCAGCACGACCCTCCTCCAACAGCCTATTAGAATGACTGGAGTTTCACTCAAGACAGGGGAGGGGGACTAACAACTGCTGACATATATGTAAAAGCATACACCGCTAGAAAGGGTGACAAGGATACCCCAAAAATGTTAGAATTGACCTTTCTGCGTCCCCTTTCGCCCCAGAAAAAAAATGAACTTGTGCAAACTTTGCAAGGAAATCAAAAGCACATCCTGCTTTACAGCAAAGTGTCAAGTCTGGGTCAGTTTTGAGTTTTCAAGTCAAATGACCTAAAAACTATATCATTGCAAAACTGTTTGACAAACACGGAACAAAAAACAGATGTTTGTCAAGAATTCCACTCTGTTTACATCCCAGCATCATCAGCTCTGAGCTCATCATGCTGTCAGCGCAGATGTCGATAATAGAAGCAGGCAGCGCTGTGACATTAATATTACCTATGCATTTTTTTTCACAGCATAATGAAACCAACAAACAGGCAGTTCTGTGGTGCATTTGTCATCTAAATAGGATTCACATATTCCTACACAAAACCCCCAAACATATACCACCTGATTTGCATGAATATGATTTTTCCACAAGAAAAAGTAAAAGTAATTTAAATTTGAGTGACCAAAAATATGAGCCATTACAAGCTTCAAAAAGAGGGGAGGTTACTCACACAACAAAGGCTGCTTTTGAGGAAATTCTCCCCTTCAAAATGCATGTGAAGATGAAAGACACAGGAAAGCCTTTCATCTGATGGTCCCCTAAATCACTGTGACTCTACTGGACAGATGCAGACCACAGGACCTTCAACTTCACCCTTTGTTTTCTTTTACAACTTTTAGTGATTTTAGCTCAACAGAGTGTCTGTCGCTGATTTTAATGCCATATTAGCTTCAACAAGTGATTGCTGTTTTGTGTACACATGAAGCTTTTTTTACTTCTATGTATGACTGAAAGAATTGGATCCATTTCAGCTTGAACCTTCTCCGCTTTGCTCCACTGCTCTACTTAGGCTGTTCTCAATGCCCCTGTGCTTCTCACAGAAAGCTCCTCCAGATCAGCGAAACGCAGAGAAACAAAGAAAGACAGCGCAGGGGAGGAAGGAAGAGTGAGAGGGAGTAACATCGTTGCTCATGATATGAAACCACAAATGCAAATCTCCCCCTTCCAATGCATGTCTGCCATTGCATGCAAAGCGCCCCACAGCTGCTGCTGATGCAGGCCTTTCCCTGGCAGTGATAAACAGCACACACATATGCACAGCTCGCAAGCCTCGCTTCTTTCCTGTCCCCCTTTCTTAAGTACACAAGATATGACAATTCATGCGTACAGGATCATTTCAGTTTTTCATACTAAACAGGATGGCTTCTTCATCTCTGCTGTAGGTAAAACAGGGCACGAGCAGCCAGGTGGTTTGTGGTCGCAGTCTTGGTTTCTGAATCGTTGGTTATCAAAATATTGAAAAGTTTCAAGACTTAATTACAGTCCTTAAAAAATATATATATACAGCTGTAATCCTTTTTAGATCTACTGTTTTGTGTGTCATTGTTCCCTTGTGAGATAAAAACTCAGACATACTATAAACTGAGAGCCGAGTTATCAGATTTCCGAGTTTGTGGTCCAGTAAAGTGCTGTTACTGACAGTATACTAAGATGCTGTTTTTTACTTGGTTTAATGTATCATGTGCACCATCTTGGCCAACTACATTAGCATGCTGACTTTTGCTGATAAGCACAAAACACACACAAGGCCAGCAGCTGAGACTAATAAGAACTGCAGTTTTCCTGGTATTTGGTCATAAATATCAAATGAAAACTCATTAACTCTCCCCTCTCCTGTCATCTATACAGGTTATATTTAAGTCATTGGAACAAAATGTAAACCTGATGATGAAGCCAAAAGAATTCTATGTTGCCATCTGTAGTGTGAATAAAACTACTGTACATTATTTATCTGTATATCTATATATCTATATCTTTATCTGGTGCATCCAAACACCTCAGTTGTGGTGCTAACCCTCTAAAGCCTGCTACATTCAATTGGCATTAGCAGTTTTTTCGACGTTACACTCCACCTCACCCAGCTCATCTCCAGCCGGTCAGGCTACAACACGCAGTGCCTCTTTGGGGATGCCGGCGAGCTTCTTCCACCAGAGTGCACCAGGCCATACATGTCAAATACAGTGTAGACGGTGTACAAAACACCGGTTAGCTAGAGGCTCTCGGTGGATTTGAATGGGGACCCAACTGCATGAGAGGCCTCAGTGTTCTGGCTAGAGTCTCTGACAGCACTGGGCCTTGACAAAAGAAAGAAGGAGGGTGGGAGAGAGAGAGAGTGTGCATACTGACATCCTCCCAGCTGGCCTGGTCATTGATGAGCCTCAGCCCCGTTAGGAGCCAGAGATGGCACGACTCATGAATGGCGCCTTTCTTCTGCCACCCCAGCCCACCCCCTTCACCTCAGCCCTTTCACCCAGCCCTGTGCCAACCCACCCAATCCCTACACCTCACCTCACACCCCCCTTACTTACCATCCCTACCGCGCCACTGCCAGTAGCCCCCTCCCCCCCTCAGCCCCGAAACAAACACACATAGACACAGACATTGCATTAAAACCCTCAAACTAGGGCGCCGAGGCCAGGGAAGTGCTCCCCTCCCCACTCGCCTGTCTGCCCTCTGCTCTGCTGAACAGTGCCTGCGCTTGGCTGGCCTGCCAGCCCACACACACACACACACACACACACACACAGATACGCTCACACAGATACACGCACACAGTTGACATCACAGGGTGTGTGGATGTCAGGATGTATCCATCAGGCTGACCTTCCCTTAGCTTGGCTCCACAAGGGAGACTGATGGATCCCCGCAACCAGACAGCATTTACATAGGCACAAATGTAGAACACACACAGACACACACAAACACAAAAGTCAGCCAGTCTTTGGTAATGGGTTTGGTCTTTTCCTTTACATCTCAAAGACTTCGTCATCGGCTCTTATGTAACCACATTCTCTTGAATAGCCAGGCGGTAATAGGTAAAGAGCAGAAGGCATCATCAAAGTAAATAAGTGTAGTAGCAAACATAGCCAGTATAATCGTATGCTGCTTGAAAGCACAGTTATGAAATAGTGATGGTAGGGGACAGAGATAGCTGCCCAGTGCTAACAGGAAAAAGCACTTCATGAGAAAAAAGCCTGCCATTGACTTTTCTCCACTTTATCCCCTTCAATTCTTCCCTTTTCCTCCCTTCTCTTTGCCTCTTCCTTTCCCCCCGTCCCACGCTTTGCCCTTGCTTAATGTAAAAGGCTCGGGTTGGTGCTGTGAATGACTCCCTTCCTTCCCCTGGGTATTCATCTACATATTCATGCCCTCAAAGGTTCCTCCACAGCCTCTTTGAAGGTGCACCATAGAGAAACACTTTCCTAGATATATTGCATGGTGGTCGCTGGCTGTGAAATCAATGTGCGGAGTTACACCCCCTGCTGTGCACCTGTGGCTCCAACTCACACGCACACACATATACAGTACACTACACCTCACAAACCGCTACGCCTGCTCCCGTTACATTAGGAATTGCTGTACAGTGCACAAGCCAATCGTGGGATGCAAAGATTGTGTAAATTTGCTTTTATGCAGGCAGGGACTGCAGATCGCATTTAAATTTAGAGCTTGTGCGTTCCAGGTGGTTGAGAGGCAGAAACGGGAGGGGGATATCTGGACAAGGCAAACTTTTTCTTTTTTCACAGAGTCCTTGAGAGATGTTGTCTTGCTCTCTAAGCAGGGGCGACATTCCTGGTGTTCAAGGTCTTGAAAACAGGGCTCTCTCTCGCTCTTTTTTCTTTCCCCTACTCCCAGAAAAAGGCACAGCAAAAGCGCTGACAAGGCTGTCACTGTTTTACGTGCTAAAATATTAGCATTTCCTGTGAGTCCAGCAATACACTGCAACAAGGCAAATGAAAGCGTATGGAAGGAAAGTAGGAGAGAGGATGTTTCATGCAAAGCGAGGGATCGACATCAAAAGAAGCAGTAGCTCAAAAGCATGGCACTGTGATGATAATGCAGAAAGAAAAAGGCAAATGTTCAGAAACATATTAACAACAACTCAGCTTCTACAGAAATTGTGATTACAGCGCTCCAAATGCATCAAAGCGGGCCAATATAAACTATGCGTGATAGCTGCACGTGTGCTGATTCAACACAATCAGCAGCCTCGAAACTGTAACACAGAGTTAGCATAGCATTTACACATTATACATTTATCCTTTACCAAGTCTCACCATTTCACATATAGCTCCTCCCTCCTGTTTGAGGCATTTTATATAGTGAAATATTCAGTGGGCAGAGAGCCACCCCTGTCACTGTGGCACACATGGCACATTGTCGCAGCATGGCACAGTCAATATTAGCACACAGGATATGCCACATTCTGTCACGTTGCATGACCCTTTGTTATTACATACAGGCTTGTTATCAAATCATTGTATTCACAGCAGTATTAGATAACATATCAGATCTAGTGTTAAATAACAGAACAGCAAACATATTTTAGTGTCCTCGTAATACATTTGCTGCTATGGCGACTCCTCCTATTAGGAAAGGCGGTGTAGTCCCATTTTTCACCTGCCCTTTCTCTTTCTTGTCTCGCTTTTTATTAGAAAGCCCAACATGTGCAAAAACAAAACACAATGACTGCAGCTACAGCGCAGCTCTGTTGTTCAGTTCAACATCTATGCGCTGCTTCATCGTTCTCAGTTGGTAATTACCTCTTTCCTGTGGTTATTATTATTCTCCAGCACACAGCTGCTCCTATCAGTAATACATCTCATATTCACCTGCAATGATTGTGCTCTCAGGGGCTCTCGGCAGTACCCTCTATACTCCACCCCTCACTGCCTGATACAGGGGTCAAAGGGACAGACCTCCTTCAGCAAGGATGGAGACAGAGGGAGGGGGATAAATGACAGAAAAGAGATGAAGGAATGAAAGATGGATCGGGCGGGGTGGGCACAACAATGGAAGATGGATGCCCTCTCGATCAGCACCCACCCACACACCTACATATGCACACATACTCTGTCCCTCTGCCTGTCTCGTCAAAGGAAGGAGTGCCGGGAAAAATTTGCCATCAGTAAATGATGGGTATCTGTCATACAGTGGTGCTGTCTGTACAGACAGCCTGGAGAGAAGATTTAGGGGATGCCAAAAGGGAGCCTCAAGTCCTCTGTGCCTATTAGAGTAGCGCAATGACAGTCCGACATTATTAGGCCAGTCTAGTAGCCACTGGCCTGACACTGACCCAACCTGGAGGCATCAGCTCTGCTCTGACGAGCTCGAGTTTCCATGTAAATATAAATTTAGTTTGATTCTCCGAACAATAACTTAAAAATGAGTGAGACACGATTCTTGGGAAGTATTAAAATGCCACCGCTGACCCTCATACTCTGTTAGTCACCATTATCAAACCCAGAGGAAAAAGCTTACTATGAGGGGACAAAACCGACCAGAATGCAGAAAAGCAGACAGACCGTACCGCAGTCACTCAGTCAACAAGTTTAAACAGCTGGCACATTTGTCACTGTGGGTGAAACATTCACAACAACAGACAGGAAAGCAGCAGAACGGGCAGCGACACACACTGTGCAGACGGGTGCATGGGGTGAGTCAGGCAGATGAGATTGCGTCTGCTCATGGCAGAGAGATGCTTAAACCCAAGCTTGATCACTTCAGCAAATTGGAGTGTACAGGAGATTCAGGGAGCTAGAATTAAACCTCTTTCTCAGCTCCATCTGACGCTGGCATACAATCAGAAGAAAAGTCGGAGAATTCATCCAGCAGAGTGCAAGCCACAACAGGACAGCCCAGAGCCCAGGCGAAAACGGAAAATATACCGTATATCATATAATAATATTGCGCTGGAGCCTTTCAGTTGAAACACACAGCAAGACAGTTATGTAAACTGCCGGCCAAGGCAAACACAGTCTCATCTGCTTGCTTGACTGACTGACTGTCTCCCTCTTTCACTTGCGGTTTGTCTATTTTCTCTTGTCTGCGTTATTGCCATTTTTTTTCCATCAGTTGCCTTCATCCAATACGGTTTAGAGCAAGAAACTGTAAGGCTTTGCATCAATATGTCCCATTCTGTTGATTTAGGGTAACTAAGACAGAGATTAAGAGATAGGGAGAGAGAAAGAGAGGGCAGAGTCAATGTGGCTGGCTAGTGGAGCCGTGCATACTGGATATGTGATAAAACAACAGACGCCCAAAATCCATTTGAAATGTGGTGCCTGGGAACATATAGCTAGGAGCCACAGGGGTGCCGTGCACCCGTCGTAATGACATATGTCTACCTGCCACACACAAACACAGAGGCGAACACACACGCACGTACGCAGTTTCAATCATACACATTGCTCTGCTTGACTGGGTCCTTATTTCTGGGGCAAGTGAAAGAGAGCATGGGGAGAAATTTGCAAGGCAGACTGAAAAATCCCCCTCTGCCTTACCCCCACCCTGGCTTGTGCGGGGTTGGGGCATGTACGCTACAGTACATGTGCTCCCTTTCTCTACCTCCACCCAGACCTCTTTTCAATCCTTCACCCCTCCCTCTCTCTATCGCCGTCCCTTGTTTGACTACCCTCTTCCTTCCTCCTACCAGGTCAGGCAGTAATACCATCTCCTGCCTAATCAAATTTTGCTGTGTGTGACATGAATTCTCGGTGCCCAAGGCTGCACTGCCTCACCACGAGCTACGGGGCTGCAGAGAGCTGTAACTAAACCTCACGCACGTTCTATAGAATAGAGCAGCTCCCCATCTCTCTCTAAAATTTAACACAAGGAGATCCTCCTGGATAATCTTCCCCTGGCTTACAGCACTCCTTCGATCTGTCTGCTCCACTGCATCCCTCGCTATCTTTCTGTGGAGTGCTACTCTGTGGTGCATGTGTGTTTCAGTAGGGTCCCTAGAGTGCAGCGGGCTTATGGTTAATTAGAGAGTGGATGGAACAGACTGACAGCGGCTGATCCAGATTGTCACCCAGATGTGGTCAGGCCTTAATCCAATACAAAGACTGACCCCCCTGAGCCTTTCTGCAACAATTAACATCACACATGCATGACAGCAATCACATAATCATGCAGGAATATTCACACATCCCTAAACACGCATGATTGTCCTCTAGAGCATCCAGTGGGAAAGGTGAAGCCTTTGTCGATCACGAGCCATCCCTCCTGTGATTGCAGGACTCATGTCCCTCTATGTGCCCCAGCGTACTGCCTGCCTGCTGTGTCTTCACACACTCTTAACACAGTTTGTCACGCTGCATTCTTCCCTGACAAGAATTAGAAATGTCATCACATAGAGAAACAACAGCAGGATTATTAAGGCTTTATGGAGGAATTTGGACAAATAGGCTGTTCCCTTGTAGCCTCATCACAAATCAGCCTCCTCACTAGGACAAATGTAGACGGATATTTTAGTGCTTTTGCATACTTGACAATGAGAGATACAGTTTCTTGTGCGAAGATCAGCCTCGGAAGTTGTGTAAGTGAAGATGCTTTCTCTCTCTGAAGCTTTGGCACACTGTCATCAAATTTTGTGGCACGTTGCACGTCGCTGTGCACTGCATTAAAACGATAGTCCAAAAAAGTCTCTGATGTTTATTCAATCTAAGCAACGCTCCTCTAAGAAGTAACAAAAAGATTTTCTTTTCTCACAAAAAAAAGTCAAAGTAAATAGGAACAAACCATTTACTGTAATTTTGCCTTTGATCACCGGTGTTTGTATTTGTGTTCTTACAGTCTGGTGAAAATGCAGCGTGAACTCTTTCGATACAGCCGGCAACAATACGAAGAGCTGTCTTCAAAACAATCAGTCACAATGACAGGTAATTAATTTGGCCAAGCAGCAGCGCCCTGCAGTCATTTGTAAGTATAGTCACAGTTAATCACCTTTCAATGACAATACTCCTGGATTGTTTTTCCTTCCCTCTGCCATAAAGAGAGTGTTAATTTTCTCCCACCCCTATAGGACTATGACAAACAATGAAGGCATGCTCAGCATTTAATATGCCATACATTGTCTATCGAAGGAAAACAATTGCTGCACGGCAAAAATCAATACAGCGTTATCCTTTTCATGTAGCTATACTTGAAGATTCAATTATTAGGGACAAAATGACATTATTTCTGCTGCCATGGCCTCACTCAAAAAGACAGCAGACAGATTTCATTCCATCTTCAGTAATCTGGATGAAACTCGGACTGCGCTATCTGTCCCGGCTATCTCATCGCTGTGTCCCCCGCCTAAGCAGACCATGAATATCTTAGATATGCTCATGTGTCTGATTAAGAAGGAAAACGACAGAAATGAGTTATCCGAGAAATCAGTGTTGTGGCTTTACAGTTGGCATTAACAGACGTGACAATTACTAATGATAACTTGAGTGATCAGTTTCATTATCAAGGTAGCAAATCCTCAAAATTGAGCAGCTGGAACTATTAGAAATCACAATTTTGTTGATAAATGACAATAAACAACTAGATAATAACATTAGTTGATTATTTCTTTCATAATAATCAGTGCGACAGCCAAACACAGACATGATTTACACAAGGAAGTTTATATTATAAAGAAGCTGAGCAAGTGACTAAGTAAACAAGCAAATTACCCTTAAACATCATTTGCTTATATTATCTTTTCATCAGAGAAAGCGACTTATACTGATACAGACTAGGGGAAAGTCCACATTTACAAGTCAAACAATAAAGTTTCAAACCACCTCACACTGAAAATTGTTGCTTTAATGTCTTTTTCATGACGCACAACAAGACACAGACGGCTTTTTTTCCCCTTCTGAAACATTCCACCCAAATATGCCCGTCCCATGACACCTATATAACTGATGATTGCCTTTCCTAACCAGGTGTTTTCCTGTCTTACCTTACCTTGCCTAGAGGGAAGACTGTCCCCTCTCAGTTAGCACACACACACATGCACAACAAAGGCATTCTGGCTCCGAACATTTCCTTTTGTTGTAGAGTTGGAGGCAACAATACAAGAGTGAACTGTGGAGGAGCAGCACTGGAGGTGAGTGCTGGACTCTATGTGAATTTTAAACTAGTGTTTAACATGATGTATTTACAAATTGTTTGACACACAAAGAAAGAAAGAAGTGGTCTTTTCTTTCTTGTCCTTCTCCCTACCAACTTTCTTTCCCTGCTCTCTCAGCGAGCACTGCGAAGGTGCTGCTGGAATTAGTCCAAATGGACACAGTGTGAAATGAACACAGCTCTGACCTCCCAGACACCCTCCCAGCACAGCCAATAAGACCGCTTCCCCCAGACACATGAGGCGCCGCGATTGGTCGGTGGGTTGGAAATATGACCAGCGGTGATTCGCGTGGCGGGAAAAAAGGAGGGAGTGACAAGGGAGTGGTCCTCCTCCGTGCACTTTAACCGACCCTTTGCCCAGGACAGGACAGGAAATCTCCAGAACAAAAGCGAGCTGTCGTCTCCTCCTGAAATGTTCTCTCGGAACAAAGCTGCTCTCTGACGGGCAAACCAACCAATCCTTGAGGGAGGTAGCGTGTCGTAATCTGGTCCTGTCTCACATTCCAGACGTCTCCAGTGAGTGAGGCACAAGAGTGTGACCTGAACCCTTAAACAGGAAATGAGTCTGACTGTTGTGCATTTCCCAGAGATGGGGCCTCAGCGTTGGCCAGTAGAGGGTCATAAACACTGCATATATAAATACAAACATGCCCGCGAGGTGACATATGCGCAGAGAAACGAAGACATGAACACATCCACAAATAATCTTGCGGTGTCCTTCCTTTTAAGAAGATGGTATGGGCATGCACGCACCCTTCTACCAGACATTACGACTCACAGCTGCATGCCCCAGGCCTTTGCTATCTCCAGCACAAACCAGAATCACATCAGCCGCATTCCACAGCCTCCCAAAGCCCCCGGGGGAGCTTCACAGCTGGGCACTGGGCTGTTTTCTAACTCCCTGGCAGACTTTCACCATCTCCACCCTTTCCTCTCTCCTCATGGTCACCCCAAAACAGACCCTATCCTGCTCTCACCCCTGCCTCAGAACTTAAAACTGAGCTGCAGGATAAAACTGTCCTACTTTTGGTTCCATCAGCAAACTCGCAGGAAACATGACAAGGTCAGACAGAAGTGACCGAGGCCACACAAACACTGGATAAAGATGATAAAAAGCTGCTGGCACATTAATGAGATCCTTTCAAGTTTTGCTGTTACTGAATGTCATTTGATGCTCCTGTTTCTTTCCAGGTGCATCGGAGGTAAAAAGACACGTCGCCAAACATAATCTAATAACATCTGTGACTGTGAGGCTTTTGCCAGTGAACAGCAACAATGGTCATTATATGAAAGTGACCCTATAATGTAATAAATTGTTGTGAAGGCTCACAGAAAAAAAACGACAAAAGGAAATTGCTAAGAAGGCTGCAATTGGACACAAACGAACAAAAAATGTGTATGTATGCGGACAACTCACGATGTACACTAATATGCATGTTAGTATTTGCATGTCTGCATTCATATGTGAACTTATTTATGTGTCCATAAATACTCAGGGCCACGGCACGTTTCATTATTTCACCAAATGCCAGGCAGTATATCAGTGCAACTGCACACGTCTTGGGCCATTTCCATATCTGTAATAAAGAAAGCCCCTCTCCCATCAGAGCTGCTCCTCCACTGTGCTCAGAGAGCCCAAATAACAATTGGTTGTCTGTGAAAATGTGTGTGCACACACACGCACACAGACACACCCCATCTCTGATGAGCTGACACAGAAAACTAGATTTATTAAGAGGAGAAAGAGCAAAGATGCAGAATGTAGGGGGTGGAATTTAAGCAATGGACAACCCGATTGCACAAAAACACAACGCACCCTACACACACACACTGATAGCCATAAAGTGCATCACTCCTCCTCTAAGAGACCTGTTTATTTCAGACCTGTGACACAAAAGCCACAGCGGCATGCAGGCTTATCTTTCCACATCCCTTGAAACACAGCGCAGCCCCTAAAGAGCTCCCGTTGCTCCACATGCCACTTTCAATTAGTTCCACAAAGAGAGTCTTCTGCTACCAAAAGGAAGATGGGAGCTCATTACCGAATTCCTCACTACTCTCAGCTTTGAAATATAGATCGGGAGATTTATGTTTGACTTTTGGGTTCCTGGATGTGCCTGCTTGTCGACCATGCCACACCAGGCCAGAGCAGATGAGCGCAGAGTGCCATCTCATGGATTAGCCACTCCTCAGGTTTAACAGACCCTGCAGCTTACCCTCAATCTCACCATTAGTTCTCTGCCTACCCCTCTTTCTCTCATTTGTTCTTTCTATCGCTCTCATCACTAAATAGGCTCCCTGAAGCCACAGCTCTCAGCATTAAACCCACAAAAGGGAAAATACCAGTTCTAATAATCTGATGAGAGCCTATGAGAGAAGTGGTGTAGGAAATGTGCATATCATATCACACAGTGGTACTATTATAGTAAGAATAGACACAGAGGCAGGTGCTGATAAAGCAATGCAAATTCATTCAGGTACTCTAATGAAACTAAAGCTCAGCAAAGCTGCAAAGGGGTGGAGGTGAGGGTGGGGGCTTTTATTGAAATTAACCAAAATATTGTAGTTCATTAAGAACAGTTTTCAGCTACTAAACTCCACAGAAATAAAAATAACCATAACTGTGGCATCGTTACTAATACAGAAACACAAACCAAGTCTGAATTATTCGGAGCAGTGACCCGTGCTGTAAAGCATGGCAGCAGCATTCACCCTGAAATTAAACAGTCAGGATGGATCTATTTCTTATCTGACCAGATCAGAAAAAACCAATAGCTGCCATGATGCAGTAATACTAGTAAATGGTACTGCTCAGGATTTAAAAACAGCAGGGTCACTGACATCTAGCTGTTTACTTTTTGACTGATAAACCTATTAACTACACGCAAGCCTCCATGCCGCTGCACCAAATTTCAAACGTGTGCATGTGTCCTGTATGCACGTAGCTGGCCGGCTCGTATATGCGGTGTGACATCTTCATCTACCGTACAGGCAGTATGTTTATACCATCAATTAACAACTTCCATTAGTGCCATCCTCAGAGGGATGCCACCAGCTACATTACTAACAGGCAGTTAATTAGAAGCTGCTGGCTGAAGCTGGAGGTTGACCATTAGGGATCGAGAAGGAAAGAGACACGTGACCCGATGCCTCTTTCATTTTGGAGAAGAAAAAGACAATCACTGTGTTGTGCCCTCCAGTTAGTCAATTCCTCCCAATCAGTCACAATGTACCGAGGTATTAGACACCAGGGTTGGCGTGTCAGGTGCTGGGCCAGTGATGGAAACGCAGTGCAGCGAGAGGGACAGATGGAGAGGAGGGAAGCAAAGGAAAGCAATTGGAAGGCAGGAATGGGCGGCTGTATATACGGCAGTGAGGAAAAAGAGGTACTATAGGGTCTTGATACTCTCTCTGATTCGCTCTCTATGCAAATCACAACAATCACAGGAAATGCCTAGGCCTTGGCTTCAGCTAATTGCCACGGCAATAACAAAGGAGGGCTTCCTTTGAGCAGGAGAGGAAAATTAAACATTAGTTTAGAGTTTTCTTGGAGACTGAGGGATGTTATAATTACCCAGAAACCAACACATCAGCAGTTTGCACGCCACGCGTCCCACTCTTGCACCCCGGTGGAGGAAAGCAAATGTATCTCATATTCAGGAGAGGGGCATTTTGGGGGGTGGAGAAGAGGAGTACCATGAGGGAGATGGAGTATGAGTGTATGTGTGTGCGCATGTGGGAGGTGGGGGGGTGAAGGGCATAGAGAGGGATGAGAGCAGTAAGCATGAGATGGGGGAGGACAGAGATAGAGAAAGACGCGAGGGGATAATGAGGGGAAAGGAGGAGGAGAATGATAGCCCATATCTCCAAACCACTCCATGCTGGTAGTGGAGCATCAAAATGTACACCCACTATTAGCATACTGACCCCACCCCTCTCCTCTGGCCTTTTTCGCCCTCATTATCATCACGAATGGTGAACGGGACACAGAAAACACAAACCGAAGCTCATTTCCCGTCACACGTTTGCCAAAATGTCGCGCCAGCTATGAAATGAGAACAGACCCAATGGTGTGCCTGTGCTTCAAGTCTGTAAATACTTTGTATGTTGTGTGTTATGGGCAATAAACAAAACACAACCTCTCCCCCATGAGGGGAGGGAGACAGAGAGCCTGCCCCAGTAAGGAGGACCAACATCAGGGCCTTGAGCTATGTGATGTGTCCTGGATGGCTGGTTCCATGTTTGATATATGTCTGAGGGCAAAGCCTGACACCCAGTCTGTCTAACCTAAATGCTCATTCAAAAGGCCCATCTCTCCCTGCAGCCAGACTGTGCCCTCTATCTGTCTGTAGGTCTTACTGTCTGTTTCTTACCAATCGGCTAACTTTACAGTCCGTCTGTCTGTCCTCCCGTTGGTCTGTCTGCACTTAGCAGATCCCTGTCTGTTTGTAGGTCAGGTGCATTCATTTGCCAGAAAGCGTTCCCTTCCCTTAGACATTATGGATGCATGGACTTATACAATCGACTGACCGTGCCCTGGAAATGTAATCGTCCAGAACAGTTGAATGTTTGTTTGTGCGTGTACACACAGATGTGCATACAGAAGTGCAAACAGCAAGGCACACACACAAACAAAAGAAATCCCACCCAGCTAACACAGGAGTTTTTTTCTCTGGTTGCTATGTGGTCTTGTTAGTATTTGGGCTCAAAAAGCACAGGTTGTGTGTTATTAGTCACACAAGGCTAACCTCTTTTTCTACACAAGGCCATGCACACACACGCACACAAACAAATCCCTTCATGTCATCAAGCCAAACTCATAAAAAAAACTCGCTAATTGGCATGTTGTACTTCTGCTAGCTCCAATAATAAAAGTAACTTTTTTTCTACCCCACTTACTTCTCCGTGTTTATGTAATGGAGCTTGTTATTTTCTGACTTTTAATATCTCCCCTCATATAACTGTAAGCTATGTAAATAACAGCCTTAATAAACCGCAGGTCCTCGAGGATTTGTTACTTTTAGGGAAATTAGGGCTGCAGTGATATAGTCTTTGCTAGCAATCCAAAAGGGTGACATCACTTAATTGCATAAAATGGATCAGATCAAGCCAGGCATGAGAGAGATTATGGCACAGGGGCAGACTGAACAGCAAGAGGGACAAAGCTCTGTTTCTGACACCAGCATTCAGAGGAAGAGAATTACATCACTGTGTTGGGGTTATGTAAAGTACCAGAGCAGCTGTAAGACTGAAAGAGATAAATGTTTTTCTGGTTTAGGTTCAAAGTTTCTTTTTGTTGCGGTCAGCCCGTGGTACGAAGGAAAGCAATCGAGAGATGGGGAATGAATTTGGACTGTTGCAGTATCCTATATTTATGCATGTGAATAATTAAAAACGAAGACAAGTTCACCAATACCACGCAGACATAGCCAACTGACATTCAGGCTGAAGACATGCAGCTAAAACTGCTAGTGAGCCAGCACTGGAGGTGCTGTAAGATTCCCACCTCCTCATCAGTAGGCCTAAAGACTATCCCATGGACACAGAGAAACCCAGGAGGGAGATCAAAGGCTGTGTGATCCAGTGGCTGTTATATCACCCCAAGCCTGCTCTCCCACTGCGGGGCCTCCTGTTACGACGCAGGCAACAGGGAAGACGGGGAATGCAAAACACTGGCATAGTCCCGTCTATGCATGCAGCCATCCAGGATCTTTCACCAATGTTCAGCTTGCCTCCCTTTGCAGCAACATTTACATTCCACTTTGCATTCCATTAATTTCCATTTGACCACACTTGCATCTTATTGCAGGCAATGTGAATAGTAATGAGCTGCACATATGGTCACAAAAAGACAAAAGATACATAAAATTTAAAACCCTGATTTTTCAGTAATTGCTCACATTTAAGTAAGATTATTTTAGCCGCTGCTGCAGAATCATTTTGGTATTTGGACGTGATTCGTCCAGTAGCCTCATGAGATTCCCCCTCCTTTGATCACCTTGTTCTAAACTCTGATTGAAAATCAGCACTTTCTCCCTCTGAACCCAGCAACCTCCCCTCACCCTCCCCCATCTGCTTTGGGAGATGAAGCAAGGAGACAGGCACGATTGGACCTTGTTTTCTTCCCTCAGTGGAAAGGCATCTCAACAAGCCTGCTATTGACAACGTCCACCAGGAGAGGGAGTGGGTCAATGTAACAGAAAGCAGGGGACCATTTTGGACCACTTAACTATAATCAGTAAATGCACCCCGGTCGCAATTAGCACAGGGCCACCCTGAGAGTGTTCGTTTTGCTCACAGCTCTGTCTGCGTTTTATTCTGCTCCGCAGGAACCTTGTAATGCAAATAGCACTCCTCACATCCAGCTTAACAATGGGAAAAGAGGCGGGAATGGTGCTGGGGCATGCTGCTGTCCAGCAAACGCAGTTCCTTTCCTATGTTTTGGGCAGAAATAATCTATAACTCGTTGTGTATTGTTCTACCCTGTAGACCCCATGTGCTGTAAAATAAACCAACTGGACTCACGAGGTGAGAGCAGAATCCACGTTACCATCTACTCAACATTCATGACCAAAGATTTGCCTTGATTCAGGGTCCGTCCTTCATCGGTTTTATATCTTCCAGGACTGTTATTACTTGTCGTCAGGTGCTCCGGCAGCCTGCTTTGTGCAATTAGCCCCGCAAAATGGCTCCTTTTCATAAATCAAGAGTTTGTAAAGATTGTGAAGCAGAGAGAGAAGAGAACCTTTTCTTCATTTGAAAAAAACGAGGAGAAAGAACAGAAATGTGACAGGTAGCTGGTGCCGTTCTGTGAGGCTCTCCTGTGCACTGATAAACTCCGCAAATCATTTATGATTCACTGCACTTAGTCATCCATTCTCTTCCTTTTCTCCCTGCTCCCGGAAGAAAAGGCAAACAAAACAGGCAGACAGAAGGACAGACAAACAAACAGACGGCCTTTTTAACTGATGCTGGCATTTCTTTAGAACAGGTGCTGTAGTTATGATTGATTTGAGCTGCAGTGTGCACTGACGATTCAAAGAGAAGAGCCGAGCACAAAGACGTGCACATGAGCTCAAGGAGTCTGTTAAACTCTCTCCTCCTGCGGTAACGCTTGCCTTTGACTGATTCGAGAGCAGCAGAGTGAACTTCGTCAGCAGCACGGGCGCCTGTGAAGCTTGTGGGTACAGATATTTCAGTGGAGCGTGCACCTGTTAGCATATACACATGAACAAAAGACGGCAAAATAAAGTATCTGACCTCCTTTTCCCTAAACCACCTGTTTACTGAGCCAAAAAGAAAGAAAAGACTCATACTTCTGTGTGCTACACCATGCTGTACATTCAGATATTCACTTTTTAATTCTTGAAATTCAAAGCATCTCACAGGCTTTTTGAGTGTTTTCAAACACGTTCACGCAAAGACTTCATGCATAAATATTGCACTGGCGCGTGTACTAAAGCTTCCTGCTCTTGTGGACATCTGCAAGGGTTTGAGATTCTTTATGGGTTCTAGATGTCATGATTGAAATGCCAGGCAGACCTGCAAAAGGGAGCAGGGTCAGGACAAAGGAAATGGAGAGAGGAGGTTCAAGATGGACAGACGAAGGACACCAGAGGGGAGAGGGGAAGGTTAAAGTAGTTTGAAGACAGACAGAAAGTTGTAAAAACAGGTAAAGAGGGGAAAGGGGAGGAAAGGGTACGCATCCCTCGTGAAAGTTCTGTTTTCTCAGCTGTGACCTGGGCAGCGCTGAAACCCTGGTTAAACTAAACGGACCGTCTTTCCTTCTCCTTTACACACACTTTTGGAATGAGTGCTCCTAAAAAACACATTTTTGTTTCTGACTCAAAACCTCATTGTCACCATGGTGACACTGTGAATAACAGGACTGGTTTGGGTCTTTGGAGCATTTTGTGCTCCTCGAGCACCAACATGTGTTATGCCAAGAGCTTGGCCCTTTTCTAACAAGGGACACGTGACATTGCTGGTTTCCTCTGTCTGCGATTCGAACACAGCTCGCTGTTTACTCTGCGTTCAATCACTGCTATGGCCGTTCATTCGGACATACCAACAACAGCGACTGAGAGAGCAATTATATGATTTTTCCTGCAAAAGTCTTGTTACACTTAAAGCGATGAGTATTGTCAGTACTGACTCTAGCGAAGTGCACTCTGTGTGTGCATGTGTGTACAGCAGTGTGTGAAAGAGAGCTGCCTGGTGTTATTCTAAAATAGAAATAGTGAAAATACATCCTGGGTGATTGTTTGAATCACTTTTCCCTTTGTTGCGTGTCTATCCATTAACGAGATGGTCTGCAGGGAGATTTCTGCCTCGCTGAAAGTGAAGCATAAATATGACTGGGTCAGATTTGCAGAGAGGAGCTATATTGGCTCACAATGGAGGAATTATTATAAACAGAATTATTTTTGCATTTCAAACTTCCTTCTAAACCCCAAAATTGGGGGCGCCAAAACTTTAATAAGACATCACAAGGAGTTTTACGAGAGGCAAGCATTTCTGCAGGGGCAGCTATGACTCAAAGCCAATAATAATAACAATGTCATGGGTAAAATCTATACTTTTCTGCACAGAGAGAGAGAGAGCACAAATGCACAATGTACACAGCTGGTAACAGGCTGCAGATGAAAGCCAATTTGGGTTTCTTTGTGTAACCGAGAGCTTCAGTTGGACCACAGGTCCCTGTGGAACAAAGACAGAGAGAAGTGAGAGAGCGATGGAGAGGGGACGTGATAGAAAAAGAGAGGAGAAGCAGAGACAGATAGGGCGTCCTGGCCCACCTGGGCAAACAATAGCAGCGAGATGAGAGTGTGGCTCAAGGGCCCTCCCTGTCCCTAAAGTACACAGCTGGCGGTTGGGGCAGGCAGGAAGATCAAAACATCCCTGGTCTAGTTCAGGTGTCGGACATTCAGAGGCAAACGGACAATTTTTGGAACAAGAGCCTTGGTTGCCATGACGACTACTGCAACAGGGAGACTCTTTTTAGAACTCGAGAAATGATGCATGCAAAAAAATTTTCATTCATTTTAGCAAAAACACGGGACAAAAGGGGTAGGCTTGATGTGTATACCTTCATAAGAGCTTCAAGAACATATTATTTAAGTTAAATGCATTTGCCACTCATATCAGACTATAACACTTATTTGTGAGTTGAAAGCAGCTTGCGCAGGATCGAGGGCTCCATCTCAACCAATCTGCGTAATACAACTCTGCCTAGTGCAATGAGCTTTGATTTCTGTGTAGGAAGCATACACAGAAACCCTACTCCATGCACCTTTGGAGATATTTCTGAAATTTTCAGGGTTTTGAAAATTTAAAAACACTGATAATCTCATTAAAGTGCAATTTTTTGTTAGAAAAACTTGGGACGTGGATGTCTGTTTGACTCATACCAACCATTAAAAAATTGCTGCAGACAATGCACACACACACACAGAGGTGCTATGTCCATGTCTTGATGGGTCAGTATTCAAAAGGCTGATTGGCAGCGATGGTAGATAGAGAAGAGGGTGAATATGAAAAGGCCAAGAAACATCACAGAGGGGAGAAAAGGCATCTAACTCCCTTACGCTGGGTACAAGGACAACAGTCTTTGTTTATAGAGAAGCCATCTGTTTGATGATATATAGATTCTGGCTGTAATGAAAGACTGCGTGGTGGTGTTGCTGCCTCCCTGGTGTCCCTGCTGTGTTTAAAGGGGTGATGTGAGTTATGTCCAGTTCACGCTGATAATCCACACGGAGATGTTGTGTTGTCTCAGCTCAGCGAACGCCACTGGGAACACACCTGGTGTCACGCTGCACGCGTTTACTGTGTAGGTGTCTGTACGTGCAAAAAGCTTCATAGTATTTTGTAAATCAGTTGATTCTGCACATCCATTATGTGCTTTGAGGAACACGGAGCATGTTCTGTGTAGCAGCACACAACATATCCTCTGTTTAATCAGCCACTCACATACACAATGCGCAGGCCAAATTGCCTTGTACGCTTGAGCAGCTACTGTTCACATTTATACTGATTAATTTCCTCTCTTGATCTTTTGGGTGTTTTTCTTTTTTCTTTCCTTTTTTCCAGTTTTTTTTTATACAGTGTTTCTTTTTTTATCTGCACCCTCACTGGAACACTTCTTTTCCTTCCTCCGTGAGCTGATATATAGCATCCTAATGCTCTTTTGGTGCCTCCCAGCTTGTGCGCCCAATAACCAGCTGAACCCAACAGACAATCTGACGCTCTTCGCTCATAAAACGCTGGGATTAGTCTTCAAAGCTTAGTGGCTAAGCACACAGAGAAAGTTCATTAGTTTGCAATGCTCTTCTTTATGAAATTTAGCAATGTAGTACTCTGAATTAACCAATAAAATCCACACCACTTCAGCCTGTCTGCAAGACGCCTCGAAAGCACTGGGTTTGCTCAGGAGTCGACCAAAACACTCTTGGATGCCGCCCCATTCCTAATGCTAACCCTTTTAATATTTAACCAGGATCCAATACAGGAGTAATTATTTTTCCAAACAAATTACGCCTCAGGCCAAAACCACTGCAATCTGATACACCACAGCGATACATTCCCCGTCACAAGGCGCTATTAGTCATTTTAAATTATTTATCAAGCTCGGGTGAAATAGGATTTGCTTGAGACCCATTTTATGACAAGAATAGAGCTTCAAAAGAATCTAGAGCGGCCTTTATATTCCAAAAAAGCAATTTTTATGAAAAGCTCCTCTGGCTCACCTTCAGGAACCCCTGGGGACATCCACATGTGACACGAGGTCAAAAAGGGATTATAGTGCTGACGTCAGTTATGCCAAAATGCTCTTCTTCTGATATCTAAAAAAGTTTGCTAACAGATGGCTACATCAAAAATTTGTTTTCCTGAGAGTCGAGCATTGGACGTCTTATAAATGATAGAAAATTCCTGTTAACAATCACTGTGTTAAATGCACTCAGAACTAAAGCATGGAAACTTTTCCATGTTACCCATCAAACCTAACTGCTTGTTATTCAGAGTGTTATAAAAGCAGTAAAAGTGCAGTGTTAATAATCAGACTCTAAAAGTCACATAGCATGTTGCTTTATGACTTTATGAGCGGTGCTGAAAATAGCCTGTGTGGTAAGAACAGAGCCTTGTTTAATTCTGCCATCTGCAATGAAAAAGAGCAACGTTTTTATAGAGCGACAACTGTCACCATGAATATGAGCTGTGGTCGAACATCTTCTTTCAAACCAGTAACAACAGGAGGAAAAAGCGGGACGTAAAAGCAAGCAGATAAATGTGTTAAAATGGTAGTTACGAGAAAATCAAATTACTGTGTTTGTCCAGGGACGATACAAAATAAAGACTGATATGGAGATGGTGGGGTGGGGCTAATCAAAGCCTCATTTTCCCTCCATACAGGGGCCCCAGCTGGCTCGACAAGTAATGTAGAACTCTGCCCATTTGCCTGCCAGAAAATTAGCCAAACTATTTACCCTCATATATGCACATTAGCAAATTCCTGCAATTGAGAAAACAAATGTGTCTGTTTTGTTCTGTAGAAAACTTTATGGGAGCCTGCATGGGCCTCTGCACACCAGGCATTCTCTGTCATGGGGCAATCAGTCCACACACACACACAGCCAACTGCTGGTCCCCACTGACCACCCCCCCAGTACTCCCAGTCTTCTTCCCAGCTGGACAGCTATTGCTTGTATCACTCTCTCAGTGTGTGTTGTTGAAATTCTCTCTATTTGACTCTCTTCACAACACACTCCCTCTGTAATTAGACCACTTTGAATTTCATCACATGGCCTGCCTTAAATTAGGAAATTCAGGGTCCCAAAATGAACATTTTGCTTTTTTTCTCTCTTTGACAAGTCTCATTGCCCTTGCTGCATATTTTCCATCGTGGTGTTAGCTTTTAAATATTCATGCAAGTGGATGGAAGAGGCGAGGGGGGGTGGGGCTGAAGGAGGGGAAGGCGAGGGGAGGTGGCAGAGAAGAGAAAGGGAAGGAGAGTGGGAAGGAGCCAAGACACCATGCGGCGGTGGGGGCTGCTCCCTTACTGGAGTTCCCTGTGGAGGGATAGTGGGCATACAGGAATGGCGGAGGGAGGGGATCAGCAGGAGGCCTCATGATTTATTTAGACCCGGGGGCACCTGTGCCAGTCAGACGCTGATGGCAGCTATCACCCTGCCAACCCGCTGATGCTTGAATCCGGGAAATAAAAAAAAAGGCAGACAAATCTGTGGCAAAGAGGAAAACTAATATAGGACTGCTGCTGTGAGAAATTTCACCTGTCCTGTTAATGATTTTCAGACTCAAATGAGAAGAAAAATCCATTGTTCAGCAGACAAAATCATACAAACCCGGCGATTTTAATGGGCTGCCACTTCATGATTTTAACAGCAACGCTACGCACACGTGTAAGGTTGAATAAGTTGCCACTTGTGCGGTGCCATCATTTGCTAAACAGCCCAAAAGCTTTGTTGAGGAAAAATCCTGTGTTTCAAATAAGCCAATCAATATAGAACAGCAAGATTGCAGCCTTAGTGAGTCTGAGTGGGCGGCTTGCTGTGTTTTATCAAGGCAGCTTAATTTCCGTCAGCTTAATATCCTGGGAAATGTATGGAAATTGAACTGTGAGGGAGAACAAAGACAAGGAGCCAGGATAAAACGATGTGGAGAAACTTAGAGAGCGCCGTCTTATCACAGAAACACTCGGTCCCACACTAGGTGTGTACGTATGCACACACAGATAGGTGTATCCATCATCAAATGCCTCTTCAAGAGTTAAATATTTCCCATGTATTATTTGCCAAAGTGACTGTCGGTTTCAGACTACTGTATATGTTCCAATCCATATGCTTGACTACTGGTAGTTAATTAGCTTAGCTGCTACATGTCTCCTGCTTCCTGACTGCTCTGTGGAGACACATGGAAGAGCTGCCCAGAGGCAAATTATAAATGAGAAGCAGGTTATTAGGATTCTGTCATGCATACTAAGGTGTTATGACTGTCATAAAAAGCACCATGGTGAATACACAGGCCAGTAGTCCTGATAATAACTAATGACTTCAGCATTCACGGTCAACAACAAAAGGTTGGCCTTGGCCCTTACTGGTCACAAGCTCCACACATGAAGCTAAAAATATATCAACTTAAAAGTCAGCAAAAAGAAGTATCGGTGTTCAGCAGCCACTCAGTCAGGCTGAAGCTAATGAAAGTCATTTGCATTAGTAATAATCTGCCACTGCTTGGGGAAAGAATGCACTGTTCCAGGTATTGGCAAGGAATGCAAAACAACAGCCCTCTGCAACCTGGCCCTCCACCTTCCTCCGTCCCTCAACCCTCTTCTACCTTACTTTTACTTTCTTAAGAATCTTCCCATAAGCAATACCAGCGCTACAAACAGCAACGCCACCACTAAGCTAATGTGCCGTTCCCTCTTTTTCCAATGTGTCTTTTCCTCCGTAGCAACCCGATCCTGCCATTTACCTAGTTTTCTCTCCCTCCCTGGCACATACACACGTACACTTTAACACACGCTTCATAGAACAGTAACTAATAGCAACCTCATTCATTAAAACACCCCTTGATGTTTCGCACGGAGGCAGGGTAAATGTGCTGGAACGCCTGTCCTGTCTGTCTGGTTGTGTGACGCTAAAAACAGATAGAGAGATAGACAGACAGGTGGGGCAGAGACTCGTCTTAAACTCAGCAGAGACTGCACCACCCGTGATGGAGACGGATCTATATTTAATGAGTTATTAACATCAAGACATAAACACGGTGGATACTATGAATTAGCGGTACCTAGGTTTACTGCCAGCATGAATACAGAAAGCACAGAGAGTTACATAATATGAGCTTTTAGTCAAGTTTCCATTTGGGAAGCATTAAGATCTCTTCTGCCAGAAGCCTTTAGCCTCAAACTGATAACACTGAGAGTACACAGACCCTGGCCACTTCAGATCACTGGTCGCATCAACAAGCCCATTCCTCTTTCTCAGACACTCTTAACTCATTTTCCTTTCACTCACAGTGTGTAATAAGCTAACTCCTCGGGCCTCTGTACCTCTGCACTGTATATTAAGTCTCTGATCCTTAGTCTATGGTGTTCATTTGTCATGTGTTAGTATGACTTCTATAATGTGTGCCGTTTAAATAACAGGTGCAAGCTGGGAGGTTCTGACATGCGTGCAAGCGTGTGCAATACTGCTTCGGGCTTCTGGGTTGTTAATATTAAGATTTTTAATTACTAGAGGAAATGACTCGGTCTCCTTTTCTGCACCCCCGTCTTGTGGCACTTGAGCAAGTCGGTGTAACACATCCACTGTGTAGAGAGAGAGCCTTTGTGTGTGTGTGTGTGTGAATGTATTCAAGTGTTACACTATTTTGTTAAACGCAAAAACGAGCATAAGAATGAAAAGAAAAGAAATGAAAAGGAAGCTGGAGAAAGATTTCTCGCCTCCACCCACCTAACCGCTCACTGCATGCTCCTCTAAGTGTTCAGTATGTCTAAACAATGTATGGAGAGAAGTCAAATGAAATGTAACCAAGTCTCAGACACATCAATTTGTTAATTGTTGTGGTACATGTATAAAAACAGATGCTTTGGGTTTTACTTACTCAGGTTTTTAAATGATCTCTGTGAGATTGCACCTTCCAACCAAAATTCTGTTTGTGGAGCATTAGACTATGAAAAGTGGTCTTTGGAACTACTTTCTACCAAATATTTGGAGCACTATCTGAACTAACAGCATAGAACATACAGCATACAAAATTCTATTCATTTTTACTGTAAAACTGGTGGAATAAGTGAATTTTTTAGCAGGTTTTAAGTCATATACCAAAACTTATGTATAAAAAAAAATCAAGAAATGTAAAACATGGCTATTATTTGCATGACTTGATCTTAAAATATTACAAATAAGAGCCAAACAGCAGCTTCAGTTCTTGCAGAATCTGTTGGTAAAAGAAAATATTTTTAGTTTCTAGTCTACGTGCGGCCCGAGTTCTGTTACCCAGTCACACTTGAGTTTATCTGCATTCCTAAACAATGACAACGTCATCGGATGTGAGTCTGCGAGTAACCAGATTTCACCTGTACACTACATAAAGACACAGAGGCAGTACAGATTTCTATGGAGATCAAGCAGGATAAGAACTTTTGTCTTCACCAATCCCTGCCCCTGTGCGCACCTCCCTTTCTCTACCAGCAGTCATCACGAGGTCTGCTGCTAGCAGCTGAACTGCCTCAGGAAACTTTACATAAACTTTAATAATGTCTTGCTGCATTCCACCCATCTCATGGCCCTAACCCGAAGAGATAAACAGGGCAAAAATGCCCAGCTGGGACAACACAATAATCCCTTTATCTGACACAGGGTAAGCTTGACTAGCCAGCTTACCTGTTACATCATTAGCTACAGGAAACAGGGGAGAGGAGGAGGAAGACGAAATGAGGATAACCAGCATTAGGTCACGCGATGATGTAATCAAGATGTAAAGACCACAGAATCATTAAGAAAAGGACAGAAAGACTGTGCTGTTGCATAATATACATAATCGTAAGGGCCTTGTCCGTATTAAAAAGTATAGGAGTCCTGCAGATGGGCCTCTTTGACAAGGATAGATGGGCTTAGTGACATGACCCTGTATTTGCTAAGCACTGAAGCAAATGCAGTTGAAACTCTAGGAACCCTGAGAGCTGTTCTTGTTTACTTTGAATACTGGTATTTTATTTGCATAAGTCAACCTTGTGGAAAATCCATAACTCATTTACAAGGCTGTTATAGCACATGTAACGTCAACAGCAAACAATATCGGTGACGTCCAAAACGCAAACAGCTGTATGTGAGGTTTATGAAATTAGTGGACGGAAGCAGATATCAGCGACTTTGGAAGTCTATAGAATTCTTAGAATTCCTTTTTTTACAGTCTCATCCATATAAAAAGACTGAAAATGAGACAAATAAGAAAAACAAATACACGTTTTATTGAAATCAAAGAATACAACACAGGGATGTGGTTACTATTGTGTGATACTGAGCCAGCTTTCTGGAGCCGTGAAAGCACACCTGTGTGTAATCTCCACCCTCTAAAGGTGCAGGCAACAGAAACGGCTTTGCTATCTCCTCATCAAAGATGGTTTGATGTTCGCCACTAAGCTTTTGAACTCACTCTGAACTCTACCCGCAGCCAAAGTTTGTTTGCGGTCCAAAATGCATACAATGTTAAAACACCCCTAGTGTTCATTTCCCATGAGCTCATTTTTTGAATTAGATTGAAAGACTTGCCTGATTTCCCACAATCAGTTCTGGTAAAGCACACATATTATTAAAACAGTCATTACGACGTAGAGAAATCCCTGTGACACCTTATTCCCTCCCAGAGCTTTACACTAGGGTCACCAAGTACCCGCTCTAGGTGTTTGACGGATAATTCTCTGATCAACATGAGACTTTCTTTCCCCTTTTCTGCTGCTAAGAGTGTACAAAAGGATGATCTCTTTACTCGCCTGCACTCTTTACACCCAAGAAAACAAACAGGAGCATTTTATAACCTCCTTGTTGACCTACAGCAAGGAGCAACAACAGGCTAACAGTGGTGTTTACACCTGGATGAGTTACTTAAACCGATATAGCAGCACTGCCTTGCTGGCATGAGCAACACAATTCCCACGTAGGGATCTTAATGTAATATATGCTGTTTTAAAAGTCAGTTAAGCAGAAAGAATAACAACAAAAACTATAGGTCATTTAAAATAATAGACTTGTCAAATGTGCCAAAATGATTTAATGCTGTAGATACACAAAGTCTGAATCCCATGTCTGTTCATTTGCAACCTTTGCCATCTTTCAACAGGAAACAATGATCTTCTCTGTAACACATTTAAAAACCCAGCGATAAACTGTAAAGATAACAAAAGCAAGCTCTTCTATCAACAGAATCCACTCAGTGGAGACCACAAACTTCTCCCAACAGAATCTGCACTATGCACAGTTGTAAAGCTACCACCTGTGTGTGAGATCTCTGTGTGGGTCTGTGTGGTACCATAGCTGACACACACACCTGTTCGTCTTCCTGAGCCCCAACAAAGCTTCTCTCTGTACAGACAAGAAAACTGTTTGACTCCACGCACGATTCAGGCTCTGCTAAAACCCAATCACATTATTTACTATGGGTAAAAATTATTTTTTCAAAAGTACTGAGAGAAGAAAGAAATGCTGCCCAGAGAGAGTCATCTGGTTCTAATGCAGGGCCCACTGGTGTGGATTACAAGCACATATTACAGGAGAACTCCAGCTGACCCTCATCTCTATCCTGGGGGAAATGGAAGCCAGCTACGGTGATGGGGGGCTATGGGTCTGAGGGCCTGGGCAGTAGAGGGGTGAATTGAAACTTGGGGATAGACTGCTACGTCACATGATTGTGGCTCGTCTTTCAAATTCTCTCTGTGAAAAACAAACAAACAAACAAAAAAAGGAAAACCTTGCTTCCCACAAAATTCTCAATGGCACCAAACAGTGAAATGGCTTTAGATATGCTCTGTGGTTTCTTATGTCTTTCCTAGAGTCTCAGCAGGTCTTCTCTATTCATCAAAGTAACACTAAAGCATGGTTGGTGTTGTTTTGTCCTGCCCCCACCCTTTTTTGTTTTTTCTTCTCAGTAAGCCTTTGAGTTTTATTACCCTGTCTTCTGTCGGAGAAATTTAACTAGGGGGGTAAATACGTACAACAAAAATAATGGTACAAAGAGAAATCTTCAGGGGTAACTCAGAGGGTTTGCAACGGATCTGGATGTTTGGCCAAATAAAGAACAATCATGAACAAACAGAAAGAAGCGCTTTGTATCTGCAGTCATACATACAATAGGTAAGTGAAGCCCGATCTCTTACCTGTAGTATCTGGACTGTAGATAAGTGGAGCAGACCGCTTTGGACACATGGCTGGCTGAGCCAAAGTCGATGACTTTGACCCTGTAGGGCTGTCGGGATGGGTCCACCAGCATGATGTTCTCTGGCTTCAAATCAGCATGTATCAGTCCTAGGCTCTTCAGTTTCATTAGCGCTGTGGCCACTTGCTGCAGCACCGGTCTGATGTATTTGAGAGGCAGAGGGCTGAACTTGTTCTGCTTGAGGAAGTCGTACAGGTTCTGCTCCAACATCTCAAATACCAGGCACGTGTGGTTCTTGTGCTGGAAGCACTCGTAGGCCCTCACAAAGTTGTAGTCATCTGCGCTCTCCGTGCTGAGACGTGCCAGGATGCTGACCTCGATCTGACCCTGCCGTGCATACGATGGGTGGTTTTTTAAGATCTTGATTGCCACTATCTCGTTTGTGCCCCTCTTCCAGCATTTGACCACCTGCCCAAAGGTTCCTCGTCCCAAGAACTCCAAGACTTCATAGGTGTTGGTCATGGAGCAGAGCACCTCATGCTGCACCAGCTGGTAGTCGCCCTCGTTGTTGGAGCCGCTGTTCTTGGATGTTGCTGTGGAGGTGGCTGTGGCCACCGTAGCCACCGTGGCTCCACTGGCCGCTCCGTTCTGGATCATCGGTGGGCCGTGCTCCTCAATGATCTGCACGCTGCTGTTGTTGTCAAGCTCTTCGCTCTTGCGTTTAAGCCCACATCGCTGATAGGTGTCTAGGAGACTGACTGTGCTGCGGCGCGTCAGGTTGTGAACACCAACCCCACCACCCACACCACTGCCACCTCCGCCACTTCCACCACCGCTACTGTTGCTGCTGCTGCCTCCACCCCCACCACCCAGCAGAGACCCCACAGCCCCCGAAGTGCTGCTGGCTGAGGCGACCACAATGTGGCCCGCGGTGGCTGGGAAGACGAGAGCCTGCTCGTAGGGCAGGGTGGAGCTGGCGACCTGCAGGGAGCTGTTGATGCCTAGGGGGCCGCTGGTGGCCGACACGTTCTTGCTGCTGTTGTGGCTGTAGACTTTGCTGTGTGTGCCGTACCCTGTCATATCCCAGTTACAACTTTGCTCCACCTTCAGTTTCTTCACGCTAAAGAAGGCACTTGACTGGAGAGTGTGAGGGGAGAACACTTGCACTTGCGAGGCCATACCTGTGACAAGAGAGGAACGGAGGGGGAGGAGCAAGAAAGACAGGAGGGGGATGAAAGTGAGAGGTTAGGAATATGAGAGTGCCTGCAACATGAGTGGTAGCAAGAAGCTTTAAATAAAGACAGCTTGGGTCAGAGCAGGTCATTAAAACACCAAGCATACATATATGCTGATACATCGTCATGCAAACCCACTGAACTTTTCAACATCACAGTAAATGAACACTTATAAAATAATCATCCATTATAATAAATGGATCCACAGATTTAAACCCACTGATGAAAAGACTTATTAACCATTAAAATGTCATCAAGCATTTGTCGCTTTGGCATCAAGTTGTTTCTCAGAAGTGCTGTTATCTAACACTTGGTAGTAAAACATCCGAGCCTAGATCATTAAATCTGAAGGCAAATTGTTTTTGAATGCAATGCACAGTAATGGAGGGTTTCTTTTAAATATATTTGTTATATAACATAAAAATGCCAAATGGTTTAGCCAAAAGATAAGCAGATTTAGATTGAGCAGTGCTTATGCAAACCACTGGTTCATGCAAAGGAAATGCCATTTCCCCACTGTTCCCATCTGCGGCAAAGTAAATAGGCTCAGTGAATAGTAAAAGAATGCCCTTTTCATCGGACACTCCACAGAGACAGAGGAGCCGTATGAAATCATATATAAAAATAGGAGCACAAAAAGTGTAAGAGAATGATTGCAATTTCCTTCCCCACCACTCAGCCCAGCCCTGCCACTTACTGGTACACAATTACTCACTTTAGGGAAGGTAGTGGAAGAAATTCTGCTCAAGTAACTATGAAAACAGGAGCGAGAGGGACTCAACTCCCTCTCAACCACAGATCCTGAAGACAACAAAACAAAAGCAAAACTGCAGCGAGGCTGTGCTCTGAACTCCTGGGAACAAGCTGCCTCAGAATAAGCAAAAGCTTCTCCAAGCAAACAACTGCCCAAAAATAGTTCCTTTCTTTATCTCTTTTTGCAAACAGGCTTGTTTGTAGCATCAAAATGATTATTACAGCACAAGATTATATGAGACTTGTACTAATGATATGTTTAAATAGTTTCCAGTAAAGCCAAAATTAGTTTACTGCTAACAAACTAAGAGCTTCCACCTGGCCTTGCCAACGCCCACACACACACACGCACACGCGCGCGCGTGCGTGCACGCACAATTAGGCCACTGCTGATCAACTGATGCACGATTCCAAGATTATTACCGTCACAACATGCACACAACACTAGCAACCCTTAAACGTTGTTTACTGCTGGAAAAATTGCTGCTTTGTGTGTTTAATAGACATCTTGGAAGCTGGAAAGTTTTGCTGTGTTCAAAGATAATTAAAGGACCACACTCCCTCCAAAATGGGATGACTTCTATAATTGTGGACTATGTTCTGCGGACAGAAAGCACAGAGGAGAGGACATGACTGGTCACTTTGTCATTATTAGCTCCTTTCAGTGATGATGATGATTAATTCAGTAGGATGCTGGCAGCCCTCCACTATACTTTGCTTCATTTGTTTATTTTAACTCTCATGACCTCTCTTCCTCCTGCTTTTGTGGGGTTTTTTGTTTTCTTTTTTGGGTTCTCCTCTGGCCTTGCTTGGACTTACTATTTATCTCTTTGTTCATCTGGTCTTAGCCCTAATGCGGCAGGATTGAAGGCAGAGTGCACATTACAGTGCTCGCTGTAAGCTTGGCAAGTGTTGCACAGTAGCAGATAGCACCTCCGTGTAGCAGTTATTTAGAGGCTTAGCCATATTATCAGCACATATGTTCTCTGAAAAATCATTAATGTGTAGACTTTTTTTTGTAGTTTAAGTGATCACACCTGGTAAGTTCAGGTCCAGACTCGCTGGTAATGAAGAACGTCCGCTTGGCTATTAGGGCCAAGGCTCTCTGCTAATCACATAAGCCCTGAAGGCCAGATGTCACTCCTTGGATTACCAATTCCTGTGCCTGGACTTTACGCTAAAAATAATTTGAATGATGCATTGCGTCACAGAGCAGTGTCAACAGTGTGTGACTGAGAGCCTGAGAGGATAATCACAGGCACAGACTGATGAGCACAGAGATGGATGGACGGACACAGAGCCAGCCTGTTTCTCGTATGGAAAATTCCAACATTACATATCTGCCAGTGTGATTATGGATAGTTCAAGGTTTTACAAGGCCAGATTGAGCTTGTTGCTCTTGCATTTGTATCACACAAATTCCTCCTGAACCGTGATCTTAGTCACTCATTGACTCCCTGTCAGTTTGAACCCTGTGGTCAAAGAGTTCATTTAACATTGCCGACACAGTGCAACGAACTGAAGGCCAAGCCTGTTTGTCTAAATTGGGGAAGGGCTCTGAAAAATAGCCAACAAAAATCTTTAGAAATGTACAGGAAACTCTTGAAATTCAGCTTTGTCTGTCGAGATATTCGGCACAGCTAAAGCTAAAAGTAACAACAGTTTAAGAGCCTTGTGCAGAAAACAGATAAGTAATTAAATGAACTAAACATAAAAGGTCAAATGGCTGGAATGTTATCTCATGACAACATACGCAGGAAACAATGTGACCAATTATACTTCATTGGAAAGGCAGCACCAGTCCTCATGAATCAGTCTTCACCTCGAATGAAGTTTAAAAGTATTTATGATTCAGAATCTGAACAGCCAAGTCCTCTACAGTGCTGTCAAAAGACTTTCCCTTCAAAATGTCCTCTTGAACTTCAGCTAAATTTGTGAACTCTGTGCCAAGCAAAGAACAGTAAAGGTCCATTGTTGTACATTTACAATGCTGGAATGCCTTCAGTAGCCGAGGCTTTCCATTTAACATACCTAAAGGAACTCTGTGTGTCCCGCACACTGCAATTAAGCATACCAGAGAGGCATTTTCCCTTGTTTAGAGGCAGCATGTTGAAATGGTAATAGTCAATGTTTTCAGAGAGATTACTTCTCTGTCAGGGGTTTGTTAATCTTCTTTTTGGGAGTATCAGGGTCGTTCTGCATGCCATGTGAGGGTGAGAGATGGACTGAAAGGGAGGGGAGAAGAATAGAGCGTGGAGAGCTGGGGCCACCAGTGGCCCTCACATTCTAGCCTGTGACCTGCTTCTGTTTGCTGCCTTTTATTAAACCTGCCATTTATACTCTTTTGACAACATGGCAGAGTTAAACACCAACAAACCCACCAAATAGTCTTTTGTAATTACAAATAGTCTTATAAAACTCGATTACTGTTCAGCTCACCCATGGTTATTCTCAAATATCTGTGCTTTTGTAGAAATCCTCATTTAAAATCACTTAATGTAATGTAAATGTAATCTTTTTGCAGTTTGCAGGAAAAACGAATGAAAAATAATTCTAATAAATTTAAATATTTATCATTCGCTAGAGTTCCTGTTCCGTGCTCTCTGTGTACCCAAAGGACTGAGCAGAGCGAGACACAGTACCAAGACACCAACAATCACCTAGGAGACTATGCAGAAACAGGAGTCAGGTCTGTCTGGTTGATGTCCCCTGGCCTGGTTATATTTGGACTACTTCCTGAGGCCTAATGGCTACTGACACCAAAAGAGACGCTCTGGTGACCCTGTTGCTTTACTGGACATCTCTTTGTCTGCGGGACTGGAGGGTGTTGGGTGGTAGGCCAAGTCGCCGTCTAATGAAGTGACTTCTGCCTGTCTAGACAAAGCATTATCTCATTCTTAGCTGCTTGTTTGCACGATTGTGCTCCTCCTCATACCATTTTTTGGATAGAAGACAAAATAAAACATTCAGTGTTATTCTGGTGCCCAGAAGAGCTGATCTTGTCAAAGACTCTATACTGTGTCTATACTTTTTTACAAAAATGGACCTGTCCAACAAATTGAAAAACCTGCTGTAGCTCCAGTGACTTTGTGGCCAGATGCAACAGTGAACACGCCACTGAAGAGGAAAATTGTGTCCATGCAGAGGTTCTTAGCCTTGTGTTCCTGCCTCCTGCCTGAGTTCTGTCCTCTGTGGGAGAGCTGGAGCTTGACTCTGCATGGTCTCTCTCCCTTTCTGTTTTTCCCTCTCACTCTCTCTCGAGGCCACTATTGACCATCCTGTCTGCTTTTTTAGCTCTCTCATCTCTGCTTATTTATAGAATAATGCATCAGACAAGCTTGTGGGGAGATGCTGTCATGCAGGCTGCTGCTCCATCAGGCTTTGCGCTCTTTCTGACTACAATATTTGACCAGTTGGAAGCGCCTCATCACGTCTTTTCACTCTCTTACAAACACACAAAGAGTACAGTCTAGCATATGGGCAGAGCGAAAGGCAAATATGAATACTGTTGCACAGATAAACACAGCACTTTTTAAACTGAAAATCAACAACATGCCAGCTGTAAATGTGACACTCCCTCAACTCTCCCCTTCCTGGAAGCAAACAGCCAAAGATACAACATGTTGTGTTAGCTGTGAGATAACATGTTCACTCAGCGCTTGTTAAAATGCACATGTGTAGATACATAAACATGAACACACACATGCGCGAGCTGTCGCACAAGTGTCCACACGTGAGTGCGTGCAGCAGCACAGATACAAAGGAGTGCATATGGCTCCGCATATTTCAAAACAACTGATGAAAAACAACAATCTGAATTTATTACCTTTCTTAGCACCTAGCTAAGCTATGACACTTTGAGTATTTGAAGTTCAAATGTTAACACTTTTGTTGTAAAAGTCAAAAACCTACTACCCCAGGACAACTCTGGGCAGATAAGGAAGCAGTTATCCATGTTGTAAATGTGGTCATAAAACGGCTGGTGCGAGAAAAAACATTTATATTGCTAGGTCAGCCTAACCAGCTGCTGAACAGGGGGGAGGAGAGGAAGAGGAGATGATGAGGAGAAGCACGAGTGGGAGGAAGAGGAGGGTGACAGAGTGGGTTTGCTTGAGCTTATTAATCGAATCACGAATGTGTGCACTAAACTTCCTTCACCCCAAAGAAAGAAAGAAAGAAAGAGTTTGGTGCAGGGAGGGGAGCTAAAAATGTACCCAACCGTAAACCAATGGCACCTGTTAACACAAGGCTGGACTACACTACCAATGACATCCATTGTATGCCTCAAGCTGTGCTGCTTTGACTACAGCTCCAACACAGAGCAGGCAGGGCCACGCAGAGCCGAGCACATGATAAGCGGCCACTCTCCACAATGCTTATCATTTAAACACAGTAAGAAACAACCCGCTAAACCGTACTTCCTCTTATGTCATTAGGCTTCACAATGACACAATGTAATATAATGAGATCAACATACGAGAACTACAGGCCAAACCAGTAACCAAACATAGCAAACAATGGGGGAGGACATACAGATGAGTGTAATGTGGGAGAAAGCACTGTACAATGGCAAATTGATTTGAGAGCAGCCAGAGCACTATGGATTATTTTCTGCAAACTGCTCTGGTATCCAGGAGCTCTTTGTTGTGAAAGTGAATGGTGGCCTTTTTGCCGGTCTTGCAGTGCACCTCAACCTGCCCTTTTAAAAGGTTGCCACTTAATTTAAGCAGACAGAAGATATGTAAACGCAAAATGTAGTTAAACGATGCTGCGACGCACTTGTCCGTATGCAAAAATGCCCAAAACCAGGTTCCTGTTGAGTGCAAATCAACATTTTAGTCATTATTCAAAGTAATGCTCGTAGCACAAAAGACTAAAGCAACAATTCACAGATGCAAATCTCAATTTTATTTCTAAAGGCTCAAATTATAATAATAGATTTCTTCTTTTTTAATTGTTTCAATGCGCTTGACGCCAGATATATTTTGAGCAGGTATTCTTATTGTAAAGTTCATCTCAGCCATAACCATAACAACCAAAGTGTTTACTCTTTTTTTTTTAATTGTACAGTAAATACTATTTGCTGTTGATAAAACAAAGGAACTAAGAGTGGAATAAAAAGATATTTTGAGAAGCTGGTCCTCCCTGCCCTGTCCTATGGAACAGGCTACCGCACACTGGTTTTGTATGTGTTTTTGACACAAGGGTCAAAATCTGCTGCAGCACTGGTATCCAACAGAGACCATTAGAATCGTGTGTGCTGACTGACATGCTTACCTCCAACAGGCGTATGCTCAACACTGGTCAGAGCACTCTAGAGTTGGACAGAAATGCATGTATGGGCCATTTTTTAAGACATTTGTGTAACTTTACGATTAACTGGTCGCTCTGTGGATTTTCGCAGCTGTCTGCTAAAGGCATCTTAGCTATGCAGCAACAAGTGTCATGAAAACACCACCTCAAAATGCACTTACACGCACACTCAGGGGAATTCATTTGTTGCACACACTGAAAACCCAGCAGTGAACCCCACCAAAGGAGGAACCAGTTGAACCTGAACATGCACCTGGGGACCAATCAGGCAAAGGCAGAGCCATCACTTCCCGTATTTCCAAAACACAGCTGTATTCAAACTGCAAACGGATGGCTTATATGGCTTAAAAAAGAAATGTGGATATCTGACACCTTATTTCTCATCGAGTAAAAGGAAAATAACTTTACTTTTAGTTTTTAGTGGCAAGTTGTGAGATAAAGACGAGCCACTTTGTCTCATAATGATAAGTGATGATGTTGGCGCATGAATTCCACTTTTTACTGGTTCAAATACAGTAGACACAGGAATAAACAGGCCATTTCGTCTATCACAAATCAGTGCTCTTTATAACCCCTACATGCAGATGGATCCTGTTCCTGGTATTACCTTCCTATCACAGAGAGGCTGGAGATGGTGCACATGCTTCCCCAGGCAACAAGATTGTGTGATATTTCAGGGGTGTGTGTGAATCTGGTGCTCAGGGCCTATTAAGGCTACAGATCAGACTAATTTTGGCTACATGCCTTTAAGATGCCTCAACATGTACTTGTGCCTCATACAGCAGGTGCCTCATCAATATGCATGCTTAATAAAGTGTTTTAATCTCTTAATCTCTCTTCATCTTCTTTTCAAAACATTATTCCTGGTGTCGCTTCTCTTATTCTGTCTGTCAGTTCTTTGACAAAGTGAGGCCCAGCGCTCGATATATTCAAACAGCTTTTAAAAGATTATAGCGCACACGCAGACATGTGCTCTCATACCAATTTAGCAAGGCATATGTGTCCTTAATCCAACTGACAGTGTGTCGTAAACATGGCTGGTTGAGTCCTTCTGGCCACAGAGCTGAGGTAATAAATATCGCTAGCCAAGTCAGCCCACTGCGTCTGATTCAGTGTGAAAATCATGGCTTTAGCTGGTTATATTTACAGTGTCCTCAGAGTCTCAAATAGCAGCCAAACCCAGACAGGAAATGACTATTCTGACCATCAGTTTAACAACGTGCATAGGAAACACATATTTGAATTGGCGTGCATAAATGGTGACACCTTCAAAAGGAAAATCAGAGTTGTGTTTTACTATTACAATAAACTCTGTTAAATAAAGCACATGGCATTCGGCGCTGCAACAGTTTGCCAGACTGGGTCTGTTTCTGTGCATCTATGTGAGATTTCTAAACTCAGTTTTGTGAGCTGAGAAGGATTTAAACAGATGGAAAAGAGAGGTTGTGGGAAGTTAGTAAATAATGATTAATCAAAGTGTAAGATGCTTCACAATGAGAAAGAAGTGCCAGCGGTTTTGATCCAGATTGTTAAAAGAACTGAAGGAAGTTCATGCCATTGAGAAGGACAACACTTGTTTACATCTTTCAATTTAAATGTCCGTGAATGGCAAACTCACACTCTGTCTATGTTTCACTGGGGCTTAATGAGGTAGAAATAACTGGCCTGGACTGGACGGTTGTGCAGCAGTGGGGGAAATAGAGCAGGTCCTCATAGCTAAAGGTCAACTTTTGGCCTTTTTTCTGGGCCAGCTTCTCTAAAAATGCTGGAGTAGCGCAAACAAGTTGGTGTGTGTATTAGCAGCTGCTGTGCTCTGTCAGGGGAGCTGTGCAGGCAGACGCCTCACTGGACTACACTGATCGCAGATGTAGGATGCAGATTAAATGAGACAAAGGGTAAAATCTGCGACCCCCACCGACACCTCCTCCAAACTCCCTCACTCAGAAACCACCCACGCAAAGTAACCACCACCATCTCTGTCTCCCCCCACACCCACCCCGATCTCTCAGCCTCGGCTCCATTACCTCCCTCCTCACAATGCTCCCATACTTCTCCAGTCTACGTCACCCCCCCATTTCAATGCCTTTTCCCTTCTCCATCTCTGTCTCTCAGCCTGAATGCAGAGGTCAGTTCAAAGGGCTGCCAGGCAGAGCTGCTGGCTGGCCATAATGTGCCTGAGGCTTTGAAGTCAGGAGTGAATCTAAAAGGTGTGTACCCTTTTTTATATACTGCGGCACAGCGATATAAACATGCACTGTGATACCTGAACTCAGTTTATTTGTGTTTACCATGAACCAGTGTTAAAGCTTTTAATAAGCCTTGCGTAAATGTGAAACATAGAAGCTTTATTTGCAGAGCTTTTTCAGCTTTTTCAGCCTTGCAGTCTATGCTACTGCTGTAAGTATTCTGATATAAATATGATGGTTAAAAATATACTTTTTATAGATGTCAGAGAATCAAATAAAACCAAAATTAAAGAAAAAACATTACTTTAAGTTTTTATAAAGATCAGAAATATTACGATTTTTCAATAAAAAGCCTCCGGCTGCCATTAAATAACTTTAATCATTCACTTATGCTGCGTCTCAATGTTACTGAGCCTCTTCCCGCGCACAGGTACTGCAAAAATCCAGGAATATTTCTTACAGTTGGGACACTTAGCTATTTGTCGTGCCAGCTGCAGTGTTATTAGAGGAGCCGCTGGAATGTCTAATTGAATCAATGACTTTTTAACATCTCTCGCTCTCCACATTATCCCTTAAAAGCTCATAAAGACTTGATCTCCAGCCTTTAGCAACAACAAAGACATCATTTTCCCTACATATGTGAATATTAAATAGATTTCATCACTGAAAGATTTCTATCAACACATGTCATCATTTTACCTCCTGCTTCTTTTGATGTTTGATCCTTCTTAGTTTACTATTTATTGAAAATGATTTTCCACAGGAAACACAGCTATCCTGAGAGAATCCCAATCTGAACAAAAGTGAGAAAAAAAACTTGAAAGGAAGTGGTGCCTATCTATAACAATGGCCATCTTATTTTCATTTCCGTTTCTGGATAATATGAGGATGTGTCATCGTAGCTTTCATAGTAACTGAATAATGACAAACATGCAGCAAGTAAACAGAAAAATATGATAAGATTATACTGATTGAATAAGTGCTGAACGACTATATATAAGGATGAACATGGGAGCAAAAGAGGAAAAGGCTAAAGCTGCTCATTTCCATGCCTGTTGACTCTTTTGACTACCCCAGTTCTTGTCTGTTGCTGTCTCCTTTCTCTGCTCTGTGCCTTTTGCCTCCTGGCTCTGGACAGAAATGGGCTCGAGCACTCGTCTGAGCTTTGAAGTCCTTTGGTTATCAGCCAAGCGTAGCGCTGTACCTGCAGCCATCTGTGAAGGGGCCGCCAGCAGCCGCCCATCGCTCCACTTCCCCTCCATGACTGAGAGAGGCCAGAGCCAGGAGTGGTGATGGGGCTGGCAGCGGCACTAAGTCCATGTTGGCTGACCGCACATGGAAGAACCTATAGCTATGTCAAAGAATACAGGTGCGTATACCTGAGTGCCCTAATCTTACTGTTTAATTCGGTACTTCTGTGCTCGTTTTAATATCTGTCTGTAAACAGTCCCCTCTCTCCCCTAGCCTCATCCGCCCACCGTGCCTCTTTCCCTCGGAAGAGGAGAAAAATGTAGAGGTTATGAAAGGCTTGATTAAAAACTGCAAACCATTTTTCACTCTGCGCTTCACATAATATGAAGAGACGGTTAGGATCTTTTGTTTAAATGAAGTGGCTGTGAGTGTGGTAGCTGTCCTCCCCATCCAGCTGTAGCACCGTATATCATCTGTTGCCTTTGCAACACATGCTTTGTAGAACTTTTTTTGTTTCATCATGTGTGCATGTGCACTGTGACGAGTCAAGATGAATGGCCAAATGAGCTAGTGGTAAATACTGCCAGCACTGGCAGCTCTCTTCCAGAGAGTACAATGTCAGTTATACATGTGCGGGTGGGGTTGGGGTGTGTGTGCGTGTGTGTGTGTGTGTGTGTGTGTGTGTTTTATCACAAACAATACGATTACGACCTGCAACAGTGTGCACCAAAAACAAGGTGGTGGTCGGGTTCTGGGGGTTACTGATGGGATAATCAAATAATACAAAGCAGGGGAGACCGAGCAAGGCGGGAGGCAGCGGGGGAGTCTGGGTGGGGGTTAGGGTTAGGAAGAACAAAAAAGCTACAGTAGGCAGACCTCTTCTCAAAAGCAGCCTCCAATTACACACATACAACGGGGCTTCCAATCTGGCCATCAGGCTGTTGCTGAAGTGTCACATGGGTACCATGTGTGCTGGCCAATGGCCTCTCGGCTTATCAACAAACAGAGCGGGATGGAAGGACAGATAAGAGATAGACGTGGGGGTGGGGCGGGGAAGCGCAGGGTGGGAACTGGAGGGGGTCATCTGCGGATGATGAGAGATTGCAAAGTGAGCATGCAATATAGTCTATGTGAATAAAGTGCAGGTCATTCTTATGCTGCACTGTGCAATATTTTTCACATACTGAAAAAGTATTAGACATGCTCAGCATTTGAAGTGTTTTTCTGGCTGTAAGAATCTCTTTGTAGTTACTATTTAATAGGCCCAAGTTAACAAAATGGCTTATTCACTCTGTGCTGTGCTGAGAAGTAGTAAAATGTTAACCTTTGTTTGAACTGTAGCTTTCATAGACGATTAAAGCAATAGATGTGTTACCAGTGCAGAGACGAGACTCACAGCATCATGCCTTTTAACAGACAGTGATATATCACGGTAGTAAGAGAAGCTATTAGTATTTAAAAATGTTCTTAGATGCTGATCCTAAATTATAAGGAAACCCCTCATAAAGCCACAAAATGTATCCACTGAGCAAAACCAGAAAACACCAATCTGACTCAGTTTCCGCCAGCCTATCTTCTTCAGCAGATGTTTCAAACAAGCTGACACCGTACACAATGTGAAACAAAAGTGCATGGGGGGGGGGAGTTTAGGGGAGTGCTTTCACACATGCATGACAACCAACAGGGAAATGCCTTGTGCAAGCACTCAGCAGGGTTAAGGCTCCATCGCAACCCATCTCCCTCTTCCTCTTTGAAATAAACTAACTAATGTCAGCAACTGATGTGGTCTCCCAGTTCAAGGACCTCAGCTGATTCTGGGGTTTGAACTATATGACAGAGGCACTAAAGCAGCACTGGCTGATGAGAAAATGAGAAATGCAAAGTTCTCTTGCATCGCGGTAACATTTGGAAGAATGATGTACTAGAGTCTTGGAGGCAGTTCTACTCCAGAGAAATTTGCTGAAAACAGTATATGAAAACTTGAGCCTGTTGAAATAGCCTGCTCATATTGAAGGCTTGGTCTCCTGTGTCAGGCTGGCCTCTACTAACCTGTCATTTCAGCTTTTCCTCAACCACCGCTCCCCCCAACCCTACCACACACCCATCTGTTTCCAAAACTCTCAGAGCACACCTGTGAACTATTTCAGAACATCAGAGAGCTCACATAGCCCCCCGTCTTCATATAAAACTCACATTCTACCTCCCTCCAAAGCCTCTGCTTCTTCTTCTAAATGCTTTAACAAATCAATAGCGCAAAGAATCCCCAAACCCTGGATTTCACTTTCTTTTCAGATAGGAAGCTCTGAATAATGCAGAGAGCAATACTTGTGCAGACAGCTTATCCATTTTCATAACCCTTTCTGAACAAACCCCCTCTCAAACAAGTCATGAGGTGAGGACTCGGGTCAACAATAAGATCAAAATGGCCACTGAATAAAAGCGGGGAAAAAGAGAGATAAACATTCACAATGCTACCTACGAGGATCTGCAGTTCTAAAACTTTTTTCATGCGTGCTGTTTAAAGCCATTACTTATTAACTGTTTAGCTATCCTCCATCTCCAAGCTTGACTCTTTGTTCACTATGGACACTGAACAGCTAAACACACCACCCTGCTTGTCATAACAATCAGGAAGCGAGACTCTCCATCAGTTCCCCCGACTCTGCCGTGGGGTGTGGCCCAGCAAGTGGCCGCGAAGGGCCCCATAGGGTTTTTCCTGCAATTCTAATCAAAGTTTAAAAAGCTGCAACCTTGGAGTCTGAGCCTGGGTTGTGGTCTGTGAGGAAGATATCAATCAAGCAGCTCCAAACAAGCGTGAGGAGAAAAGGGAGGCAGGCAGGCAGGGCTGAGGACAGTTTCTGAGAAACTCTTGGTCTCTCTGTCCTGTCTTTTTTCTCTGTCCTCAGTGGAGTAAGTTCCCCTCAGCAAGGGCAGGGTGCATTCCCCATACCAGGAAACCACAAGGTAATTCAAAGTCGCATTAACACATAATGGCTGCGCAGATGGATAAAACATTAATCTCCCTGTGATGCTGCAGCGCCTGTCACCACCGCCATCATCATCATCGGCTTCTGAGTCATACTCTGTCCATTTTTCCAGGCGGGAATGAATGAATCCACTCTGGAATAGTACTGCTTGACCTGTAAGCGGCAGATCTGCAAATGAAGTTGTTTTCCTGCCTGGTCCCCAGTTCTGCAGCTGTCTAATCCTCTTGCAGTTCTGCCCTACAAAAGGGTGATGGGTGATTGTGCAGGGACTCACAGACAGATAGAGACATATGCACATGCATGCATGAGCACACCGCAACACCCATATCTAGCCAGGCAGGCATGTTTGGCAGTGTCTGAATATTGGCTTTTCCACAGCTAGAGGCTGCTGGACCTGCTCTGCTCATCAGACATCCATCAAGGTGTCACTTTGGGTTTTGAGACCAGGCTCCCAGGACGATCACACCGCTACCTTTTCTGGCAGCAGGTCTGCCTGATGGCCTTCTATCTGGGCCAAGAAGGACTGAAGATAAACATTAAAAAAATTTAGGCAAGAGAAAAACAATACAAATTGACACTAGTACAATGCCCACTGTCAGTCCTGAAAATCTCAGCCTTCTTTAAACAAATGCTTTCTCATAAGTGATTATGAATACGAGATCAGCAAACAAAAGCAAATGGGCTTTTCCTCAGTGTGCTTGACTTTAAACAATCAAAGGAAGTAGTCAATCACATTGATTTAAGTTATTAGTTGCTCTGCAGACAAGCGGGAGTCATTAACATAATAGCCGATTTTCTTCTATGTGAAGGCCCCCCCACACCTATTTTCCACCGGAGACTTTGGTCATTTTCATGACTTCTCATAACACCCCTCCCCAACTCCGGGGAGGACAGGCAAGGTAATTAATTCCCCTTGCTGCCTCTTTCTCTTCTCTTCTCCTACCCTCGGTGGTGAAGGGAAAAGCCAGGGAATGTAATTTACACTAATTACCTTTTGCATAGGAGTCTCATTTCAACTTTCCTTTTCATGTTGAAGCGCCAGAGTCTCAGGCTATGCCTCTAAGCTTCAACACCCCTAATGAAAAATCACTACAATATTGCTATAGGGACATAACAGCACACAGACAAGAGTTTGCAGGCGCCTTATTGTGCTTCATGATGCTGTATATCCCCAAATGAGCCATCGTGTAACTCAAATATCCCTATTAAGACTCAGTTTTGCTCATGATAGTTCTCTAACGGCACTTTAAAGTGTGCTAAAAGTGTTACTTTTAACAATTCTCTCTCTCAAAGTGAAAATCAGGGGTTCCGTTTAATGCCAGCAGAGGGACTATAGAGTGGACAAGAAGATAAGCAAACATGAGGCTGCTACAAACTAAATATGAGAAACACCAAGGCTCACCGTTTGCTTCTGCCACTATTCAATTTGTATAAGGATCTGATCAATATGTATAGCTTACATCGTTGTTTTTCCCTTTACTGCTGAGGGTTTTCTGTCCTCTTGTTTATCAGATGAGTATCGCTACAGTTGCCTACTTTTGATTGATATGTAACTACTAATGAATTAAGTTGAAAAAAAATTGTATATATACAACATAAAATTGCACGCGATTTAATTTTCCCGTTACCACTGCTTTATCACTCCATTTAACCTCTAGGTATTATTTGTACAGTAGTTGAACCATTCACAGACCCAGATTTTGCATGCGCGGATTATAATGGGCCGCTTGCATTGTTTTACATTTAAAGCCTTGCTAGTCCACCTTGCAACGACATTGCAGTCAACAATCACTGCGTTTGTGTGTGAATTGTTCATTTAGAATAATAAGAAAAATGCACGGCAGCGAATAATGTAGAGAAGCGTACGGGGTAGTATTCTCTCAATTGGATTAGTCACAGCCACAATGCTGCAGCGATAGCGAATATGCTGTATTTAAGGTTGCATATCGTTTCCGGAACACAAATACGTATGTGAATCAATACCCCGAGGTCGATGAAGCCTTAAAAGTCAGATAGCCTAGTTTTTAAACTGATGTGGGGAGATGGGAGATAGAAGAATGAATGCAGGCGAAACTGGGACCGATCGGTCTCCGACCTTCTTTCATTCCCTCTCCCTCTTCAAGCAACGCTAAAGAAATTTCTACCAGGAGCAAACACGAGCACAAATAAACGTCCAAGAGTACAGAGAGTGGTAAATGTACCGTGTCCTAAACATATACTTATCTTTGACCTTATTCTGGAGGTTTGCAACCTCATCAGCGCGATTTTAACGGACACAGCTCAGACTGGCACCCCGATCTGACTGAGCCTTCTCTAATATTCTTTAACTGTGGTTTAAAGCGCTAAGGCAAAGAGCTGCCGGGGATCTGACAGTCGGCTCGTGTTAGGTTTAGAAAATCTAATATTAATGTAGGTTGCATGATTTTGGCAAAACGAGAGAGCTTGCAACGCATCTTCTCCCCTACGTATGAGCCGCAATTCAGTTGTACCACGATTGATACAGTACACAGCAGCACTGGAGGGGAAAAACAGCACGTTTTCCAAACCACCTTACCTTCGTATACAGGGGCCATCGGTGCAAGGATTTCTGTTATTCATGGCAGAAAATAAAGCGATATTTCTGTTCAAAACTCAATAAAAATCTGCCATCTTGAAATGCTGATGAGAGGGTCGACGCGGTCTCCGGCATTACTGGTCCAGTTCATTAGTGAGGAAAATACTCATAATTCATATCCAGGCGTTTTCAAAGCTGGGGTCCGATGCGAGGCGAGCGACAGACGACAGGCTGTGCAATTCAAATCCCACCCGCGGTGTGTTTCTGTGGGCTCAAATGATGAGCCACGATGACAGGTTTACTTCAGCTATTGTGCGACATGTCTGTGGAGTGAGGAGTCTCTGCAAAAGTTGCAGTGGTCAGAGCGCAGCGAGTTTGGTGTACAGCGAGAGAGTCGAATGACGATCGAATCGATGAGGCAGACCGTGAATGTGTCTCTCTCTCTCCTTCTCTCTCTCTCCCCTCCCTCTCTCTTCCTGTCTGTCCATAGCAAAAAAACAACAACTTTGGATATAATAACACTACTACTACTGCTACTACTACTAATAATAGAAATATTCTTTATTATTTATATATTGTGTAATGATTAAAATTAGCATTCAGATTGAGGGCGCTGGGAGCTTTAAAAAAGGAAATTACGAGGTAACAACATTGTACTCATATAACTACTATAACTTATTATACATGTATATATATGTGAAAGAAATGGTTTAAACAGCTATAAGATTACATATGTTAATATTAAGAAATGGAGTTAAAGTACATTTGGACTTCTCATTAATCTACAGCAAGTAATGAGAGAAAATGCTGAAGGCTGAAAGAGAAATTATCATGTCAAAAAACGTACTGCTTGTAGTTTTTTTTTTTTTTTTAGTTTAATTTTTAAAGCCTACACTGAGATTTTTTTTAACGGTGTCATGTAAAGGAGAGAAGAACTAACCAATGTGCACACTTTCTGGTGGGTATAAAAATGCTAATAGATGATAAATATTCGGACATGGCGTGACGTGAATCTCTGCCGCGTTATTCAGAGCCGTGCAAAGTGCATCTGAGTTGAATGATTTCGTGTGCGTTTGGTCATGTCTGTACGAAGCTAAAGCGCTCCCACTGTAGGCTACAGTATGACGACATGAGATTTGCACAGAATAAACTGGAATCGGATTACATGGGCTCACACAAATGTGAGTAATCTGTCATTTACCAGCGATCCTGCATTCACAGCAGTATGCGCACCAACCTCTAAATTAAACCTGTCCATTTAGACATGTGGGCGGTTGTTAACATAGTACTGCACACTTTGCAACCCTGACGAAGTATGCTACACCCAAAAATTATTTAAAGTTTAAGTTCTGAGTTTCTATTGCATAAAAGCACAACGTAATAAAGCTATCTACAAATGTTATACAACTACATTTAAGCAGTCACTGTCTCACCTATCAGGGATGAGCTGTGTTCAGCATATACTGCGCCTGTCCTAAGCCATACAGCTTTGCAATGAGTTATGCAATTACTCATTCATTATAAGCGTCACAGAGCCTGCAGCCTGCACGCACATCATATATGTAGAGCTGACCGCTGCATGTCTAAGTGATCCTGTAGTAGCAAAGCAGGCATAAAAATGAAGTCTTAGAGACCCATGGGATGTGCAACCTATATTTGATTGGTTTTAAAAATCACAGTAATGCAGCTCTTCCATCAGCAGTGCATTGTTTATTCATGATACTTCAACCACAGCACTACAGCGTATCTAAAAAGGACTTACACTGGTAAATCCTCAACGTCAAGAGAATACTTTCTGTGGACATAAAGTTGGTCAAACAGCGTCTGAGCTATGAAATGTTCAGAATATGAAATATGGTATAGAATACACAAGTATGTTTAAAAATGTACAAGTGCTCAGCTCTGTCCTAAACAGTCTAAATAGCGTCACACAGCGTGATCATACCTAATGGACTCAATTTTGTTTTAAATAAGCAAAACAATGTGACACATTTTTATAGTTGCATTGCAGCCAGAGCATAAACAGACCAACTCTGCTGATTAGTTAGAAATGAGCTTTGTAATAATTCCATAAGGACACACTAAATGTGAATACCCTGGTATCAACAGAAGATTAAAAAAAATAACCCCCGTGTTTCCTGTAAGTTACATCAAAAATGCTTGAATTGTGTATGAACAAGTACATTGTATTTCAGCTGTGCCAAGCTTTCCTTTTTAGTCAAATTATAATTATAGATAATGGCTATTATGCTTCCAAACTTACACTATTTTTCCAAAGAAACTTATTGAGATCTTACAGCGATACATCATAGTTACTTTTTGTATGTACTGGTATTTGACTCAGCTGGTTTCTTGAGAAGAGACAGTTCCACATATTTATTCAAACCATTTGTTTGAAGGTTCAGAATGTGAACAACATATTTATTACAGAAATGCTTTGTATTGCAAAACGGTTTTACTGTTGGTCTAAGTAGAAACAGGATGTAACTCGGCAAATGGCATTTCCCAATAGTTTGGGAAACATCTTCAATTTCACCTTTCACTTCGCAAAACATGTTTTATGTGAAACTGGCAACTTCTATAAAACTGTTTTGAATGTGAACATTGTTTTCTTTAGCTGAGAAACTCAAAAAACATCCATTTAAAATTGTATTTTTTACTTTGAGAAGTGATGACAAAAGAAAATATCCTAAAGAAACCAAATCCCAATCCTAAAAGACATTTGAACATTTCAAAGATTTCATCCAAAATGTAAGTGGAAATAACCAGGTAGTTAAAACAAAGCTATAGCGGTCAGTTTAATTAAGACACATATTACCACACAAACACATCAAATGGGGTTTTATCTGGGCTCACAACCACACAGTAGTTTCAGATCACGCACACAGAGAATAAAAAATATTAACATTAGTCAGCATTCATTGTACACTGTTTAAAAAATGGAAATCACAGTGATCAGTATGTGTAATTCACGTTTTTCCAAACTCATGTGGCTGATTAGCAGATCTACAAAAATTCCAAAAATATAAAGCAAACACAGAGATGGATCTTCGACTGCTACCCCCTCCTCCATCCATCTTCTTTATCTTTACAAAATAAAGTAGTGCACAGCTCGTGTGCAAGATTGGATTGTTCACAAGTAATAACAAAATATATTAATAAGACTTGTATATCTCATATTATATTTTACTTGAAGAAATTGTCATTTTTGCATTTTTCTAACCCAATATAAGACACATAAACCAATTAAACACTATGTTATGTACAAAACATGAAGAGGGACACTTATGGATAAATTATGGTATGAGACATGCAAGTGACTCACTCACATGTGTTGTGATTGCATGTACAAAAACATGGTCTGTCACAATTGCTCTTTTACCGAAATGATTTCTCCCCCTTCTTCTCTTCCTCTTCTTCATTTCACATTGTTTCCAATATTTACTGGTACGAACCATCACCGCACGCTTGCTTTGCAGTCTGAAATAGCTTATACTGGTTTCATCACATCAGTAACTGCAAAAGCCAACAGTTTTAACATCTGTGCGTCATCAATCTATCATCGAGGTAGAGAGAATGTGTTTAGAGTTTTGAAAAAAAAAAAGATAGACCTCACTAGGTAAAAATGGTTAAAGTTTTTGTCATAAGAGTGGCTAATATGATCAATTTTCATAGGAAATTGAGAATTAGGAGTTAGTGTTTTAGTAGTTCAGAAAAACAATAATGAAGCAATTATGTCCTGAAGTTTCAGAGAAATCCATTCAGGGCTTTCAAAGGCATTTTGCCTAACAGATGGACATACGACGAATTGTTGAACAAACACACTGACAGGCAGATGGTCTGGGGCAATTACCTTGGATTAATACTTGTCCGGTCCCCTAGGTTCATCGTGTAAGACAATTCTGGGCCAAACACAAGTTGATGGTGCATGTTGATATATCCCACTCAAAAAACAGGGTGTTTACAGTCGATAAGAGCAATGGAGTTAGACAGAAATAACATGAATCTTTCAAATCAAAGTGTCAATATTTTTTCTGATTGCTGAGTCACATTTCTTGAAGCAATCCCTCAAATCCATTTTTTAAAAAGGTTATATATATATACATATATATATATATATATATATATATATATATATATATATATATATATAGATATATATATATGTTGTCCTTTTATGGCCAAAAAACGATTACAAAGAAACAACTTTTGGTGCATCAAGAGAGAAATTCAACTCACTCTATTTCAACACCCAAACTCCAGTCTGTGGTCAGACCAGAGATTCTCATTAACATCGCGTGCAACATCAACATCAAAGGAAACGTGCCAAAATTAGTGAACTGAACCGTGGCCCTTTCATCTATCCTGAGACTCTTATTGGTGTGTTAGCAATCTTAACTCTTAGTGTTTCCACCTGGAGAACTGTGTGTTACAGTAAATCCAGCACTGCTTTGTAAATAGTGCTTTATGAATGGTTATTCATGTAAAGATTGCCTCCAAAAAACGTTGAACATATACAACTCATGAGTGAAAATAGGGAAAACTGTTTTTAACAGTTTTGGGAAATTGATCTGTCTCTGTGTTTTGGCTTGGAATGGCATGTTAATAGCACCAGTATGGTGTGCATGCAATCCAGACAAACTGTAAGTTGTCGTGATTATACTAGTGCCTCATGACTCTAGGGGCCCACTAATACTGACCATTTGTTGAACATGCACAACACACACACACACAGAAAACTGTCTTCCTCTTATCTTTGCCACTGCTTTAGAGTTATCGTCATGCTATGTGGAAGTGACTGGTTTGGTTCTTGCCCACAGCAATTTTTTTATTGTGCGACAAAAATCCGAAAGTCCACAAGTATTCCAAAACAAACATTTCAAAGAACCAACTTCACACAGATATGCTGAGCGGAAATGGAAAACAGCTATGAGCATCGGTGGCACAGTTTCAGCGCTACACAAAGTGTAACGTGTGCAATAACCTGATGTAAGATGTTATGTTTTTAAACTCAAATATAAAACACTCAAAGACAACAAAGAACACAGAATATTTTCTATTATGAAATATAACAGAAAGAAAAAATGCTTTAAGTTAAAAGAATATTATCTATTCTTTCTATGACTCCTCCCACTTCTTCGACTCCTTTCAGTCTATTACTCTTTTTAAAGTTAGCATCCTTCGACAACACACCTCAAGAGGTTTGACTGCTAAAGCAATGATTGCTAATTTAAAAGCAACAGGTGTTTGCTCATGGGTAGGAGTTAAATTTGAGCATTCTCAGTTGTCAGTGTTTTCCATGTGAATGAAAGAGATTTCATCAGTGTGGTTTAGAACTGCTAGTGTTTGTCTGTTTGTATAGAACTGGTGTAAGATGGGATATATGAGTTTAATGTTTTGTTCATTGTGTTTTAAGTTCCAATGTTACTGTGTGATTAGTTGAGGAAAAACTATATATATATATATATGTTTTGAACTATATTATAATCTGCCTACTAGTGTGGTCTTTTTTGTCTCCTTGCCACAGCACACCATATTCACAGCGTATTCCATATTTGCACATGTATTTACACCACATGTAAACTGTTATTAATTATAAGAATATGGAACACACACGGCAGATTTAAAGTAGCATAGCTGTGGTGACTTAAAGTATATGTTTACTCACTAGTGTGTTTACTGAGTAGTGGATGCTCCTGGTTTTGCAGACAGAGAAATCTCAAAAAGTCCAGACTGCAGAGTTAGAGGACACAGGCATTTACATTTACAGGGTTTTTACATGCAAATTCCCTTAAGTGTCGTTAGCGTGTGTTTGTGCCAGACATACACAAGAAACTGCCTGTCTTTCACACAACTTCAAATAGATAATGAAAATAGTGTGCATAATGTTAGTCTTGAGTGAGAAAGAAATGAAATAATATACACAGTAGGAAGCCAATTTTAGCTCTCCTGTTACACAGCAACTGCCTAGTGTACATGTGCTTTATATACAGCAGGCAACCGCTCTTTCATTATCCTCTAGTGCTCGGTCCCATTTCAGGTGTATATTATATGCTGAAATTGATTTACATAGGCGCGCCCGTATGAATATATAAATAAATAAATATTGCCAATTCTTATTTTGCTCATTTGAGCTGCATGCTTGTTTTTGCCTCTACTGCGTCAGTGGAAAATGCACTTAGTTGTTAATGACCTCTGACCTTCTGTTTAGCACTGAAATAGCTGATCTGTGCTGATTCAGACCCTATCTGCTGTACTGCACTGCTCAGTCCCACAGGTCCTTTTATTACTTCACACATTTTCGAATAGCGACCGCTTCTTGGTTCAATGACATGTGCGACATCACTTGATTTTAAATAAGCATTTCCATGGGAAAATGTCTTTTACTCAGTTTGTTTGTGATGTTTCAGGATTTGTGCGAGGACAACATGTTTATATAAAATGAGTTCCAGATTGACACACTGCCCATGTTTCAAATAAAAAATATCTGTCATGCATGTGTGAAATAATGCATGCAAGAGAACAGCGTTTACAAGTAATTACAGTCGGTTACAAAACGTTCAGTCATACACAGCGATGCTGTCAGTGTGTTTTTTATTGCAGGAGTTTGTGACCATATCTTAGTTATGTCAGTAAAAGACTGAATTACTTTGAGGAATTACTTCTTATTGACAGTCAGTTATGACGATATACTTTTATGAAAAAGCAAGTATGAGGCAAAATGACTTCTATCCAAGCTGTGAAATGAAAGACAGCTGTTCTACACTAAAAGCTGAGTTTCTTTTGTACGAAAGCTGTTTTGTGGTTTTTGTTGGTACGTACAAGTGTGATGTTTTTCCTGCCTGTGAGGAGTGGTGGTTTACCAGGCAGCTCAGCAAAGTAAACAGAATTTAGATCCATCTGACAATGATGTTGGCATTGACTACCTATTTGACTTAGCTACGGTATTTCTTTAACAACAAACGGCATAAATTACAACCCAAAGCTGTAAATAATTAGCCCATATGCTTCACATATGGGCTAGTCCCCCCCAACAACCATGCAATTTGACATGCCTTATAAAATCTAGAGCACTGAATTGCTTCTTTCCCTTTTTTTTCCATTTACTTTGTGTGCTCAGCAGCAATAAAAATTCTCTGTCCTTTTTGTGTTGCAATGTTTGTGTGTACCCGTTTAGTGCATCTTGTTCTTGCTGCTGCACAGCATGTAGTGGTTTTGAACGTTCTGCCTGGTTTATCATTGACATGATGTTTCTGAGGGCAGGTTGGACACGGCCTCCTCGACCACAGTTGAGGCAAAAGGTGAGAACACTGCTAGGCTTCAGAAAAATAATAAAAGGTAACTACTATGCACATGACAAATTAGTCTCATAGTCAGAGGTAGCCAGTACTAAAAATGGCAGCAGAATGTTGCATATATAGTCTTCATTTCAAGTAGCAGAAAGAGATTGCTGAGGGTGCGGATACACACAATGACTAACGCGATTCAAATCATTACATAATCATCACACAGTGATCCTTCAAAATGTTGACACATCTAATATAACCAGCTTACTTTTCCACATTTTTCTTTCCTTTCACCCAGATTCCATCTTTCAGTGGACGGGCTACATGTAATTTCACATGTAACAACGTTTTTTGAATTCTCCAATCCTGCAAGCTGTAATTGAGTTTTAAATGTATTCCGTGTTTATGTTAGTCAAACTCATCTTTCTACAAGTGATTAAATATGCTCAGCCCCGAGTTTCCACTACCAGACTCGACTGGCTAAAGACTTAAATTTGGAAAGTGCATTGTTAGTGGTTTGATGGGTTGTCAGTTTGACCAGCGAGACACCAAAGGACCATAAAAAGCATTTCTTTTGATTTAATATAAATTTGTTTAGAGAAACCAAAGCTTCATGCATAAATTACTGGCCTGCAGAAGTTTCTCTGCTAAGTCCACATTGCACAATATGAGTAATGTTGCGGTCATGAGTGGAACACATATTCAACTCCTCACAGTGGAAATCAACAGGCAATCTCTGTTTCAGTGTCAACAGAGCCAAAGGACATCCAAAATATAATGAGGTGTTAAAATAACTGTTTGACATTTTGCTGGGAGATGAGAAGATGTATCTCTCTCACATGGTTGTTAAAAGTTAGCTTACTGTACTGACTTTGTTAAGCTAACTAGCTGCTATCCATGCTATCACCAAACTGTCCCATAGCATTAAAGACAAGTCAGCAAAAGGTGCAGGCAGGCCTATCATGCTGCTTGTGAGCTTACAATATATATTTAATGTGCCCAGTGTGTTTTGACCTCTGGAAATGGAATTGAACCTGTATGGCAGCAGGGGTTTCAAATATCAGAAGAAAAAACTTTAAAGGAGAAAGTCTACTCGTCAGTACAATCAGTAAAGACTTAACTGCTTAATCTGAATAAAAGTAAGGGAAGTTGACTAGGTGTCTATTAGAACTAGCATGCTTCGTCTGCTCTTCCTTTGCAACAAACATTTTTTTCTATGGTGTAGCTTGAAGAGATTCACCAGGTTTCAGTTTCTCTATTGTGGGATGAACATTAACCACTTAAGGATATAGCACTTTCTTTAGCTGGCTTAAAACTGTGACTAGTATGAGCATTTTTGATTTAGCTACTGCTAAAAGTGTTGTTATAATCCCTCTTTGGCACAGCAGTTATTTGGGCCTATATGCATGCACACAGCCACATGTGAATCCACCTTGAGACAGTGAAAGGAAAAGAGAAAATGTGTCCAGAACATGTAAATTCCTGTCTGTTTGTGATGGTGCAGCTGCTGTGGAAGTTATAAAACCTGCTCAACATAAATGCAGATTAACATGATGCAGAACGCTGCGCCTATGAGCAAACATTGTGTGAAACCATTGCGTTTGAAAGCAGCTGCAACCCCAAGATTTAAAATGACAGGATTCAGGGAAGGCAAAGTCCAGAGACAAGTAGAAAATTACGCCCACTCTTCCAACTTCACTCCTCAGCAATACAAAGTAAAGGTTGTGTCCTTGAAATGCAGTCTGTTAGTGGTTTCTCAAGTGCTGTAGGCCCATGCACCACTATTTCTTTCCTGTCTATCAAAAAGCTCCCCTTGTTTTCTCAGAAAGAATGTCTCTCCTCTTCCATTTACTTGAAATGAAGGCTTTCGCAGTCTCCCATGCTAGAGCCATCAAATAGTGTTAATGATTGTTATCTTGAAATAGCTTAAATACTCAGACAACACTATTTAGCACACAAAATAAACACATGCATACATACAGAGGTAGGGGCATTTTTCAGCAGCGTGGAGAAAACATTTCTTCCCCCTGGGGCCGGTTCAGCAAGCCAGAGTGTGGCAAGCAGACTGGGTTTCACACTTCACTGCTGTGCAGGGTTGAACCTCTGGTGAACTCTCTCGCAAAAGGCAGAGCAATGACTGAATGGGTGATTGACTGACCCCACCTCTTGCTGCTCCAGACGGTCCCAAGCCAGGTTGGGTTGGTGGCTGCAACATTAATGCCTGCACTGCACTACAGGTTAGAGTGACACCTGCTGGAGTCTGCAGAAAAATGATTATCTAACTTTGGCACAAAGAAATAATGTTGTTGCTGTTGACTCTTTAAGCCAAATCCCATTTCTGGCAAAATAATACACAATAAGCAATGTTTGAAAATCTTTTAAGATTCTTTATCCATAACACTTTATCACAGTGATGATGCACAGAAAGAAAACTGTCACGTCTCTTTATTAAAAGTAGAAACTTACATGTAACAAGGTACGTATCATTTTTACTGAGAAGGAGGCATTTGTTGTTCTGAAAATAGAAGGAGGTAAGGTTTTACAGCTCAGAGCAGTGCAGAGTTTGGCCGGCATGCCACACATCTTCCCACACTGAGCTTTTCTAATAAGGAAGCTGATAACATGATGAATGTTGTCTGAAATACCACGCCCCATGGCAGTGACTAGCACTGTGGAACCTCTCCTCGCCTCTCCTATTTTCTCCTATAAAATGCACTAATGGTACCTAATCGCTTAAGCTCTGCAGTATGCTGTGTAACTAATGCAGAGTCCATTCAGGGTCCCAAGGTTGCGAGTGGAACTGATGACATATTCTCAGATGATCTCACAACAAGTGAGCTTTAAATTGTTTTGCTAATCCAAACGGCTCCTCTTGCTCATGGACTGAGTGACTCACAGGTCAGGAAGACAAACACGATGGCGGTCTCTTTTTACGGGCACGAGCTAAAATAGTGTCACTGGAAAGTTACTGAAAAGCGACAATCGCATAGTTTTTTTTTGGCACGATCAACCACGAGTGTTGACATTGCACGATCAGCTGGAAACTACAGAGCAAAGACTCTTAGAAGATGATTAAGATAAAGTTACAGAACATGACTTCACAGTAGCAATGTGCAAGAGGTCTTTTCCTGTTTTTCCAGAGGACAGAGAGGATGCTAAACCTGCTGGGAGCAAGCAGCTGGAAGTCTCAGCGGTCCAACTGCTGAGTCCTCTGTGGTGATAAAATGCTCAATGTCCTGGCCAGATTGTTCAGGAATGTTGGAGAGGAGCTCGGTGATCCATATGTTCTTTTCCACATGGTGCGGCTATCAAGGCTCTTCAGATCACATCCAAACCAATGTGTTTCATTAGAGCTGGCTGTACTCAATGCCTGTAGGGAATTAAGCCTATAACTCACTGTCGAGTATGCATTGAAATCAGCACCGAGTTTGTGCTGCAAATCTGAACAGACTGACATGCTGACGTTTGTACTTGCAGGATTTTGTTGTCTGTGACTATACAAGAGTGTTTTATTGATAAGGTCAGGGATTTTGTTTATTTTGGTGTTTTTTGTGAGGGTGTGTATGTAATGTGTAGACATGAGTGTTCAGACAATATGGTTGTGCCTCTTTATAGAAACCCAAGTCTGATGTTTATATTCAACTAAACGCAAGCTGCCAGTATTCCAACTACAGAGAACTACAGGTATAGCTAACTATTTATGTAAACTATATTTATGCATATGAAGTATCATACAGGTGTACCTAAATATACAAATAATCTAAAAACATTTGTACATAATTGGAGGCCTCATGCTTCAGTTTATGAGACTTCAGAGTGAGACTCTCTCAGTATGTGCGCAGTATGATAAGATATTAATAATATGTATGAAAATAGAAAATACAGAAATTTATTACATATAGCTTAAATTCAGCATATTGCTTGACTGCAAATATTTATAAAAACATTTTTACTTAAGGTACCCCAGACCCTTAGTCAAATCATATCAATGAGACTCACCTGACAATAAAGTTTTGAGAAAATATTAACTAGAACTCAATTTGTTTGTGGCTTATAGCTGTTTGTAGCTGTAAGCAGTGAACAATTATAAGCACATTTGTGAAAATTCCCAAAAGACAGAGAGTTTTGCCCATTTACACACGTGGAAGAGCAGCGGTAATTAATTAATTACTCATAATTCCCGAATTCCCAAACACAGTTAATACGGAATCAGTACAACTCGGGACCAAACAGCAGACCACAATCTGTGATTTTCCTGATTTTACACAGTTGAGCTATAACACAGAGTTAACACACACAATAAAAAAACACTGAAAATAGCTTTTATTGTGTAGGTTAATGGTCCCTATATCGCATCGGTAAAATAGTAACAATGTGTAGCAACAACTAGTTTATAATTATGAAATTATGAATTATGAAAGAATAATATTGTTTCAAAGATGTGCATTTTCCTTTCTCAGACTTCTCCTCTCATAAAGCACTAGTTCACCAGAATCACTAAAAATCGCTATTACAGCTATGTGGCTAGAGGTGGCTTTAACATAAGTCACTAATGCAGACACTAAGTTGTAAACTACTGCGCAGTAGTGACAAAAACAGCAGGTTCCTGCTTTTTGGACTAATGTTGCATCACGCTATCAGGAGGGTAATAATCCAGACATATTAATAATATAAGAAATATTTGATAAGATATATAGTTGAAACAATATAATGACAATGACCTTGGAAAGCTTTTGCAGGAAGTCAAAGTCAAATCTTCAGTAATTGTGTGTTGGAAAAGAAGGAGCTGCTCACCTGTAAAGTTTCTAAATAACTGGATTTCTTGTTTGCTCACACAGAGTGAAGCATCTACGAGGCAGGACGCCGCTGTCAAAAATGCTGAGATGGTGCAGCAGGCCATTGCTTCCGCCCTTCACATACTCACACACACAAAAACACACATTCGGATCACCATAATACTGAAGTGTAGACAGTTTTGCTGTAACCTCTTCGACCTTCCCCTCTGGACACGTGTTTGTTTTGAGTTGTAATTAGCCGATCCTGGGAAGTAGTTATTGTTTAATTAGGGGCTCGTATATCAGAGCATCTAATCATAGCACAAGAAAACAAAGGAGATTATTGTGTCATGCTATCAGCATCAGAGCAGCTGTACTTCTTTCTTTTGACATTTTCAGTTTCATCCACAGTCACAGAAATGAAAACAAATGCCGGCACCACTGACTGTTGACCTCACTGATGCTGCAGTGCGACCTTGGAGCTCTGTGGACTTTTACACAGTGGACACTATACCAGTCCTGCCTCATAAAATACTGGAACTGGATGTACAGGGGAATGTTTTACAATATGTTCTAATATAAGAGCATATACTGTAAGTGAGATAAAGTGTAAAGTCTGGGAAACTGATGGGTGTAATCTCAGAAATGAATAAAATGTAAACTCTGGGTATTCTTGACGTGTCTGGTGTTAGTAATGGGCACAATCTAACATACATGTATGGATAAAGACAACTTACACTGCATGTGCTTAACTACTTTTTCTTTATTTAAATAAACTGCTCAAAAAAAAAATAAAGGGAACACTTAAACAACACAAATTAACTCTAAGTGTTCCCTTTATTTTTTTGAGCAGTATATAACATTTATAGTAGGTCATTTCTGCTGTAAATTTTGGAAAAAGTATTATATGATCAGGTGGTAATCTAAAGTTTTCCCTATTTTTAGCAATAAAAACTGTAGCACTCTATTATTCATGCTGGGACTTATGGTGTAATTTCCCAGCATTTACTGTGTAGTTTTTCTGAATTCAGGGTGTTATTTTCAGTATCGAAATGCTCACCGCTAGAAAAGGGTCGAACAATTGGCAATTTTAAAGGAAATGAAATGAAAGAAAGCTTAGCCTAAAGAACAAAACAAAGAAGAACAAAAACGAATTAAATGCCATTTCAGAAACTGAGATATAATGTAAAAAATGGTTTAATATGTTGTTTTATGTTCTTGTTGTTCAGTTTTCTTTTATCAGAAGCTACTTAGTGTATTTTGTCCATTTTTTCAGCTTTCATTAAATCATCTAAAGGTTACAAAATAAAAAACACAATCCCTCTATTAATTTTATGCTTAGCAGTTTAACGTTTATATTGTTGCTGAACAAATAAAATAACGGCAAATTAATTGATAATATTAATTAAAGTCTACTACAGACTTGTAGTACCTTAAATAGCTAGAATTAATTTTGATTTTCTTCATTCAATGCTATTATCATATTATTATTTTGTTTTTGTTTGTTTTCCCCCGTTTGGCCAGATCATAAGTCCACAAAGATCTGAAGTGTAGTCCTTCAGGGTTGTACCTTCTGAATGAAAGATCATGCCAAAAGTTTGGTCCCTCAAATTAGGTGCAATCGCTGTTCAAAAAGGTGGGGTGGGGTTAGGACACTATGATACAGCCTGCACCACTAATAGTTGCAATTAAAAGCTGAGAAACAGAGACTAGGATACTTTATAATACAGCCAGTACCACTAATAGGATTGTATAATTAGATTATAAGAAAGGGAATTTCATTCCCTAATGCCTTGACGCCTTTCTTTTAAAATTTTATGAAAACTCGTTACTTAAAAACACTACCTGATATAACGTTGTTCTTTTTTTCTGTAAAACTATTTATTGTTAGTTCAGTTTTCTGACATACACCATAAATTTGTAACAATTACATGATAAATTCTTGTGAAATTACACAATAGGTCACAAGTTGTATTATGAAGTGCTACATTAAAATCTCAGAGCTACTATAACCATGCTGTAGTGATTTAACCTCCTGGCTCTGAATAAACAACAGGTCCTGATAAAGTGAGCTTCACCTTACAGAGAACATCCTGTTAGCAGTCACTCTTTCTTTCCACATCCCTGTCTTAATTTTTTTATAACAACAGTCATCCATTAAAGGATGAGACATTTGGAGCCTCCTAGCAACAGGAAGAGGGTCTGTTCCCCTCAGAGAGCTCCTGTTAATCTCTAGCCTCATCTCTACCTTTATGACCGAGCTGACGTCAAAGGCCAAGCCTCGGTTATTGTTTCCTAAGGATTGAAGTGTCTCAGATGTGAGGATTCACACTAATGTTGTGCTTCCTGTAAGTGACCGAAATAGCTGTCCTCTCTCTCCGACAGCAATGATCGTTGAAGTCACCCACAGTTCTGTATGTGCTGGGAGGGCCGGCTTCGTGACAAGAAACCTGGCCTCCTGGGGGGCCTGGCTGTAAATATCGCTGTTGTTGTTGAGGTGGATGATGTGCTCTGTGGGGAGGGGATGCACAGTGCTATGTTGATGTGTGTGTGTGCCTGTTTGGGCTTGTGTGTGAGAACATCAGAGATGGTGCAGGCAGGGAGATCCACGTGACTCACAGTGAATGGAAAAGCTATAGATCAATGGTCATATACATCTTCGTTGCTATAGGAATGTCAATAGGTAGTTAAAATGTGTTTTTTCTCAGACTGCACCGAGCTGATGATGCATTAGCTTTTCTAGTATGTGCCTAACACATAAGGCTAACTTTTTCTCTCCTTTTCCCAGTTGTCTTTTCTTTGTCCTCTTTTCCCTCTCCACTGTGCTTCGTTATCCATCTTCTTTTAGAGGAAAAACATTCCCCCTTTTCTCCTGCCTCAGTGGTTCATTTCTGTCTTATGTTGTTTGTGGAGGCTCAATGGAGCGTCACTTACTGGCCCCTCGACAGATTCCAGACTACACACAGCAGCTGTGGCTATAGACTAGACTTTAGAGCTGGCACTGCGTTGCTCCAAATTACTTGCTCTGCTTTCAGTGTTTAAATAATGGTCTTAGCACAGAGTTAATAGTAGTAGTGGGAGGAAAAGTGATGAACACACTGCTGATGCAAAGTATTCCAGCTAGTTTGAGCTAAGGATGGCCTAGGTCCCCGGGTTAATAGGGACCAGAGAGTGATATGTAGTCTTAATGGAAATGAAGGCTGCTTGAGGGAGGACATTACTGCGATTCTTCCATGTGTGATGTTTTGAAGGAATGAATGTGGTCATTATTTCTTCCCTTTGCTTTCTCTTGTTGCATCTTTGGGGGATGGGAATTGGATACAGTCGGCTAGTGCTCTTTTGTTAATGGCATTAGCTTACATGCAAAAGGACAATAAGCAGCACATTAATCAATGCGTGCACATGTTCCTTGCATTCTTTCGAAAATTCCCCGTTTCGTCCTGCAGTGTTTGTTACTTATTGTAATTGTACATATTTGAGAAAGAGACAAAATACAGACATTTCAGCCACCACATGGGCTCTTTCTTTTTTTTTTTTGACAGGCTTCCAGGCCAATGTTGCGATAAGAGATTGTTTCATTATGGGAATATTCACGGGTGGAGAACGCAGGCTCAGTTATTGATGCAGCTCATTGGTTTTTTGTGAGGCACAATGGCTTCTCTTGATTGATCGTGTTAGACGGACAGTGATGTGACACAGAGGACACCAGACATGCAGAACTATGAGCCATATTCAAAGATAAACCTCCATTGTGTGCACATGCTCGCACACGCAGACTAGTGCACGAAAGCATATTGTACAGGCATGTCTCTATAATGAAGACAGCTCAGTGATGGTAATGAACAACATCTAGTCCTCTATGGTGAAGACGTTGGCCCTTGCTCAAAACAATTAATATTCATGCTTGGTTGGAAATTGAATAGTAGCTGAGATTCTTGCCTGAGCCCCAATAGGGTTTGATGATAAAAGAGTGGGAGCAGCAGAGGCGCGTCTCAGTGAGCTGATTTTGGAATACAACTTTTTGCACAGTGGAGTGGGCCAAGATGGGCTGGTCTGATCTTGTTTCCTAAAATCAGGGATAAAGCCATCTTCAGTTTATGAAGAGTACGATCAATGCTCTGTGCAGTTCATTTTTGGGAAGGATTGCAGCCCAGAGCTAACCAGATTTGGTTAGCGTGGATTCTTTTGGCTTGTGACTCTGCAGTGCCATAGCTTATTAATCAGAGAAGTGTTCTGCTCTGTGTGATAAGCCTGTGCATTGTGTCCATGTGTGTGCAGTGGTGCAACTGTGTGACCACCAGCCAAGATGTGGGAACTGGGGCTGAGCTAATACGGACAATGCTCCGCACGCATGCACACTCACACACACTGGTTCACTTGTGAGCTGCATGGGGGCTCTTCTTTATAAGCCAACACCCTCTAAACTCCTTTTTCCAATCTTTCCTTATACCTTGTCTCCTTCTACCTTGCACATGTCATCTGGACATATGCATTTATTCATCCTTGTGTCTCAGCAGGCCAGCGTGGGGCTCTCAGGCAGACCTAAAACTGCCATCCTCTTATCCGTATGAGTGCCTCTGCACATTCTCCCCCCCTTTTCTATTGCATGTATTCGTGTGTGTTTGCATGTGCATCGTCTATGTTAAGCATCTGGGGAGGTTACTTGGCCATGCATGAATCAATGGTCATGAATCGATGCTGTTTTTTTTACGAGGCACTTAACAATAAAAAAGCAATAAGCTATGACATAGATAATCCAGTGGGGTATCACAGGTCTGCTCCTTCTCTATGATTTACAGACGTGCCTGCAGTCTTACAAAGGTCTTTGATAACAACATTTCCTGGAAGTGAAAAGAGGATTTATAGAACATTCGTCAGGCAACAGCATTTCTCAGGATTTTAAATGATATTGACTTGAAGTGATAACACTAACCCTCATCCTACTGACTGGGATCCATGCAGACCCCAGTATATTTTTTGCTATATCCCATAGGTGATTTAAAAAAAAATCATTCCTGTATGTATGATTTTGCCAGTAAGTTTGTTTATTTATGTTTTGATTAGTGCTTTTTCAATTCCAACAATGCAGTTTTAATAAATGGAACTATTTATTCAGTTAATATCTTAAAAAATTAAGATAACATACAGTATCTAGAGGGGTAGGGGTACTATGTCAGTCATTTTAAAGAAGAAAGACTTCATTGTAGCATTCATTATCTGGATGGGGAACTTGCCAGGCTGGAAGTTATCAGAATGTTGGAGGCATCACCGGATCTACCAAAAACAGCTGCGGCATATCCTGGTCACGTCACACGTGAAAAGAAGAGCTGATACTGCTAACTTATGAGTCCTAATCTGAAAACCAATTAACCTCCTAGGAATGAGGAAACTGTCCTTTGCTTGGCTGGTAATTCTACTTGAAAAAGGTGTTAACTTTTTTCCCGAAACACATGCCAGCGTCCTCTTAGCATGGCATGTGGCAGATCTCTGTGCTATAACTGCCTGTAGTGTTTGTTTAGCTTTAATTGTGGTCGCTTCAGTTACAGCTGTAGTGAGAGCTTGGGTCGTATTGCCAGCAAAAAGTCAAACTCGTTTCTTGTGGCTGCTGAATTCTCCCAGAGCTGCTTTTTGGCAGAGATTCTAGGCACAGCCAAAGGGTGATGGTGTCGAGTTCAGTGGACTCGGGATCTCGTCTCTGCATTTTGCAAATGATGTAGCTCCGTTGGCTTCATTGAGCTCTGACCTCTAGCTTGCACTGGGGTTGTTTGCAACTGAGCATGAAGTGGCTGGGATGAGAATTAGCACCTCCAAGTCGGAGGCTGAAAAGGGTGGAGTCCCCACTCTGGGTCAGGGATGAGTTGCTGCCCCAACAGGGTCTTGCTCAGGGAGTGGAGCTGGTCTGTCGTGGTGAAGAGAGAGCTGAGCGTGAAAGCAAAAGCTGTTGATCTTCCTAACCTCACCTATAGCCACAAGTTCTGGGTAGAGACTGAAAGAATAGACAGCAACGAAAATGAGTTTCTTCTGAAGGATGTCTGGGCTCAGCCCTGGAGAGAGAGAGTGCAGAGCTTGGTTGTTCAGGAGGGGCTCCGAGTACGCACTACTCCTCTTCATTAGAATGAGCCAGCTGGGGTGGTGGCCTGTGCAACCACTCTGGGGCAGACCCAGAACATGCTGGGGAGATTTCATCTATGGGCTGCCTGATGTTTATTGTGTTTAATTTAATTATTTCATATTCAAAAACTAACACAGGTAATGTTTACTAGACATTATTCCAGAATAAAAGGATCGTAATAATGTGGATTCTACTTTGGATAAAAGCTGTGAGTTGTATTAAAGAACTGTTTTAAATATGCAAATTAATTGTAACTTTATTGACAATAATCTTTTTTTTCCATTAAATGACATTAATTACATGATGAGTAATGCTCTGAGAATAAGTTTTACTATTATTATTATTGCTGCTGCTTTTTTGTTTTTACCATTATTTTTGTTTATTACAGCAATTTAGTCTTGTGTTCCCCAGGGACTCCAGTCTGTAGTCCTTGTACGTTAAATATGTCAGTAGGACGAGGGTTAATGAATGGAGTGACTCTCTGGAGACTGTGTATTGTGCTATGTGGGTGTTTTTAAATGGTCACATATCACTTTTCACAGTCACAGCAGATATGCTGTATGTTCACTGGTAATATTATAAAATGCGCTGATTGCATGATTGCAAGTGGGTTGATAATACTGTTTGTGAATTCGCCCACAGCTTGCCTACCTGCCGCTCATCATGCAGGATTATTCATGAAGTGAACAGCAGAGAATTACTGTGAACTGAGTGTAATTATACCGTACCTCAAATTGGCCTTATGTGGGCTACTGAGATATAAAGCTCACATGACAGCAACTGTACTCCATTTGATTAAATCTTTTGTCTGCACAGTGTTTGCTAGGCTATCGAAGCACACTGTCATTCTTAACATGGTCGTATTTACAATTATACATGAAAACTTATACTATGGGAGTTTAATGATAATAGTGTAAAGTATAGTTTTCGATTCTTACTGTTATTACTACTCACTAAGTACTGAGTGAATCAGGTTCTATTAGACAAACAATGGCTTTGAGGTTAAACACACCAACAGTGTGTATTGGACTGTCTACACGGTTAGCATTGCTATTTTGTTGACATTTCCTCAGTGTGTTTTATGTCCTGTATGATTTATGGCTGTAATCATGCACCCTGGGAATAAGTGTGATGGTAATCGTGTGTACTTAGTACTTTGGTTAACTTGCATTAGTGACAGAAATGTGATCCAGTGGAATACAAATCAGCCATATTCCCATTTACATTTTCAGGCCTTCAGAAGTTATATTTTTTTTCATGGGTTCCCTCTAATGTTATATAAAAAAAGTGTAATCCTGCAAGGTGAAACTGAAAAATGTATGCAATTTTTTCGTAATAATTTAAACTAGGGAGTACAGTAAATATATTGCAGTGCTATTATGTATTATCTGTGGCTTTACAGGTGCCTTGCAGTTCACAACATACAATGGAGAGCTCCCAGCTGATTTTAACTAAGAGAAAGAGGCAGAGTAGACTGCATCACAGGGCTAACACAGAGAGACAAACAACATCCACACCTACAGCCAATTTAGAAGTCAGCGATTAATCTAACAAGCATGTCTTTGGACTGTGGGAGGAAACTAGAGTACCTGGAGGAAACCCACACAAGCACAGGGAGAACATGGAATGAGGTTCAAACACAGAGCTTTCTTGCTTCCAGGCAACTGTGCTAACTACTCTAATACTTTGCTGCCCCTTCAGAGCCAAACAACCTGTCATGAGAGCTTTTCACACAACCTGCGCTTCTTTTTCAAGGGGACATTCCTTCATAAAAAACATCAAATAGATAAGCTGAAAATGATTTTCACGCATCAAAGGACAAAAATTAAGAGAGTATTTATTTTTATTTTGAAAAGATAAATATGTTAGTTCAGTCTATAAATACTTTTTGCTTTATTCCTTCTGTAAATATACAAATGTAATGTCTGTCTGACAAACATGTTTCCTTCAGAGTCCATAAAATAAGATGATAGATTTCATTTATCCAGAGATGAGGGGTTAATAATTAAATCGAAAAATAGGAAAAATAGAATACAAATGACCAAACAAATGTCCCTATAAGGTAAAAACAAAACAAGATGAAACCAAATATTAAGAAATAATATTTTAAAAAAAGTAAAATGTTTAAAATTCAGCAAAATAAAAGGATCATTTACTAAATGTAGAAAGAGTCTAGCAAATATGAACACCACTGAAGTGTCTCAGTATAATGTCGGGATACTGTGATGGGACCACTGACACTTTTTCCCAAACTGATTAGACTATTTTGGTTTAACAGAAGACATCAGGAACTCTCTACTCTAAAGGATCTAATTTGTTTGAATTATTTGAAAGACAGTTCATACAAGTGAAGTGATTGATTATGTCAGCGGGCGCTTGTCTCTCTCCAGTACTGCCTTATTTCAGTGTTTCAGTATTTTTATGTGTTGGCCTACAAACGCGCTAACACGCTTTTCTGTATCGACTAGGCGATTTAGCTCTTGCAGGTGTTATTATGGTGAGATGGCAGCTGCTTTTTATAGAGTTAAGAAGCATCCTAGTTTTTCTTTTTTTATACACTTTCTTGCTTTTTTCAGATATCTCCAAAAGTTGAATCTGTTCATCTGGACGTAGCGTTTTGTGGGAGAAATTCATCCAAGTGACTTCTTCAGTCTCAGCTGACTGCAGGTTTCCCCAAATCTTATAAACAGTACATTTGCATAATGACTGAAACCAGCCCACTGAAGGAACAATGGGCTGTGAGGTCAGTTCCTTAATCATAATTATGCAAATTCCCATGACCATTGATCAACAATCACTGACCAAAACCCACTGATCAAAGAACACTGATCAATGGCCATGAGTCCCATTCACAGAGAGTTGGGGAATGGCTGCAATCACAGCATTGTAAGATGGCGAAGATGTACCCTTAGGCCCCTCCTCGATTCAGAGATGGTCTTTCCCTTTTCACGTAAATGGCCTCCTTGACTCCGCGCTCAAACCAGCGTTCTGTCCAGATGAACAGATTCAACTTTTGGAGGTTCACTTTCCTGGATGATTGAGAATGCATCAAGACGTTTTTTTTAGATACCTTTTTAGGTTTTCAGTTGGTTTGCTTGCTTGTGTCCTTTTCTCTTTCTTTAAAGCTTTGTTTAATAGGCGAGGAAGATGAAGTAAACATCATCTGGTTATAGAATATACATTTTGAATTCAAACAGATCATCACAGTTTTTATATTTTATTTTTCATAACAAGTAATAACGCAAAAAATTGTGAAAGATTATGATCAAATATTGAGGCACACAGTAGAAAACGTTTTTTCCCACCTTCCCTATCTCAGACCAGGGACACTGTGATAAAAGAAAAGATGCTACTCCCGGAGGCTTCTTCCCCATCCCTCCCTTTGTCCCTTCACCCCCACCTTTCTTTGTCATGCTATGGAGGTGATGCTTTTACCACAGAGTTTTGTTTCTAACTCCTTTCTCTCTCCTTTTACTCTCTCTCCCTGTCTCGCTTTGTTCTCCTACCGATATCTCCACCCTCCCTGTGAAAGAGAGAAAGAGAGATGCTGGTTCCCAAAGGCAGGCTGCTCATCCCTCAATAACTCCAGCTGGTTCCCTGTGGTGCTGAGCCCTGTCCTCCACCAGTCAATTACTCCCCTCCATAAAGATGTGCAGATGGGCTGGGACGCCTATGTGCATGCACACTTTAGACAAAAACACAAACATGGACCTGTGCATGTACCCATGGTAATACACACTGCAATGCACAGAGTCAGAAAAGCACTTGTGCACACGTGTGAGTCAGTGCACATCCACACAAAATGTGTGTCCTGATCAAGTAACAAAGCTCCCTTCACAAGTTGCTCAGTACTCTTCCTCCTATCACAGAGAGTAAGACAAACCTTTTCCAATTTCCCTCATTTGCACCGTTGTTTTTTCTTCTCTCTCTCTGTCTCACTCACTCACTCACTCACTCGCTCTCTCACTCTCTTTCTTACAGCCCCCCCTCACTGCGCATCCACAGGCGGTTAATGAGAACACAGCACAGATTGGCTTACCTGCCTGTTTTCCTGCCCTCTGTTCAGCAGAAAACAGCTCAAAGTCTAACAGTGACTCAGTGACTACACCAAAAGGACCAATAATGGCTGTAAAGTAAAGACAGCCCCTCTTAAATGGAGATATAGATAGTTAAAACACAAGCGGTGTCACAGCTAATCATAGTTTCCCCTGTTTATAATGGGACAGAATATGCATGACATTTTAAGAGCAGTGCAGGTAAGTTTAGTGCTGCAGGCACGAGAGCATTAATGAGACGATCCGCTGCCCTTACTACATCCTCTGCTGCAGCCAGGCTAGAAAATGTGCTTTGCATTTGGCTTAAATCAACTTGAACTAGTTTTGATCAAATGAACTTATTCACTTACTATTACATTTTAAATTTTTTATGCTAAGCAGAAAAATCATCTTTGCGCTTGCATTTAGCTGGTTTGTCTCTCAGTAAGCTCAACATCAACTCAAATTATAATTGAGAAGATATTCAAACTTGCAACATCACGTGGAGGTTTAGGGTGTTTGTAGTTTGAGTGTCAATATCTAAATCCAATATAAAAAAGCAGCTCAGATTAAATCATGTTTGCAAAGGTAGAAACCTTGCATAACAACTTTATTAAATTTCAGAAAACACTGTTGCATGCATTTCAATTTAAATATTGTATTTTTAATTGGTTCCAACAAAAGTAACTTGCTTTTTTAAAATTGCAGTGCTACATTTTCAAACAGTGAGCTGCCCATTTCAAATCCAATATCTCCTGGCAGTTATTCCAGCTTCTTTATCCTGCGGTCTTTTAGTTTTTTCCTCTCACTTTTCTCCATCTGCCTAATGTTATTTCATTGAACTGTTGCTGCTGCTTCTGATGACGATAATAATGGTGATCATAATCATTACAGTGATAAACTGTGTTTTATTTGGCACATGATGTGTGCAGCAGTGAAAAAACAAAAACATTCATCTTACTGTTTGTATATAGAACTCCAGCATATCACTGCGTATCACATGCAGCCAAGATTATTCACGTGTTGGCCCTGTCATTGAAAATTGTGCAGTCCGGGTTTACACAGACACCCTGCGCACAAATCTCTCCATGAGACAGTCTTGACTACAACACTACCATCTGTTCTGACTGAACCTGACTTAAACTGTGATTGTGTGCATTAAATTGTACATGCAGTAAGTGCCCCCCCCCCCATTTACAACTGGTAGTTTCATGTCACAGACAAAATCTCATTTGTTTTTTTTTAACTCAGCTGTATGTGCGGCCTCACATTTGTTGATTTTTTTCAAATTTATGTCAAGCATGGAATGTGTGCCGTTGGAATGAGAAAACAAAACATCTCTCTCTCTCTCTCTTTCTCTCCCAAATACACACAAACACACACACAAACACACACACACTCGAGCTTTTCTCTTCTCTGCAGCACGCTCATGCAAACGCGCACGCTCTCCGCTACGGCAACAAGGGAAACAAACATCATTTCTCACCCAGTCTGCAGTGCTTACATTCACATTAGACGCCAACCACTGTGTCACTCAAAGCCACAGAATACAATCTATTGAACACAATAGCAGCTTAGTGTCAGACACAGAGCAACAGTAAACTGTGTACGCACTAATATATCTGGGGGTTTTCAGCTTAATGAGCACTCCTGCTGAGAGTATCCCACACCAAATACTGTTTACATCAACACAACGTTCTACTGTTATTTTTATTTATTTTTATACATTATTCAGACCATTTTGTTTAGAGTTTCTCGCAGGTTCTGGGGTTATTTGTTGTACCGCGTACCACCAGAGGTGCAGAACAACAAGGAGAAAAAACAAAAAATATTTTCAAGTTTCTAAAGTTATTTTTGCCATGAAGTGAAAAAGACTTGAGGGAGAACATTACTATTTAAATTTAATACCTAACAATGTTCTGTAGATTTAATCTTGTAGCAACAGCACAAGCTTCCCCTCCACTTGTTCTGATACACTGGCCCTTGTCTTGGTGCCATTTAGCAGGTGAATATCCCAGTTTGTCACTGTCACATCTATTTATAATAAAGGCAAGCTGATTATGAACTGAGTCTATATTTAGCTTGTGGAAGAAGAAGAAGAAGCAGAGGAGGACAAAGTGAGTGTGTGAGACAGAGAAAGATTGCATGACAGTGTGTGTGTTTGATATATGCAGGGGCCCTGTCTGTCAATTCTGACACATGCAGTTATAATTATCACACTGTCATTAAAATGACTCAGTGTGAGTGCCTGGCAGGCTTCTTTATTGCCAAGTTTAATCTATGACCGGTTCACATCGCATTATTAATATGGTAATGGATCTCCTTGAAGAGATTAAAAGATGGAGTGGTTGGTGGTGACAGTAAAAGCTATTTTAGATTTTAGAATCGGCGCTTGGGAGGTGGGGAGATGGGCAGCTGTTGCAGATGAGGGCTGTTGCTTAATTTAAAGTGGTTTGGTTTTGGAGTGCTGTTGCTTAATGCAGACTGGTTTGTTTCATAGCTGCTGTGTTCTTTGTCAGCACTTTGAAATACTCGTGTGTAATATGTGAGCGCGCCTTGTTGGAAAATATAATTGAATCTCACATTTTTACTGTTCATTGTGCAGAAATGGGTGTCTTCAGTCTAACAGCTTTATTTGTTGTCTGTAAATGCCATCAGTACGCTGTTCCTCCCAGCACACAGCGAGGAAACCCATCCAGTAATTGGCCTTTCATCGGTCAAGACATCCAGTGCCGCTGCTGCTGCTGCGCTCCACAACTAAAGCCGTCTTTCTCTTTTTTTCCCTCCCTCTCTCTCTCCCTGTGGAATTCATAAGAAAACTGCAGAGCAGACACCAGACAGACGAGGCATATTACATGACTGAATAATGTCCTGCCACGTCTCGTGATGCCTCTCAAACAGAGTTCTGTGCAGAAGTCCTGCACGCATGTCCAAGGACTTTCACGTCAGCAGAAAACTGTGCCCATGTAAATGAATAATGCATGGCGTGGGTTTGAGGAGTCTTATGGGGTGGCTGTGGAAATGTGGAGGTTTACATTCCCCTGAGCAAATAAATCCGTCAAGAATCACAATGTTATGTGTTTAAGTGAGGAGATTCTTATGTAGTATGTCTAGCGCATTAGTTGTAGTAATGCTGGTTGGAATTTCTCTTTCATGCGACACACATCAGGTTCTCCTCTTTTTCAATCCCCTCTTGCTGTGCTATCAAAATTTCCCAAGCCGTCGCCATTTCCTGGCAGCATATCCATGTTTCAGCAGGTAGGCTTAGACGGGGGAAGGTCTGAAATAATTTGTAGCATCTGCCTTACATTTTCATCCAACTTTTCCATCCAAGTTTTTTCTCTGGCTGTCTCTTCTTTTGTCTTTAGCAAAGCATTTCACTCATGTCGAAACCACTTAGGTCCTTAAGTTATCCCCACCACCCCACCCTTCTTACATACACACACATGCATATCACCCCCTAAGGTGAGAGAAATCTTGCTTCTAACGTATTAGTGCACTTCATTAGATTTGTTCATTAAAAAAGGCTCACGAGTAATGACTTTTTAGCACCATGTGACCGCCAAATAGATTACAGTATTGATAATTGCATTAGTACTATGATGAATATGTAAAAAGTAGAAAAGGAGGGTGGGTGTGTTTAATATTGAAGAATTAATAAGCTTTTCTTTTCGTTTCGGCTTCAATCCCTTAAAGATTTGTTCAGTGTCATGAGTTTTACTGATGCTATCATCAGCTTGGATGTGGAAAATATTCCTCCACTGGATGAAAAACTGTAAAATATAACAAAGAGGGAGGGCTCTACACTCTTATGCATGTATTTATTTTGGTACTAAAATGCCACAAAATTCAGCACCCTGGTTTTATTCAGAGATCAGTATTTCCTGGGTCAGACGATGTTAGCATGACCTCATTGTAGCTTTACTGGATGCATTTGAACCTGCTTCCTTATGAAAGCCACGAACTTCCTCCGTCATCCTGTGCAACTTGGTCCTTCTGACAGTTTAACTTTAAAGTCAATAGTGTGACATTTGAGGACATTTGTGTTGCATTAAAAAAAACAAATGCTGAAAGAAGGCTAGTAATTTGGCCTGAAATTGAATAGAAATGAATTGAATGAAAGCCAGAACTAGGGCAGATGTATTCCTAAAATATATATTTATTCATGCATTTTTTGTTTCCATTTTAAGTTAAGGTGCAATCTGTGCTCATTGGGCTGTCTCTGCCCTCTGTGCAAATAAAAGACAAACTCACTGTCCAAATAAACCTTTTTTCCCACCAATACCACGGCTGCTAATGAGTTTTCATGCAATCACAACCTAAATAAATAATATCTGTTGATTTTATATACAGCCTCAAGTCAGCCTGTGCCTGCAACCATATGGGAGGTGTTTTTATTTCTGTGACATACCCCTGCACAGGAACATGCACATGTAAAATGTAAATAAGCAACTTTGGTCTGTCCAGAACAAACTGAAGAAAAGGGAATGAATGGAGGAGTTGTGCTGGCTGTGGTGTTGGCAAAAAACACCAGTGGAGCCCTCTTGCTGTGCGATGGCAAGGAAAAGCTGTGGCTGTGACAGACTGAGAAGGTGTTGTTGCTGCTCCTCTACAATTTCTAAGTCTATCACTCAGAGAAAAATGTAACCCGTCCATCTGGTCTTTATGGAAGACTTTATTCTGTGGCTTTGGTTTGAACACTCAGCAAGTACAGTTCAACATACAGTTCATTCACTTTACATCATCCCATTTAAAATAGTGAGATGTTTGAAATAAGGTGGATTTTTTTTTGCATAGTGTCGCTTCACGTTGCCTCTTTCCCCCTACCAACCCCTCTGTTCCCTGAATACCCAGCAGTGCATTAGCCAGAGAGCTACTATTACAGAGTTCCACTGCCAGAGAGCAGCCACGGGAAGCTGCATGTTACAGTAAGCCCCCACAGGTTTAATGGCGCAGACTGTTCTCACCATCTTGCCAGTTCATAGCCAGCCCTCCCCAGGAGCACCAAGGTCGCATTAAAACGGAGGACACAGCAGTCTCAGTACATGTATGTGAGTGTGTCTGTGTGTGTATGTGCCTGTTACTCCAAAGGTAGAGTCATTAGGAGGGAAACTCGAAAAAGGGGTGAGGTTTTCTCTGTTTCGACCTGTCTTCAGTTTTCTCTCACGCTAAATGTGAGTGAGGTCTCGCCATCTTCAAACGTGAGTGGAAGTGTCTAATCCCCCTCCGTAAAAGAAATTCCAATAGGACAAACTTCAGATCATTCTGCTGTGCGTGGAGTCAAGAGTACCGTATTGATCTGCTCCGTCTGTGATGAATTCACAATTAGAGGCATGGCAGGCCACCGGGGAGTCTGTCCTCTGTCTGATTGAGCCTGCCCTCTTTACCTTCATGACTACAGTATGTGAAGGAAACATTAAGTAGGACAAAGAAGGTGCATGCTTTCAAAAACTGTGGTATGCAGGAACTACTTCTTGTGTGTAAGCAACAAAGGAGGAAAAGGGGCAAAGAAGAGGAAGAAATGAAGATAGATGAGATGGAAGGTCGTCATTCTCAACGACATTCTAGACAAGGACAGGGTGAACAACAAAGAGCTTGGGAGGGATTCCTTTGGGTTGATGTAGTGCTGTGAAAGGATTTGGATAGTGGGTGCATACCTCTTGGGAATCAAAAGAAAAAGGAAAACCGCCAGTTTAAGAATGAAACAAACGGGAATTACAACTATAAAACAAAAAAGAAAAGCATCATCATGGCTGATGATACTATGTAGCTCTTTGTGACACCCGCTTGGAGGTGCCTACCACTTATTGATTGTGGGAGATGTAGGTTGGTGGGGTTCATCCTGTAGGAGTGCTAGTGTCAGAGCTCAGCAGTGCAGAAGAAAAGAGGTAGGGTGGGGGGCATCCTGCCAACTGGGTCTGCAGCTTAATTAACTCTAAAGCAGGCGAGCTGCGGGCTGCCCTGTTGCCTTGCATATCAACGACCTGAGCGCTTTCTAAGCACCTTAGCAGAAAAGCCCTCCTTTGTGAACCAGAGGACTCTATTCAGCTGAGGCCAGCGGAGCCAGAGGAGCTCCTCTCTTGTCTCTGCTCTGCGTGATGGGCATGTACCAGTTTCTTCACATAAACAATTGAGATGGAGAGTGGAAAAATAAGGCTACTATTTTACGTGCAAAAACACAGGCCAGGATCACCTGTTTGTGGCAAAAAACAAAAAGCTAACAGAAACAATGATGTTTAGCATATGCATTTATAATGCTGCAACTGTGCTGTCTTATTCACAGTTTGTTTTGGGTTTTTTTTTTTTTTATCTCTGAGAAGGTCAAATCAGTGCCTCTTAAACAAAGATTTCTCTACTCAAGTGCAGCAATCCTCCTCGATTCACTACTAGCATCTACTCAACTAGCCACTGACCTCTAGTGGCACAAAGTGGAATTAATCAGTGCTCTAAAATTAATTGAGTTTGTTCTAATTAGAATGGAAATGAAGGTGATGGTCAAGGGGACTTGCGTTTGCCATTTAAGGTTAATCATTAAGGCACTGAGGATAAATAGAGCACAGCATTTTCTATTATGCTCATTCACAAGTGCAGCACATATTTTTGGCCTTTTCTCTGGCTGTAATTTGTAAATATGAGCCAGTGTGTGAGGGATGCTGCACGCCATCCTGCAGTAAGAGATTTTGTGATGCACACTGCACTCACATAAACACAAACACATGCACACACACATACACAATCATTCAAATACAGACACCTCTCACAGAACAGCAGTGGCAGAGGTCAGACCTGATATATTCTGCTGAGAGCTCACCATGATCTGTGATGAGAGCAAGTGGGATTATTAAATTTGGACCTGCTGCCTCCTCCAGGCTGGTTGGCTGGCTGACCTTGAGTTGCTGGCTGGTGGCGATGACGGACTGCGCTTGTGGTGCTAGGCCTGTCTGCAGACTTATTGACTACACTGCATGTCTGCAGGGAAATCTGGCAGGCTGGCTACAAGCCTGTTTAACTGACTGACTGGGAGACTGGTTGATAAGCTGCTGGTTTGCTGGTGTCAGGATGTCCAAATCACTGCCAAGCCTGTAAGCCTGCAAGCTGACTGACTGTACGTAAGTTCACTGACTAGCTTGCTTGCTTGCTGGATGCATTGATGCCTTCTACTCTATATTTTATTGGCTGTCATTTCAAAGGTAGTTCTACTGTCACTCACCCAACACACCTATATGGACCCAAAGATTGCTCCACCTGTCAAGGGTGCACACAGACAAAGTAGTTCTTTGTGTAGCTATATCCAATTTTAGCATATCTCACTGAGAATACTCTGGGGTCAGAAGCGTTTACTCCAAAGCATTTGGTATACATTTTATGGAAACTGATTGCTCTTCTTTTGAATAGATTACAAGAAAAAAAATTACATCTTTAAATTTCATGCAAAAATAATTAAGTAAATGAATTAATGCAGTAATTAGTGACCTGCAATGTCAGATATTTAACTGATGGAGTATTTAATCATTGTGTGCAGAAAGGTTGCTTAGTCTGTTGTATAAACTTCACACAAAATAAGTGGCATTTGCTAAACGTTAAGACCAGCATTTGAGATCAAACCTTTTCAGTTCAATGCTTTTTGAAGTTGTTTGAATCCCTGATGAAAAGGTAGGGTCGAATAAAACGTAATTAAAGCATTTCATGCAGTTACAGGGTCACATTCAAAGCACATTTTTGGTGGAAATTTGCTGTTTACACAGACACGCACACAGAAATACCCATGCAGAAAAACGACTCAAGTCGAGTTTATATAAGCGCAGGTATGATGTGAAACCACAACACACAAATACATAATGTGAATAACCAAATTACCAGCTGTTACTGAAGATAGCTCCAACTCAGGCTCTGTGTTTTACAGGAATACAAAAGCCTCTGCTTAATGTATCTATGAAGAAAAATTGTGGCACAACTTGTTCCATATTTCTGTCTGATCTTGTGTTTTTATTGGTTGTTTTTCTTTTACTTGCCTGTTTCACAATGATGCAGTTGTTGCTTATGAATAGGATTTTTTTCAACTCCATCATTGATCTCATAAAACAGGTCACAGTGTGTAATTATATAAATTAGATTCTTCCATCAGTCTTAAAAACAAAAATTCTATAAACACTGCACTGATTTGTGTCACAGAATAAGGTGAGAGGAACATATGTGGAATGAGAAATTGCTGACTGCTGGTAGAACATGGATTCATTTAATAACCACTTTCAGTAAACGAAAGACTTTTATTCCAAATCAGGTTATGTGACAATCTCATCCAGACATCCAACCAAGGAATAATATTTGCCTAAGCTGCATGTACACATAGTCTTCTGTTTCCTCTGAGAATACAGACCACAGGTATCAGAGTGTATCATGAGCAGCGCCCCACCGTGACAGCCTCCCAGTGGGTACACCGGTATTAAAGCGGCACACTCTCCGATGCTTCGCCTGATCAGTCCTGGGGTTGATAAGAAGGAGTTCTTATGAAAGGCAGATTTCTTTCTTAAGAACACATCAAAGCAACCAGGCCTGCTCACTTCCCTACTTCTACCCTCTGCTGAGGCTGAAGAATAAAAACAAGAAAGAAAGCAAGTTTGGGAGGAATAGGCGAAGCAAATTGGGTTTGCCATGGCTGGAATTGATGCCAAGACCGGATGAAACGAGTCAGAATTCAGGGATATATGCCAAAAGATATTACTACAGCTTTCAGCGGACCTAATCCACAACTTCACTGTGTATTTCCTTTTTTTCTTTCAGCAAGAGAAGCCCGTGGCTTCATTGTTGAACGTCTTTAAGTGTATAGATGTACAAGCATAAAACAGTCACTGAGTTTTAGTCTTTCAAAATGTTTACGTCTCAGAAAGATTTATAATAAGCACTGAGGTGAAATTTACATTAATTTCAATATGATCAGTCTGTGCTTGCAGACTCAACAAGTACACCTCCAAGAAAAGGAAATCACTGAATGAGATAATGACTTCAGCCCTTAATAAAACCAATGTTTCTTGAGTACAGCAAAAAAACAAAGGTGGAGGCACACAATTTTAATGAGCTTACATCACATTTAATAAAGGCGCAGTCCTCCTAGAAACTAATACCTTGGTATAACTCTGCCGCTGAAAAGCCAGTAAATGACATTTAGGACATAAACACACGTTGCCGTGTTCATAGGACCTGAAAGAATAACCTGCAACTCTAACATGAACACGATGCTCCTCAAACTGTCAGTTTTTTGCAGAAGTAGAGCTTTTGATTTATAATTCGTGTGGGTGTGAGTGTGTGCAGCCCACCAGCAGTTAGAGGGCAGTGTCTGCAGGGGGCCTGTGGATGAGCATGGTTGTCTAAATCAGTGCTGACAGCCTCACTGCTCTTCTGTAAGTGTGAATGCAAACCGTGCACAGACAACTCAAGATCGGATTAGCCTGTGAAGACTTCTGCAGTGTATCTACTCTCCTCTCTGGAGAGGCCACTGAATCTTCACGGCACAGCTATGAAAATTAAGGTTTTTATAACCACCACTCTCAATTAACTGTTAGCCCAATTTGCCTTGAAGATTAATATCCAATTATCACTTCAACGATAAAAGAATTCAAATTACCTCCACATTTCAGTTTTTTATTTTTTTTAATTACTCTCTACTCAAGTTTCAGTGTGAAATTGATTCAAAGACTCACAAAAAGACACTCCATTTTTATACTTAACGTGTGTAATACCTTAGTTGCACGCATAAACATTTGCTGAAATTCAGTTTTTAGCTCTGTTTGTTCTTGTCTTCTTGAGGTTGCCTGGTTTAGCCGGCAAAAAGCACACATTATACATCGTGGATGAGATTTAAGGGCAAACCTGGTGACCCTCCTTCTCCTGTGCATTTATTTTGGTAGTCTTCTGTTGGAAGTGGTTATGAATTAATTTTTCCAGTTCAGCATTTTTCTGAAGATTCTTTTCTACTTTTCTTTTACAGCCTTCAAGGTGTTCAAAGTCTAGGTTTTACCCTGGATTGTCTCTGGACATGTTTTGAGCTGATCCTGCAGTTCTTTCACATGTCGCGCTTGGTTGTTTTCTTCTTCTTCTGGCAGATCCTTCCACATTAGTTGATGTTGTCTGTCTCTAGCCCATTCTGTTTTATGATTACCGTCTCAGCCGGTTCTAAAATAGGTCCGGACAGGTGGACAGTTTTGTCTTAGAGGTCAGTGGAGCTGTTTCTCTAGAGATGGGGTCTGCCTAGACTTTAAGATGACTTTCACTCTGTGCTCCACTGATGATTGTAATCAACACAAACTTTTACAAAAGAGAAAAAAGAAGAAAAGAAAGAACAAAGAAGAAGAAAGCACAGAAAGAAAGCAAACGAATACTTAAACTGAACAAATAAAAAATATAAATAAAAGTATTCATGGGTAATAAGAACAGTTAATTGTAAATTCTATTGTGTTTAATTTGGACTTTGCATATAAATGTCTCAGCCACCCTGGAGACAGACAACCATTCACACCTATAGGCAGTTTAGAGTCACCAGTTAACATAACCCCACTAACTGCATGTCTTTGGACTGTGGACTGACTCCTAATAGTTACTGCTTGTCAAACTATATTGCAGACTTTCTAGTTGAAGAAATAAGTTGCGTTAAAGAATTTATTGCATAACTTAATACAGTTCAATATTTAGGTTTAAAAGAAAGTCAAAGAGTCATAAGCTGTAGCAGGTGTCTAACATTTTATGTGCACCAGTTTGTTAACTGACTTTTTAAAGTTTATGCTAAAACTGTGGACGGTCTTATTTACATTACAACAAAAATATACTTGCTGTAATTTACTGTGCAGTACTTTAATGTTAATATTGAAGTTGAAAAAACAAAAATAACAACTTACATAATTATAGACAAATGTAAATGTTGGAAATAATAAACTGTATTTGGGAGATTCTTGTGTAATTCTAAAAAGACCACAAACACAGGCTTTAGTTAGATCTTTTTAGTTTCCTCTTCTTTAAACTCACTGACCTAAATCATATGTCAAATGTGCTCAGAAAAAGAAAATGATTGTTTTTATCTTTTCAAGGAAAGTAGTGATTGTTTTTGAGTCCAAACCAGTATCTTCCCACTAAAGTCTTTCCCACACCCACGGCTGTTCCAAGTCTCTGCATGGGAGAAGATCTTTGGAGGGAGATGTTTGGATGTACATTTAAAAAGCTGTCTTTAGTAATTTTGCCTGCATGATTTCAATAAGACTGCTATATATTTTATTTTTATTGTTCTTTCCAGCTATTGCAATTTGTATCTTATCTTTATCTTATCTTGAGTTAGATCTTTTAGTTTCCTCTTCTTTAAACTCTTTACCTAAACATCAAATGTGCTCAGAAAAAGAAATGATTGTATTTCTATCTTTTAGTGTGTTTAATAACAGCCGAAAAAGAGAACAAACATGTCTCATGTTGAAAGCGTGGCCATTGCCTTCATAGACTGGCTATTAACAGAATTTCTGGCCTGTCAGTTTATCCATTATGTGGATGTGTGTATTAATTTTCCTGCCTTAAAGAGTGACACTCCTAAGATAATTTAATATTCTTGGATTTCACTTAAGCCTACAAGCTCAGTGAAGGTCAAAGTGCTATTTCAGAAACTTGTCACTGTGACTGTGAATGCTTGAATTTTCTTGGTTGAAAAATGTCAGACTGACAAAAATTGAATATCAGCACAAAATGTCTGCTCTCAGCAGTTTTAGTAAAAAAAAAAAAAACGACTTCATTTCAGGAACCTCATGGGCCAAATCAGCTTGAGTCTGCAAAATCCTCAGATTGTGCTGTGTGTATGTTTCAGGTACTTTCCCAACCAGATAAATGCTGTTTTCACTGATCCTGATATCGTAGTGATGCAATTTGCTTTTGAACATTTTTAATGATAAAAAACCCCACATTTTATTTTTCCCAGTGGTGGCAGGATTCACCAAAAAAGGTACAGTTCAGTCTGCGTAGAACATAAATTTCTGACCAACTTTATTCTAATTTATTCAGTATTTGTCAGCCTTGTGCTCATGAACACCAGCAGCATTGTTAGGCTCTATCCTCTAAAAAGTATCAATGCCTGAACCAGATTCTGGATAATCCTGAATCATTAGAATAGTTTGCTGCAAAAACTGTACATAAAAGATGGGCGTAACCGTCATGAGGTCTCCCACTGTTTTGTGAACTTGCAAACCGAAGCCTTCGTATTAGCATTTTTGCTAATGATATTTGGCTATTGGAGCAATAAATGATATTTAGTTGGTGTAGAACCAAATTATGAACTAACAAAGCAAGTCAGCAATGTGCATCCACAGACTGTCAGTGCACTGCATACACACACACACACACACACACACACACACACACACACACACCTGCTAAATAATAGTGAGCCACATATTAAATTACTTAGACTGATCACATTCACAAGGGTTCAAACATATATTAGTCTCAGAAGGAATTTTTATCCTGAAGCTTTCAAGCAAACAAGTATCAAAGCATTATTTTCTAACACAAACCCAAAAAGACACCTAAAGTGCGTGTATGTGTCTAACTCTGTACTGTGAGAGGATGGTGTGTGTTTTCTCTACAAGTTCACGCTCTGTGATTTTTGAACAGTCTTTGGGGCTTTGGTGTCCTCACCCTCAGATCCCGCAGCTGAACCTAATTCAGGGGAGCGTTGTATGAACGGAGGGGGGCAGGGAACAGAGCGTGAAGGAGCAAAGCAGGGCAGTCCAGGCTGGAGGAGAGTAAAACGGAAGAATGGGAGAGCTTCAGTATGAAGCAGAACAGAGCAGAACTGATAAAAATGGCAAGTAAAACAGTGCAGTCTATACACGCTGAGGCGGAAAGAAGAGGAGATGAGATGAAAATCAAATCAGGAATAGATCGAATAGAGCAGCGACTGCGATATCAGAGTAGAGCAGTATCCCATGATGCTGCAGTCACTGCTGAGACATGCAGCACACGGAGTTCAGAGGTCACAAGGGCACCCTGGCTTTCATCACCCTGTGTATCGGCTCTGGGCTGTACAGTATCTCTGAAATGTCAGAGGGGGCTGAGGCAGGCTGGAGAAAAGAAAAAAAATCAATGCTCTTTGGAAACGCTGTTGCCTCCTCTGCTTTGTTTTCAGTGCACACAAACACAGATACTCAAAAACCACGACACAGACCTGTTTTGACATTTTACCTGAAATAAATTGGTGTGAACTTTAAGTTGGTATAGTGTGAGACACCGACTTTAATTTGTTATATCACCTTTCTGTACACATATGAGCAAAGACAAAGTGAGAATAATTAACCAGCTAATTTATAACTGAACACAGTTCCTGATGTTTTACTGTGTGTGAAATTATTTACTTATATTGCAAGAGTTTATTTAAAACCAGTGTTTACTTAATTTGTCTTTGTAAATTCTGGGTATTTTCTTCCTCCTTTTAGCAAATAATCAATTAACATTTGATGGAAATTCTTACAATTTCAAGGTGTTGCAAGCTGGTATGAAGTCAAAGCATCTCCGAGTCTCTCTTTAAAAGACCCTGGCAACGTTTATCTCTGGGTGCACGGGGTCTTAGGTACTGAAAACTTGGTGGTGTCTGTCCACTTGTTCCAGCCGGACACAGCAGTTGTGCTTCAGTAGACTCTGGTTGCTTGCTGGAAAATGACCGCGAGGCAAGCAAAAGAGGGGCCGCATATGCCATTGCAATCTTGAAACCAGAACTATCAGTTTAAGAGAATTTAGCTTTTGAAATTGCCTGAAGAGGCTAAAGGATTCCTTGACTGTATTCACTTAAGCTTCGTGAAAAATGCCATACACAAAACATTTGCCATTAAATAGTCCCAGAATTTTATAGTTTTGTTTTGTTTTTCTGTCTGAAACAGTCAGCGCCACTAAGCAACTAATGAAGAGTCACCAGAATTACTAAAAAATATTAACTTCCCCACAGGCACTCTGAGCAGAGGAACAAAGATTTAGCTAAGTAAGTGAATTCATTATATTGTTGTTGTTGTTGTTTTTTTAAAGCACCATAATCATTCTTTAATTGCACAAATGTCAAATTCAGCTTGGACTATAACTTTATCTGATATTGTGCGGCTAGAAGCCCCTCCTGTGGGATCCTTCTGTGTTACCGAACCTCCAAATGTGATGAGTGTTATACACTTTGACTAGAAGAAAGATTTGCCGTGCTAGTAGCATGTGTGTGCATGCCCATCAGTCCATTAGTTTGGAGTTAGGATTATGGCAGTGCAACATATTTCAAATATCTGTCATTTCTGTTCTGATTGGGTGACCTCAGTTGCTGAGGTTGAGCGTTCCAGTTTGGCATCACGCAGTGTAGATGCTGTACCGTTTTCTTTCCTTCTTTTTTGTCTGTGCACAAAAGGATGGCCAAAAAAATTATTTCATTTCGGCATCATATTTTTTGCTTTATTGTCTATTATGATGGAACTCAAGTAGACAGACTAGCTAGTTAGAAGAATGCCCTGCTGCACCATTTTGCAAAACCTAGTATAACATTCAGTGAAAATTATTGTTGTGCCAATAGACATCCATTTAGCTTGTATTCCTCCAGAGTCTTCCCTTCCTGTTGCATTTCTCTCTCAGATGCCCAGGGATGGAAAGATGGAGGGATTGGGGATTTAGCGATGATCAAACTCACTGGACTGGACAGGAATAACACAACAGGACAGGCTCCCTGACTCCTCCATCTATTGTTGAGATGATTTGACCGTCTGGGGTGCTGGGGCTGTGGGATGAAATAATGACCCAGAGAATTGCTGGTGGAGGGTGGGGGGACGGAGTGGGCAGCAGTGGTTGGTGGGTGGAAGTGTGGACAGGATAGCACTTTTTCTGTTTCCCAGACACCTGATTCCCTCAGGTAATGTGGACACAATTAAGAAGAGTGTTCAGAGACGGATTAAAGAGATTAGAGTGACTTCCTTAGTCCTTCCTTTTTCTTTGCACTTCCCCATTTTATATCCTATTTTCTGAGCCCTCATCCTGTTCTTTCTTTGACACCTTTGTCCTCACTCAAACCTTTTATTTTCATTCCTTTTGTCTGCCATGTCATTACCCTAATAAAAGACAGTCCTAATCCTCCATATACATTTCTTTCAGACACATTAACCCATCCACTATTTATTTTATTAAGCAATATCTATATGCACGTTCACATTCAAAGACATGCTCATTCATGTCCATTTACACCTTCAGCATCTGTTTCTCGTTACTGTTTATGTGTTTAATATGTCCTGCTTGATGTTTTACTGCTTGATTTTGAAATCAAAATTCCATCCTTGTAAAAGTCTCCCACTCTGGAGGTGGATCTGCATCGCTGCTGCATGACTTTTTGAAAAAGTGGAGCAATGACATATTCCCAATGGGACTGGGAAGCGTGACAATCTGATTTCCTTGTGTCATCTGGGACCAGAATATAAATGCACAAGAATCAACAGACCAGCGTTACATGTAGATTCAGCTGTTGCTGTTGTTGTTGATGGTTTGCAGTTCTTTGCTCAGTTTGCCCAATTAATGGACTCAAAATGGGTTGTAATTATTTAAGATTTGTGATTTCTTAACCAATATTTTTTTTAATTTGAATTTTCCAGTCCCTTGTTGTGTTTTAGTTGCTGCCCTATTGCTTTACAATTTGATTTCTGGAGATTAAAAAAAGAATGACTTGATTTTTTTAAATTTCAAATGATGTGTTTTCTGTAATCATTTTTAAACATTAAAAATAACTCTTTGATTACTCTCGGATCGGCTTGATTGCCTTTATTTGATTCATTTTGTGGTGTGAATTAAACAATAAACTACAAAGTGTTACCCGCATTGTAAACGCACCAATTTGCTTTCATTTAATTCTCTAAAGTCTTTAAAATTGCAACACAAGTGAGCCATAAAGGAGCGATTTCTTTTACTGCTCTGCTGTGTTTCCCTTCCCTCGTTTCTAACACAGTTTCACTCTCACTCCTTCTGTCTCCATCTCTCTCTGCATGGGCTGTGACACCATGACAAAGTGCTATTTGACAACGCTCCCTTTCAGCCTAGCGAGAGTCTATTGCTTTCTGTGCTTTCCTAGCACTTATAGCCTTCCTTCTTCATGTCTTATTTCTCTTTCCCTGTCCCACGATACAGTGATAAGAGGCAGCGGCGTCAAACACCTTTGTAACTGAGCACTTTAACAGCTGATTCAGTGTGCAGATAGAGTACACTTCAGCTAATATTTACGTAATGAAAGTTCTAAACATGCTCTCAGCAGTAATGTGCTGCTGCATGAATGGAAAAGTTGTTCTCCTGACCACTTCACTGCACAAATGTGCAGCGCATATTGATTTTAATTCTGCGATAACATTGCTACATTATTGTAATGGAACGGCCTTTTAGCCTTGAATAAAATAATTCTTTTTGCCTCTATTGTTTCCCGACAGGGTTATTTAGCAGTAAAATAAAAAAGAGGCCAACCACAGTGCTTGGGTGAGCTGAGATGAAGTCTATAATTACCCAAGAGATGGAAGGGGGTGAAGAGAGAGAGGTGGTCATTTAGATGGGATGTTAATTGTAATTACCGTTCCTGTGGAATGTTGCCATAGCAACCTTAGCCACCGTTGGACTTGGCCTGACCGTGGAGACTATGTGTGTGTGTGTGTGTGTGTGTGACCAAGGGGAGAGACGTCCACAAACAGTAGGGCCACTCAGAGTCCACGTTCAATATCCAGCTCTTTAATGCACACATCCCTCTCTAACTCCGCCACATCCTCTCTCCGATCCCTCTTGGTTCTGTGCCCTATTCTGTGCCTTATGTCTCTTACTCTCTACTTTCACTCATGTAGCTCCTTCACCTTTTCCTCCCATCCATTTCCTTGTTCTTTTTTCCTCCAGTTGCCACTCACTCATGCACCGCTATTTTGCTTTCTGCTCTGCTGCTTCCTCCTCTCATGTCGGCCGTTAATCAAGTAGTTCAGATAGAGTGTACTTTCTGTTTACGCCATATTAACCAAAGCCTCCTCCAGTGTAAGTAGCTGTGTGTGTGTGTGTGTGTGTGTGTGTGTGTGTGTGTGTGTGTGTGTGTGTGTGTGTGTGTGTGTGTGTGTGTGTGTGTGTGCGGGTGCGGTTGGGCGTGTAGGGAGAAGGCCTTTGCTTTAACAGCTGTACCTGTGATTCATGTCTGACAAAAATAGCTCGTAGAGGAAATAAGGCATGCAGAGTGCTCTCCTCAAGACCAGGGGCTGGATGTGTAAACGGTGTGTACACACAAAAACCATGCATATGTTTTTCCCCACACACACAAACTGCCATTTAGAAGAATGTGAGGTGAGATGTGTGTGTATAATGCATACATTGAACCTTTTTAGTGGGGGTCATTACATAGTGCCCGATATATGAAGAGGATATGACTTGATATATACTGAGGAGAGCATGAAAAATAATGAATCACTGACTGAAACAACTATTTTTTACAGAGCTTTGTTCTCTCATTATGTTATTTGTTCCAACAGACACATTAAAATGCACAATCTGCCTGTATTTAGTTTTGCTGGAGACAAAATTAGCAGAATGATGATGGGTTTAACACTCAGTCCAGTGCGAAAATTACACCACTAGTGCAGATACACTCTCTCACACACAAACACAAATGCAAAGTGATCCTAGTTTTAACATGGGAGATTGACTTCAGTGTCACTAATCTGGTGTGGCTATAAAAAACATCTTAAAACTGCCAGACAAACATATTTGACTTTGACAAATGTTATCTTCCTGCCCAGCACGCTGTTTACTGCTTCATGCCTGCTCAGTGTGTTTGCAGTGCAAGATGGTGTGGCCAGTGGTTAGTCAGAGGTTTTCAGTGACAAACAAATTGTGACTTCTGGCACTTTGCTGAGTGCAAATATTTTTTGCACTGACACCACGGCAGCATGTTTGTATTATTTAGCAATCAGACAGAAGAAGTCAAAGTCAGCAGTGGCTTTTAAACGGGAAATTGTATCGACTGCCTCATCTTTTTAACCGTATCATGCCCCACAGTAGAATCTGTAACAAAAGAAGAGAGACTAAATGCGAAGCTGAAATTATAAAATTTTTCGCTATTCATTATTGTAGTTGAGCAAATGGATAAATTAATACAACTCCATCGTATTCTGGATAATGTGAACTGGGAGATGAAAGCCTTCCCGACAGACTTGGAATGAGGCAACTCTAAACTAATAAATGCAAGTCAGCTAAGAAACATTTACCAGGCTAGCAATTACAGGGACGATAGAAACCAAATACAGCTTTCTGGCATATTTTTTTATTCCTCATTTTAACTGAATGGTCTCTTAATCAGTCATATCAAACTGGTGATTGATTAAATACATGGGACTATAAATTAAAACTGCTTGCAGCTTAATAATACATGCTGCTGGATGAAGGTCAACAAGCAAAACTGAAAATAAAATCATACATCATGACGTGCTGTGTTCCTGCTTTGATTTGGTCACTACTTTTCAAAGTTCAGAGACGTTTTTTGGGTGGATAAGCGTACCCAAAAGAATGAGAGCTCATCGGCGCCTCACTTTGGAGGTTGATGAAAGAAATCTCTCACATAGCAGTTGTGGCAGCTAATCCAGAATAAATAGCGTGAATATTCTTGGAATTAATTCTGCAAGTATCATTTTAAAAGACTGAGGAAACAGACTTTTTAGTGGGATGAGATTAGGAAAAGAGCATGCAAAGAACCAAAACAAAGCCTGACCTGAAAATATTGAAGGAGTAGCTTGGAGGAGACAAAATGAAACAGAATGCAAAGAGTAACTAAAGGGAAAATATACAATGCAAACGTCTGTGTAGAGATCTGAATAGAACATGATATCAATGTGCGTCTGAGCAGATTCAAATCAGCAGAAACAAAAGGGATAAAAGAGACGATTCCTTTTTTAATGAGGATTATAAAATGCATCTTTGATAGAAAAAATATTTAACATTTTCATTAAATTTCAAATGTAAAAATAAAAAAAAATAGCACAAAAGAAACACAGATTAACAAAGCACTGAGGGTGACTCCAATGAGCTTTCCCAAGGTTCTTCCTGTGGCTGCAGGTGGACTATATTGAAAATTATATGAATGATTAATGATGGCTCCCTCCCTATCGTTTCCACTCAGTTTGTGTGTGAAGGCTGAATAGTCAGCCTTGCTGCCTCGCCAGGACCTAAACCTCCAGCAGGCATCATCGCCACTATAACCTCACAGTTAAAGCCACAGTGGGATTACAGTGCATGAAAATATATTTGTGAGGAAACTTTGAATTGTGAGTCACCTCGTTTTAAATAAGAAATAATTTAAACAATGTGATTTGCCCTAAATGTTGTGTACTTATGTTTACAGGATATATGCAACATCCTAACTCTAACATTATATATAACTGCATTTATATTAGCAAAGAGTAAATATATAATAAAAAAGGATAGGCTAAAAATGAGCCTTTATTTTGAAAATAACACATTTGAACTGTGGACCAATGTCACTACGAAACATTTTATTGTGAGACATCTTTGCAGATGAGTATTTCAATGTTAAAGATGTAATGGAAAAGCAATAAAAGCGTGTGACGTGTAACCTCTTTCTCTGCCGCTTTGATCTGATTAACTGTGTTGTGACATCAGTTGGCGAAAAGAGTTGGAAAGAATAAACCTGAGGGGTTTGTAAATCCAGCCAAATTCTCTGGAGGGGTTGGAAACTGCCAAGACAGAAAAGCGTAAAGACTCAAAGGGACAAATTAAATATGTAATATTAAACTCCAGATGACCTGAACTCGGAATCACCGAATAACCCTGATCATCCATGTGCAACGAAAGTAAGATTTTGGTGAACGGACAACTGGAATGTCAGCTGACTTTTTGAACTGGGAAGTCCAAAAACTGAAAGAAAATGACTTTGACACCAAATGAGAGAGACTGGTTCCCTAAAATAAACCAGCTAACTTGGATGAACTGAAATAAGCGCTGTCAGCAGCTGCCACATGCTGAACTAAAGTCTTGACTACACTGCATTTCATACGCTGTGTGAAGAGAAAGGCAAATCAGTGATGAAGATAGATCCGGCTCAAGAGGGTGTTTGAATTGTCAGCATCATGTCATCACAGGAATACCATGATTGTTTACATGATTGTTGACATGCGTATTGCTGCAGTAACGTTAACTTCACTAACGTTTCGACTGTCCACTTGTCTCTTCCAGACCATGAAGGTCTGCTGCCAGCATTGTGCCATATAGATTTTCATTTGGGGCACTTTGTGCTGCAGTGGAGGAGGACACTGCTCCTGTCACATCCGATCAGCTCGTCTGTTCTTCTTCATCTAAGCTCTGTTTCTGTCTGCCTCACCCTCTGACCTGGCATCTGTACTCCACAGAGCTCTAGTCAAAGCTCTACATCTCAGCTTAACTGTGAATCAAATACTACTTGATGTTGAGGAATGGTAGCGTTTCAGATCACGGCAATGAAAATCATCCAGTTGAAGACATGACTGAGGCAAAGCAAACTTCAAGAAAAAAAAAATCTCATGGTATCCTATCTTGCCCACCAGTGTAAAGATTTCATATTTCATTTAATCCAACATGTATTGATTGCTGGGGAGTGCGGTGTGTGAAAGGAGAGAAGAGGAGAGGTAGTAAAAGATGGCAAGTAAGAGAGAAAGCTGAGATAGTATCTTTCAGTTTGAAATAGGCAAAACCAAACATCTAAAAACACACACGTCGGTTATTTTTTTCCTTTCCAATCTTTTGTTTAACCTCGTTATTGCCTTATTATCTGTTTAAAAACCCCATTTATATATAGACGCCAACCACTCAGCCCCACATCCCCAGGCTGAGGAAGCAACATAGCATGTTTCTGTCATTTTCTTGGCCTCTGGTCCCTGGGCCATCTGAGAAAGGATCAATACCCATCGTTGTCTGCTGCTCCCTAATCACAGCTCCACTGGTGTGAGATGAAGCAGAGAAACAGGCTGTGTAGTTTCCTCCTTTCCCTGGTCTTGCAGTTTCCTCTTTGTCTTTCCTCTCTCTGTCTCTCGCCGCAACCAGACTGACACCTAGTGTGTGTGTGTGCATAACAGAGCTGAAAGGAGGCATTCACTGCGGCGCCAGAAAATGTTCATGTGTTTCAGTGTCCTTTGAAAAGCAGCCAATGGCCTATACTGGCAATAACTCATTTCATATTCATATTTTCCTTTTCGTGTCAAGTTTTGATGTTTGTGCTGAGATGCTGCACTTGATGTCTGGCTCTCCCTCTCTCCATTTTCATTACATTGCACTAACCATGCTTGCGTGAGAGCAGCGTGTTAATGAATAAATGAATTAATTAGATCTTGTTTGATCCACCATCATCATCAGGCGTCTCTCCCCCTTGGTAATGACCTCAATAATGGTGCTGACTTTAATGGGATTTTAATTGATTTAGCTGCTTTAGTTTCCTGGTGTGTATGTGCGCTGCGCTATTCAGACAAAGGTGAGCAGAGGAACTGATCCCTAAATGCCTGAAACCTTTCCTTTCATATCCCGTTTTTCCTGCACAATTCTGAATGGTAAAACATTAAATCAAAGGAAATTAATCTTTTGTGCATTAGCATTCAGGTAAAATTGCACGGCGAATTAGTTCTGGTTTGATGGAATATATAAATCTTGGGCTGAAATGCTTTTTCTCATGATTTTATTTGAAAGTGCTCACAGATTCTGATGCCCCCAGGTCCTCTGGCAAGCTGCTCAGTAAGGGCCAAACACACCAAATCTGCCTCTCCATAGGTCTTATTAGAGCCTAGTGTAACAGGAAGGGGAGCATCACCCGACATGTATCGAGGCAGTTATCCAGTAGGTAATTTGGAAACCAGGAGAAGGAACTTAAGGTCTATTATAAAGCTAGGACATGCACATTTATTATTTATTGTTCACTTGCGATTTCCTTCACCTACATTACTGTAGAGGAGAAATAGATTATTTATCAGACACACAACAGGAACGTGGTCCATAAACACAGCATACAGCATTAGGATGCATTCTTGAAATTTGAGAGTAATTATTTTTTAAGGGTGTTAAAGTGCACTGGGTTATGAGAGATCAAGTTCAGTTTGACTGTTCTGGGGATGAGAAGAGAAAAAGCGAGAGCACAGAGAGGTGAAAGACAAAACACAAATTATAGGAGAGAGGTGACAAAGCTTGCACGTATTAGTGACATATAAATGCATTGGATTGTCTGGAGAATAAATGCTAAGTGCATCATGGGAAGTGCTCCAGCAACCCGAACCCATAGCTGCATAACTAGGGGATGGTTCACGGTTACCTGATCCAGCTCTAACTATGAGCTCTATCAAAAAGAATGGTTTTAAGCCTAATTTTAAATTTAGTGTGTCAATCTTCTAAATCTGGATCTATGGGATGACGGCCTGATGTCTGAAGGCTCTGCCTCCTATTCTACTTTTGTAAACTCTAGGAACCACAAGTAAGCCTGCAGTCTGACAGCGAAGTGCTTTGTTGGAATAATAGGATACTAAAACGTCTTTAAGGTGTGACGTTGGGGGGATCATTCCGGACTTTGTACGTGAGAGGAAGACTTTCAAATTCAGTTCTGGATTTAACAAGCATTGAATGAAAAGAAGCCAGTAGAGAAGAAATATGAACTCTTTTCTAGTTCCTGCTACTGTAGTATTCACACTGCAGCATTTTGGATTAGCTGGAAGCTTTTCAGTTTTAGAACAGACTAATAATGGAGAATTACAGTCGTAAAAACCGCATGAATGCTCTGCTCTGATAGTACAATAGTGCACTGGTTAGCACTATTACCTCACAGCAAGAAGGTCCCGAGTTTGAACCAACCGGCTGCAACCTTTCTGTGTGGAGTCTGCATGCTGTCCATGTGCCTAAGTTAACTGGTAATTCTGCTGTGAGTGTGAGCTGTTGCTGTCTCTCTGTGCTCTGTAAAAATGGACTCTGAGGCAGAATGTTTCTAACTTTCTGAAAAGGCCCAGATATTTGTTTAATGTTCTCACTGACAGGAGATATCATGGTCAAAAATGTTTCCAAGATTCCACATGTTATTACTGGAGGTCAAGGTAAATAAGTATCTTGCACACCATGTTTGTATTTTTTTTTTTTTTTTTTTTTTTTTAGAGTTTTAGGGCCAAATGTAATCTAAATTTTGTTAGAAGTAGCCAATTACATGTTATCCAGGGATTTCTGTTTTTAAGAAATGCCTGTAGTGGCTCTCTTCCACAGCATGTCTTTATCCTGTCTTCCTTCTCTCACCCCAACCGGTCGCAGCAGGTGGCCCCGCCCCTCCCTGAGCCTGGTTCTGTCGGAGGTTTCTTCCTGTTAAAAGGGAGTTTTTCCTTCCCACTGTCACCAACGTGCTTGCTCATAGGGGGTCATATGATTGTTGGGTTGTTCTCTGTATGTATGTATGTCTATCAGAATACAGTTCAAACCAGCACAGTTCGGTTCCTTTACTACCGATACTGTATTCCAGTAGTAGTAAATTCACAGAGTACCTATCATCTCCAATTTTGTACCATCCAGTGACTGAAAATAGATCACAAGGAAACATCTCACTAACTTTCTCTTGGGCAATATGACGTTGGAGCAAAGAGGAAATGTTATTTAATCCTTCATTTACATATTTTATCTTGTGCATTTATTTGATAAGTTTCTCTGCAAAGGATTTTTCATTTTTGTGACCCAACCCTCACTTTTTGCTGTCTTGCACCCATCTCATTCAGCTGTTGAGGCATTGCATTTTAACAGCTAATGTACAGTGTCAGTGATTTTAAATAGAGTTTGATATAAAAAAAGAACAAAGAATAACGTGTCTTTTGGACACTTGCAGCATTTGCTGTCTTGATATCCTGTATTGCTGGAATTGCTATGAGCCTGAATAGACACCCACATTCACCTGGAGAATAAAACTCAGTGCCTCATTATAATCTCACCGTTTCCTTTGTAATTGCCTATGACAGTTACGTGGTTGTTGTCCATGTGTCGTTAGTCCAGACGCCTCTAGTGATAAGCTTCTGAGTGCAGATAGGTTGCAGTCCTGAGGCACCTGTCATAAATAAAATGCATTACCACTGCGGCTGCACCGTTATAACCTCCTCTCGGCTGTGCTCTCCTGTCTCATCACCCTGCTGACCACAGAGGTGAAGTGGTTACACAGTGTGCATGTGCGCATTTGCACACTCTTGTTTGTGTCTATTTGACATTTTAAAGCTAAAAATAGAATTACTGGTCCACCACGATGATTTTCAGCTCAACCCTTTTGTCATTTAATTTAATGTTCAGATGATGTTGCTTGCTCTTCTACCATTAAAAATTTGATTTAAAAATGCTTAGCTATATAAGCAGTTTAACTGGAAATACTTTCTGCAGAGCTGTTTTGTCCTTCCCTGAATGATTTATGACGCTGTAACAATTTCAAGAGCATTTCCAAACACATGAAATAACCTGACATTGAATTTGTTGTTGTAAATAATAATAATCTTCAATAGTTCATTTACATAAACACATGAGTCAACTGACATTTGGTTTTAGGCTAAACTGTTTGCTGTAGCAAATTTTAACTTGATTTGTATCATCTGTGATAGACTAAAGGATTGGAATTATTTAGTTTGTCTTGTGTCAGGCCACATGCTAGAATATTGTCCTTGGAGATGTGAGTGATTATACCTTCTGTGTGCTTTTAAGGACATATTTAGCTTATGAAAGCTATTCTGTCCTCGTCTTCATGCTAATGCCCCAAACAAGGCCTTGACTTTCTACGCTGTTCTCAGGCAGCCAGCTGACCAGAAGACAGGATCAAACATGGGAGGAGGAGATCTCAGCGACTGGAGTCAGATGCTCTTCCTTCTCTTCTCCGCCATGCCAGCACACACTCTAATGCTTCATTTTCCCCACGCACAGGGGAGGGAGTCTCCACAAAGAGAGCTTTCTGAGCAAACTCTCTCCGTGTCTATCTCTCTTTTTCAATTCCGCTTTAACTGGTTCATCCCTGATAGAAATATGGATCAAGATAGACTTAGTTATGCGCTCCAATTTTGTATGCATCTCTTCTCCCTGATGTGGAAAAGAGTAAATATGTGCTTATTTCTGCTTTTCCTCTCAGGAGAACCCAGAGCTTTTGCAGACTGTGATTGCACCAAATGGTTTTGTCTGAATGGACTATTGCACAAATGAGGCTATAGTCATTTCTTTGTTTCTTTCGGAGCAATATTCAGAACATTTGTTACACCCAACCTCTGTGAATTGTAACCACTTTCAAGGTCACCTGAATGAGATTTGGTTTCTTTATGTGTAAAGGTCAGTCTCTCTTTACCTAGTGTCGACTAGTGTTTGCTTCCCACTGCTCTCCATTTCACAGCCTTTCAGAACTGAAAAAGAGAGAAAAACATATGTGCTCCATCCTCTGGTTCTGAAGTCTTTTGAATTTCAGCTGATCTCTATACTATAAAAAGATAGATGTTCTGTGTTTGGTCTGTCTTCTTAGAAATCTGTTGCCTATGGGCGACACAAAAGATATTAATAAAGACTGAGATTAAAATGCTAAAGTAGCTTCACACAGAAAGTTTGAACACCCAGGCTAAATAAAACAAACCTCCAGAGGTGAAAGATGTCACAGAAATCTGAGAATATCCAATTTACTGCTACTTATTAGGATAAATACCAATCATTTACATGATATAGATTTACACTGGAGTAACAAGGCAAGCAAATTTCATGATATCAAATTGCCTTGAGTAAATTTAGTCAGAGTTTGCTATTTCAGATCTGCAGACATACAGGATTTAATTATGCTGAATTAGCAGCCTAGAAGAAGATGTGTAAAATTTGAATGTTCAATCAAAATGGAAAGTATCTTCAGCTGGAGGAATTTGGCCTGGGAGATGAATGAATACATTTTATACCAGAGAGGGAGAGAGACAGCGGGAGAAAGAAAAATACAAATTTCCAATGCTTCCAGTGTCATCTAATCTGTTCTACTGAAATTATGTGAAATTATCATATCCTGACAGGCTAGAAAAAAAGAACACTTTGGAGGTTCTCAATAATATCAGTTAAATAAATTTGAACTCTTTAACTTGAGTAAGCCTCAAGTTAAAGGCTTACTCAAGTGAGTCTGGATGATTCCAGCTCAGCATTAGTCTTTGATCTCTGACGTTGGGTTTCAAAATATCGGAGCATATGTGAAAATTATGTAATAGGATACAAAAAGGAAAACAGTGGGCTGAGTTAGCTACCCGAGGTAACCGTCTGTTTTGGTTGACTAATTATTTAGTATACAGGGTGGGCCATTTATATGGATACACCGTAATAACATGGGAATGGTTGGTGATATTAAAGTCCTGTTTGTGGCACATTAGTATATGTGAGGGGGCAAACTCCCCAAGATGGGTGGTGACCATGGTGGCCATTTAGAAGTCGGCCATCTTGGATACAACTTTTGTTTTTTCAATAGGAAGAGGGCCATGTGACACATCAAACTTATTGGTAATGTCACAAGATAAACAATGGTGTGCTTGGTTTCAACGTAACTTTATTCTTTCATGAGTTATTTACAAGTTTCTCTTTGTTCACAGCCATTGACATGTCGAAGACGTTAACACGTGAGGAGCGGATATCTGGTGAACGCAGCAACCGGGTCATTGCAGCAGATTTCAATACAAGACACCCTATGAGACCACCCATCTCCCATGCTACAGTTAGCAAACTGCTTGCTAAGTTTCGTGAAACTGGTTCAGTGTTGGATTTGCCAAAATGTGGACGCAAGAAAACTGTCACTAATGAAGAAACATCAGTGGCTGTCCTAGCTTCATTCAGCAAGAGCCCACAGCGTAGCACTCGCCGCATGTCACTGGAGAGTGGCATTAGTCGAACATCCTTCGGGCGGATATTAGCTACTCACAAATGGCACCCTTACAAACTCCAGCTACTGCAGCATCTCAATGAGGATGACCCAGATCGGCGCACAGAATTTGCAGAATGGGCAAAACAAAAATTGGAACAGGACCCTCAGTTCATGCAGAAGATTTTGTTCAGTGATGAGGCAAACTGTTATGTGAATGGTGAAGTTAACAAACAAAACCACCGCTATTGGTCTGACACTAACCCACACTGGATGGATCCTCCAAGACTGTTGGAACAACAAAAGTGATGGTTTGGTGTGGTGTATGGGGTACAACGATAGTGGGTCCATTCTTCATCAATGGAAACCTCAAGGCCACTGGATATTTGAAATTGCTACATGATGATGTGTTTCCTCTTTATGCACTGAAGCTGGCACGTTCCCTGAGTTTTTCCAGCAAGATGGTGCACCACCACATTATGGGTGCCAGGTCCGAGCATTCCTAGATGAACAGTTTCCTGGAAAGTGGATTGGTCGTCGTGGGCCCACTTGAATGGCCCCCAAGGTCTCCCGATCTGACCCCTTAGACTTTTATCTTTGGGGTCATCTGAAGGCAATTGTCTATGGTGTGAAGATACGAGATGTGCAGCACCTGAAACTACGGATACTGGATGCCTGTGCTGGCATTTCTCCTGCGGTGTTGCTATCAGTGTGTGAAGAGTGGGAGAAGAAGGTTGCATTGACAATCCAACACAATGGGCAGCACATTGAACACATTTTATAAGTGGTCAGAAACTTGTAAATAACTCATGAAAGAATAAAGTTACGTTGAAACCAAGCACACCATTGTTTTTCTTGTGACATTACCAATAAGTTTGATGTGTCACATGGCCCTCTTCCTATTGAAAAAAAACAAAGTTGTATCCAAGATGGCCGACTTCTAAATGGCCACCATGGTCACCACCATCTTGAGGAGTTTGCCCCTCACATATACTAATGTGCCACAAACAGGACTTTAATATCACCAACCATTCCCATTTGATTACGGTGTATCCATATAAACGGCCCACCCTGTACTGTGAATTGTGGAGTGATTGTGCATTCTGACTTTGGGTTAGAGGTGGGCGGATCGACCCAAATATCTCTACAATCGATACCAAAGTACTGATATCGCATCAATATGAGTGCAGTAGGGTTGATACTTTGTTTCTATCCTCTGAGTTTAGTAAATAGTTCAATGAAATGTGTTAAATAAAGTATTCCTTTGGAAATAAAAATCAACATCTGAACCTTTTAGTCTTTTATTATTCTAATAATTATTCTTTTTTTTACTGTTGGATGTCATATGTCAGAGGTAATGTTTAAGAAAATCGGTATAAGTGTTATAATAAAAAGAATATTTCTCAAAGAGTTGTAGACATCAGATTTTTTCTTTTTTTTTTTTTTTTTTTTTTTACCAAACTAAGAATTGCTAAAACTCTTTCTTCTATAGTTTCATTGCATTTTTGTAAATTTTCTAACTTTAAAAAATCATCAATTTTTATCATTATTTCATTTTTTTCCCATTTAGTTTTAGTTCCGTTTTAGTTAACTATAATAACCTTGGTTGGTATCATTTGACATACACTTTCAGTTGAAGTATGTATCGATCATATTTATTATACGCTCAGTCAAAATGATATCAGTGATACTGGTTGATGGAAGAACTGTGAAAGGCCATTATTAACCTACATTTGTAGAAAATATATTGCCTCTATGGATGTTTATCAAAAAAATCTCTTAGCAGCTCCATTTCATATCAGCGAGTAGCCTTTCCTCTTTGTTCCCTGGTGTTCACAGATGCCTGTCACGTCACCATGAAAAGACAAGAGAAAGGGAGAGCATGACACAGATGCATCCCCCCTGACTGAGAGACAGGCAGGCTGAGAGGTGTAGCTGATCCCTGAGAAGCACTGCGGGCTTAATATCCCCTCTATATCCTCTCCTTGTGCCGTCTGGTGCCATGAGGCTCAGGTCTGACGTCAGTGTTATTTCTGTCCATCTCTTGGTCAGGGAGGGTTCATCATCTCAAATGCATTATTCACCCCGGCAGCACAAACCTAGACAGATCTTATCTCAACAGGGCAAAGCAACCATCACCCCTGGCACACTGGCTGCATAAACACAAAAGGCTCTGGCTTCACTGTTTTTCACAAATACTCAGAGAAGGACTTCTCAAGAAAAAGGAAGGACTTCTGGGAAACCCATGGTCTTTTTAGTTCTGATGTCTTAAATGGTCCTACAAACAATGTCAAGTTATTCAGCAGTGGATTTGTGACTGATGTTTTGAATGTCAACAGGCATTGTGCTCCACACCTTGTTAGATAAGCTTTCCTTTCCCCAAAGAATCCACAGAAATCTGAGCTACACATCCACATGCTCAATGAATACAGAATAAAACACATTATTTTCACTCATGCAATCAAATGCAATTAGAGTTCAGTGTAATATTGGAAACATGACTCTTAATCTCCTTTTTTGTCAGTGTGTTTGTTGTTGTTTTTCCTCAGTGCATTGGTGATCGCTAAGTCATTTTATTATCTGTACTTTCTTTCCTTGTTTATAGTTTACATCCTGTTTTTTTTATCTGCAGCCATCCTGTTATTGAAAAGTACACAAAAGCAATGGCAGCATATTGCTTTTTTGAATCCCTTCATTTGAGTTGTAAACCCACTCAAATTTGATTTTTTTTCAGTAGGAAGAAAACACGAAAACTTGTTTAAGACTCTTCTCAGTGTAACATCATCACAGATCGGAGCACATTATAAAGATATTCAGAAATTAAGTCTACACCCACATGAACTTACACAGTTACCAAATAATGATAAGCCTTTCCCAGAAAAGAAAGATTTTAAAGATACTATTTAAATTATGCACAATATGGTCTTACCATAGTTTAACATCAATCCTGTAGCACAGCAACGAGCTTTAAAAACACTACGTTACTATTTATACACCAGGCAGTCAAGAAACAATGTTAGCATTAGTTTGGGACAGCCAGATAAAAACATGTGAGATTATTATTATTTTACATTTTTACATAGCCTCCTAAAGATTAATGTAGATCTGTAAACTACAGCTTATATTTGTCATGGTGCTGGGTCGTTGTGTTTGGCATTATGTTTATTATTATTATTATTAGCTGATCTGATGTTTAATTTCTTCATGGTTATCTTTATTAGTATGTAGGTTTCATTCTCAGGGTTTCCAGTTCTAGGTTTATTTTCTGTGTCGTTCTCTTGGCGCTTTGTTCGTGTCCCCGAGTTATTCTTTGTGAATTTCCTGTTTTACTTTGAAGGTCTGTGTCTGTTATCACTGTGTCAGCTTGTGTCTTCCTGTTGTCTTGTGAATTAGGATCAGCTGTGCTCCCCTCCTGTGTGTCATTACCTGATTACCTTATATAGTGGGTGTCAGTCTGTGCTGTTTGCCGGCTCGTCTCTGTAACTCTGTGTATTTCTGTGTCTCTTTGCTCTACAGTCTCCGTGATGTTTCCCTGTGTTTGTATGTTTTCAGGTTTGTTCTCTAGTTTTCCCCAGTTTAGGTTATCACTTTATTTTGTCCTCACTTCTGTCATTGTCACTAACTCTAAATAAACTCACTCGCATCACCGCCGTTGTCTGCAACTTCCTCCTTCACTACACCACACGACTGCTGCCCCAGCCGTCACAATATTATGATTACAACAGTTCCTCTTTGTTCTCCGTTTATATTTGTGCAACAGGTTTGTAATGTTTGTTTTATTTTTTGTTTTCTTTTTTAATGACAGTCTAGCTGCCTTTAAAAGTCTACTACAAGACCCCCCTCTGCTCTGTAAGGCAAACCCCAACGACTTCTTCCAACAATGCTTTCATGTGACTCTGTGCACTGGTGTCTGAGAGCTGTTCAAAGACCACAATCTACACCTGTGCTTTCTATCATTACCATCAGCACCATATTACATTTTAATTATTACATGTTTTATTTCTGATTTCTGGCTTTTACAGAGTGATTACACTGTCTTAAACAGAATGGAACTTACTCTCTTTTCAGCTTAGTTAGTCATTATTCATATCATTCCTCCCCTTTAGCTTATTGTATATACATAATTGTGGGATTGAGAAGAAAGGCTCATTATTCATGTACACAGCAGCCATCAGCTGCATCTCTTAACACCATAAGTGAAATGTTAATTTTTATGATACAGGATTACAGCCTGTGTTCAGAATGAAATCCAAGGTCTTGTAGAACAATGAACAAGGGGAGACTCCCCCATTAAAGTCCACTGGCAGACTCAGTCCCAGTTGAGTATGTAGTATGAGTCTGTATGACCAGACTGTGTGCGTGTATTCCTCAGCTAGTGTCAGTTTAGTTGTCTTTTTCTCCCGTGTCTCCTGTTTTCCATTAGGCGTCGGTAAAAACTCAGCTCTAATAAAATAAATGCTAATAAAAATATTTGGAACAATTCCCTATGCATGCCTTCATGAAGACATTGTGTCTAGGTTAATGTGGGTGTACGTGTGTAGCAGTGACTTTCCATGTATAGTTTTACATAAATGAGATTCACGTAACCTCGTTTAGCCATTTCTCCATTTTTGTTTTATTTTATCTTATTTTCCCCAGAGCAACTTTGCTCCTCTGTGCTTTTGTCTCCGTCTCCATCTGTATGGCATATGGCCTGATAGGCAGATGTGGTGCTTTTTGTACTTTATACCTGATAGGTAACTTTGTGTTTTTGTCATTTAATCACTATCTTAACTGCTTTCCTTTGCTTTGATGACCTGAGGGTGGCTAGCTAGTGAACATGGTGACCAGCTTTGTCTGTTTTTTTGCCAGACAAAAATACAATCAAATACAGTCAACACCCTCTGGCTTTTACAGACACACACAAACACACACACACACACACACACACACACACACACACACACACACACACACACACACACACACACACACACACCTTTAGTGATTGCTTAGACTAATTAACAGTTTAGCTATTGGAATAATTGTCAGGAAAGCAGAGAGACATGCTGGGTTTGCTGGATCCTCATTTTTTTGTAGTAATTGGGACTGGCTGGTGAGGTCAAAGCATTTTTCTTTTATATTTTATCATCAGATAAACCGAGCCTCTGACAGCATTAACCCTTAAGCAAAACATGGATCAAAGCAAAATATTATCTTCATTATCTTCACCTTATGCATTTTAATGCTTCATAATTTATTAATTCTGAAGGCATCCTTTTCTTTGAAAGTATCTTTTCCCCCATGTAGGTATTCAAAAATTACATACTGCATTTAATTCCAATATTCTCCTAAATTATAAACGTAGTGTAGAATTAATGGCTTTTATTGTTGAAAGTATGTTGTTTCTCTTCACTTGGATGAGTGGGCCGTGCCATAATGGAGACTACTACAATCACTGGATTTTCTGCATACCAACACTGCCATTGCAAAACAAAGTGAAGGTCAAAAAAAGCCACCAATTAGCGTTTGACGTTGTTACCCTGTTAACACAAACAATTTCAGGTACAGTGGATACTTATGTTTCCACATAATTCCAAAAGTCATATTTGTAGTCGTGATGTCTTCCATATCGTCTAACAACGATACATTACATTAAATGTAATTTAATGAAACCACCTTTATTCTTTCACACAGCTTGAACTCTCAAGTTAGCTTGGAATGTCTTTAAGCAGGCTCCAGGAATAGTTCTCCAGGCTTCTTGAAAGACATTCAAAGCTCTTCTTTGGATGTTTTCTGCCTTTTGTTCCATGCTCTGTCTCATATGGCTTCACTAATGTGAAGTTCAGCCTATGGGGAGCCAGTTCATGACTGGTATTGTTCCATTGTGTGTTTTTCTATCCAGGTATTCTTTAACTGCACTGGCAGGGTATTTGGGGTCATTGTCATGCTGAAGAATGAAGCCATTGCCAATCTGGCAATTTCCAGATGGTACTGCATGGTGGATTAAGATCTGAAATGCAGTCCACTGTGTTTTACAGAATGCTGTAGACTGTTGGTACCTCTGTCCTGACCTCCTCCACAAAACCCCCCCAAAACCTTCACATTTGTATTCATCTCGCCTCCTCTCTGTAAGACCTGTTGTCACTGATTTTCAGTCCAGGTCTTTTGTAATTTGGTATATCTCAGCCTTTTATTCCTGTTTCCCTTCCTTAGGAATGGATTTTTGCCAGTCACCCTTCCACTGAGAATATTTTTCACTAGCTGGGTCCACGTCCTCATTTTAGGTTTGACAGCGTTTTAGTAGGTAAAGGTGAATGCTTGAACATGAATTGGGCTGCGGTTTGGAGAAGGCCTCGAAGGGGACTGGTGACGGCTCCCGGGCCTGGCAGATCCCCATGTATTAAATAGAAGTGAAGAAGTTAAAGAATTGAGAACAAGGAGGGAGGGAGGGGCACGTAAATGAGAATGAACAGCTTGCAGAACTGGGGGAACCTATGTAGATGAGAACCGGAAGGAGCGTGTTTGGAGGCGTGGTCCCGCTCCTGAAATTCTGATGCATAATCTCCAACTAATGAACCTCAGCAAATAGTAGATGGATCGGCTGAAGAGTCACATGCATCTTGCATCAGGTCTTTTCTGATTTTTTTCTTAATTATTAACGACATGGCTTTTTGATACTGTGTATCAGCTGTAGATGGTGTTTTTAGGCATGCCACTTCTTCTTTTGTCTTCACTTGTCCCATTTCCTCAAATTTTTAAGGAAATGCTGCACATCATGAAAAGCAAGCTTTGCTGTTAGTTTTTAGCTCATAGCTCTGTATGAATTACATTACCAAAGATACCATTTTATGCCTGTCAAACTGTTTGTGGACATCTTTGTGTTTGTTTGTTTGTTTGTTTGTTTGCATTAATTTAATTCCTTTTAGTTTTATTTATTTTAGGATTTATTTTTGGTGTTTATTAGATAGAACAGTACAGGAAAGTAAGGAGAGAACAACATGCAGGAGATTCCAGACTCAAACCCAGATCCCCGCAGAAGTCTTTTACGGATGGATTGCTATATTGAGCTATATTGCATAGAGGTACAGTTTAAACTAATTCCTTGTTGTGTATGTCAGCATGTAGTCAGTGTTAAATGGCTTAACAAAAAAATAAACAACCAAGCAAATCTGGGAAAAAGCAGCCAATGTCCAAAGAAAAACTCGAATGAGTGAGGGGCGTCTCGCTGCTTTTGCACAGTACTGTAAGTGTCTGTTAGACTTTCATCTTGCTCAGTTGTGACCCATGTCTGGATGTTTCAGTTGGATGTGTAGGCATTTTTTCTCTACCTAGAATGACACAAAGAGATAATATAAGGACTTTTAATAATAAATAACAAAATAATTATTATTTCTCAAACTCTTGAGTGATGGCATATTTTCGAATACCACACGTTGTAGTGAAACTGAAAATAAATGTGGCCTGTGTGATTGTTTTGACCATCCTGTACAGCTTGTTTCCATTAAACTAATTCCCACTTCCACATCCAGCAGAGAAATGTTGGAATTTGTATAATATCCAGCACTTTTCAATATTCAGTTATGTGTTGCTAATACTTCCTGGCACTGGGTAGTCTGGCTAGTCTGATGTGTGTTTTTAGAGTTTTGTGTTTTTTCCTTGAAGCTTCTTTTTCTTAGTGCACAGAGATTAAACCAAATATAGCTGCAGGCCCTAAAATAAAGAGCTACAAATGCATAACACTGGATTGCACTGATAGATAACTACCATATTTAATCTCTTAGGATTGTAAAAATGCAGATTACTGGATCTGTAAATTTTCTTTTTACACGTATATTCTTATGTTTGGTATCACAGTCCATTCAAGCTCTTATGTGACCCATTCTTCACAGTCACAGGGTTATTTTCTTCTGATTGTGATGTCTGTGTCTTGTTTCCAGCTTACACACAATGCAGACTGCAAAACCCAAAGCCCTCAGACTGTTTTTCACATATATGCATTTACACTAATAACAGTTCTTGATGACCCAACAAAAACGTGCAGATATGGTAGCTAGACCAAAGATGCTGCGAGAATTCTGTGCTCTGCTTTACGACGCACTGTATCCAGCCTATTTTTGTGTGTTTCGTCTCTCAGCAAGCCTCATTCAAATTGGATGTAATGTAATGTAAATAAGCCAGGATGCAGCTACCCTGTAAGCAGCCAAGGCCAGGAAGCCTGGCAGGCACTGACTGGAAGGGGAGGCTGGACAAAGGAACATAAAGGCCCAAACACAAAGACAAATCAGGCATAAAAGGGAGAGCCACAACAGCTGACTTTATTTGCACAGTAATTGGATGTTTTTGTCTCCATCAAATGCGACCTGCTAAAGAATGCATTAGAGAAAAAAATAAAAATAAGGTTGTCTCCACTCTTTGGATTGCCCCCTCCCCTTCCCTTTTTATTTTAAATGACTTCATTAATTAACCTCAGTTTGCTGAAGAGAGGTTCATCTAAACATACAGAGCCAATTTGATGCCTCCTGCCTCGCACTGCTAGAATGTCAATGGAAAGTTTGGGGGTTCCCCTTTGAATACAGATTCAGGGAATCTCAGTGAATTTTTAAGGCAACGTTATATTCATGCTTTGAGCTGTTAGACATTATTTGACATGTCGTCTGGTGGTTAGCGTTTATTTTGAAGTAATTGCTTCTGAAAGCAGGGTGGAAGGGATTTCATTAGTTCCCTTGCCCCTGTCTCACAGCAAACACTTTACCTGGACTCATTAAGCATCAGACATGACACTTCAGAGAGACTACTCTGCCAGCATTCAGGCTGTTACTATGCCAAGGTCTGCCCTCTTGGAATAACCTGCCAAAGCTATGTGCGTCGTTTCCTTTGTGCCTGATATGTTTCCTTCCCCTTTTGGTGGCGTACTTTTGTCTTTCAACTGAGGATTTAGATAGGGCAATGCTAACGCAGGGTTAACTATTGAATTTAATGATTTCAATGGGTGAAAAATGCTAAGCCATTACAGTTTTTTGATAAAGATCTGAAGGGTTCAAACACTGTAAAACCTGTTTTCCTTCTCTGTTTTACCCTCAGGGATCCTGCACCTTAAAATAGATGCACTTGTGGGCTTGATTCAAGCGGTCTGCAATCAGTCAATATTTATGAATATGAACGACCATGTGATTATGGTAAAACACACAAATAGCTGTGGGGCTACTCACTTTATCCTAAATTAAAAATATGAGCTCTCATGATGTTCCATATCAGCATGGACATAAAGATTTTATTAAATTAACTCAAGTGCTTGGGTGAACATATATTTTCTCATATTTTGAGCAACTCTGACATATTTGGACTTCAGTGATTTTTTGGCTGTCTTGTATGGGAGAAACCTTGACATGCATAGTTTGAATTGCAAATGAAATATATTTCTGTTCGAGTTTCACCCATTTTTTAAATCTTATGCGTTTTATCAGACACAAAAACCCACAACAGAAGAACTGAATGATATAACAGCAGGCTATGATTCACTGTATGATGGAAACCCTCCTGCAGGTTGCCCTTCAGGCTGCGCCCTGATGGAGTATGTAAAGATTTTAAGTGTTTTAAAAGGGTCTGTGGGTAGAAAATTGCGCATTGTCAAGAAACTCAGAGAAAGGGGAAGTAGTAAACACTGCTACATACATGATGAGTGTTTAACAAATAAGTCAGACCTTAGTGAGAAAAACAACAGACCGTATACCTGCCTATAGATAAGACTACATGTTATGCACCATCATCTCTGCGGTATTTCTTTTATGCTGCATTCAGCCACATACCAAACTTTGACGCTGCGTGGCTTTAGGCAGTCTGAGTGGTTGTAGACTAGCAGGAGAGGGGGGAGAGGAGGGAGTCTTCATCATGTCTCATTTCAGCCTCCCAGTGCCCTCTGGCGGTCCTCAGAGCAGGCGGTACCCAACCAACTCCTCATTTCTTCCTGAGCTAGTCTCTCCATTAATAGCTTAGTGCCGCTCCAACTCCATTGTTATTCCTGCCTGGCTGCATCCTGCACTAAGGATGATGCATGTTTATCAGACCAGAAATATTGTGCAAATCTGCCTCGTGAGAATGAATGCTGAAAAGAACGCGTCCTCTGACTCCAGATGTCATCCTCTTGTGTGCTATAACTTCGTCTTGAACAATCTCTTTGACCTTTTCTCTGCAGCTCTCTAAAAGCTTTGGTCATTTAGGCCAAAGATAAATAGTGTGCTTTTACTTGTTACACTCTTAGGCCAGACCAGATTTTTCTAGATCTGGTGGAGTTGGAGCCTTTGAAAGCAACTGTGGGTATGGATTCATTTGATAGTTTAAAAGCTGACTTGCAAAATCCAGCACACAGATCTATCAGTCCTCTGCACATCCTGTAGTTTGTGACATGATGCTTTATGCTGAAATTGATTACTGGCATGTCATGCACGCGTACGCTCACGCACAAAAACATTTTGAACTTGTAGAGTCAGCTTTGTTTAAAACCTCAAAGGAATTGGATAAGTAATTGTCATTGAATCTGCATAATAAGGACACTATGTCATCTGAATTCAGATGGCCAGCTCACCCTAATGATCTGTTCCTTTTTCTGTTACTCATGAGCCAATGAACACATTAGTGTCACATTTCTATTTTTACTGTCTGTCATTAAAAACACATTTTCCTCTCACCTCAATGGTGAATAGAGATGTTTCTCTTAAATAAATCAAATAATGGGAATTGCATTGTTTTATCAAGAATGTTGTTTTTTTTTAAATAGGGCCCAATACAATGTGTAACTAAATTCTAATGTCTTACCTGTTTTGTGTTTTATATTCATAAATTAGAATTTATTATTATACGCCTCTCAAAAGCTGTTTATTTGTCCTGCAGACAGGAATAGATGAGTCTTGTGTTTGAAATCTAGAGAAACAAAAAAAAAACTCTTGTTGAATGGATATTGAAAGATTTCAGTCACAACTTTAAGCCGTTAAGGAGGTTTATTTTGGGGAAAACTGTGATTTTGATTGATGTGTTTATCAGAGGGCTTTTTTTTCTGCTTAAGCTCTGATGTGAAGAAGACTGTATTGTCAGCGGTGACAGATGATGTGGATAGCGTTGTATAAGAGCGCTCTCTACAGGCAGTGTGAGGAATTGCAACATACAGCCTTTCCATTTCCTGATGCGGAGGTTTTCAGTGCTGTGTCACCAAATTGCGGAAATAATGAAATAGCTACACTTCGTTAAACTTGAGGTAAAGCATGGGTAACAGAAGTACTTATACAATATTTAAATGCAATATCATGTTATGACAACAATTATCTTATATCTATTCAAATTAGCATAAAATTAAAAAAAAAAAAAAAAAGATGCGTTGACTGTTCAGAGACAAGACATCCAATTGATTCCAGCTCTTTCTACAATGCAACAAAATTATAAATAGTGATGGTTCAATTTGACTTTTGGCATGTTGTCCAAGATGTTTTGAAGCTCAACCTGTGTAAGTTTAAGAAAAAACCCATCCAGGAACAATAAACACAACTTCTCCCTTATAGTTATAAAAAATGCTGTTGTGGAGTGTTGGGAATGGCTAAATGGCTAAATGCAATCTCCCATCATGCCTCTGTGCCACTGTGTTTCATATTTAGTTTAAGGACATCGTGTTTGCTGTGCTTGTTTTGGTTCTGTAGTTTTCATACTTTGTTACTGCTGATGCGGCAGCGTTGTTTTAACTTACAGCTGTAGTTGTGCTGAAAACGATGTTACACCATGCCTGAAATTATGTGCAAGGTTACTGACCTCATTGGAAGCAGATAACGATTGGACTTGAAAGAATGCTTAATTATAGGGCCATCCTTTGTTACGCATTGTAGTTACAAAAACAGTATTCAGTGACTTGTTACTGTGGGATTCTTCAGTTACTACAACATTACAAATGTTTTGACATGATATAAATTTTTCTGCAGTATCTCTATAGGAACAGTAGAACTTTGTGAAACACAATATATTTTGTCATCACAAAAAAATCCAGTGTTGTAGGAACATCTTGTAACTTCTTTCTTTAAAAAGTAATTTTTATTGGCTAGCATAACATTACATGAGTTACATCAGGGTTAAAAGCTGCATTACAAATTCAGACAAATACGGTGAAAACAAAAACTGAACCCTGGACTTCTACAAATAAATCCAAAAGTAGCCCTCTAACTGATTACTATGGAAGAGGATTAGGGCCACTGGAAAAAAAAAAAAGAATTCTGACTTTTTTCTCAGAATTCTGAGATTAAAGTCAGAATTCTTTTTTTTTTTCTTTCCAGTGGCCCTAATCCTCTTCCGTAGATTACCTTTGCCCCACTGTGTCACATTTCTACACAAGTGGGAGTGGTTTCTGTCTCATTTATGGAGGTGGAGAGGCAATGCATGTCAGTAGTTAGTATTTTACCCGTGGCTTAACATTTGTGCACATAAAACAGCGGTGGATACATTAGGAACAGACATCTCTCCTCTTCAGGTGAGTTCTCAAGGCTACAAACAAAGCTTAAAAAATTAACAAGTCTTGGAAGAAACCGTGCGGCTAATCTGTTAGAGACGAAGGAGCCTGACAATATGTATGATCACTGTCATATGTTTGTCTCCCTTGCAGAAGGAGTTACTTCACAGCTTTGGTGTTTAAAATAGCGTTAGTGAAAGCCATGTCCTGTTGATGGTAGAAAAGTGAGAGAAGATTTTCCAACATGCAGGGTGCAGGTGACTTTCTAAATGTATTCAACATTGAGGCCAGCAAAATATCTGTGACGCTCAGCCTCTTGCTCATTTTTGTTGGTCTCCTCTACTGGTGAGTAAATAAATGTCAGGTGGCTTATTTGTGATGTTCTCTGTTCAGTGGAAATGAGGTCACTTATATAATTGCTTGTGTCATAAAGCACTCACACTTACATATAAAGCAGACAGTGCAAACGAATGCAACAATAACTCTAGTCAGAATCCAGGTAAAGGCTCTGATCTTTACTGCATTTGATACAAATTGTTTTCATTCAACCTACAAACAACACATTTCAACACTTTTGCCTGTAGGTATTCAGTCCGTCCCTTCTCAGTCCTCTCACGATGTGGCATCAAACATCCAAAGCCAGTGCCTTTCTTTGGCAACTTATTCATGTTTCAGCAGGTAAGATACAGTGTAACAAAGGAAGACCAGAATTACCTTCAACATCTGCTTCATTTTGCATCAAACTGGGATGGTGTCCTTGTTCCTACTTTGTGTCATTATTAAAAGATTGTCAGTTGACTGTTACATCTACTGTAAGTTTTTAAATATTCTTTTCAGGATTTTTTCAAACCTCTGAATGATCTTGTCAAAACATATGGTAAAGTATGTGGGTAAGTAAAAATACATCCTACAACAGCAACTACTGAAATAAGATTGTGAATATTTTGCTTATATAAACGATCTACAGTTTTTTGAGTTTATTGATTAATCTACAGAGTGAAATGAGATGATACTTTACACTTTATGTTTTGGTTGGTCACTAAAGTATACGCTGCATATTTCAGGTATTATTTGGGCCGCACACCAGTGGTAGTGGTAGCAGACCCTGAAATGCTCAGACAAGTGATGGTGAAGGACTTCAGCAGCTTCCCTAACAGAAGGGTGAGGACATTATATAGAGCATGTAGATGCATGATGTGAGTTTATTTCTGATTCTCATACAAATCACTGAGTAGTTATTACACATTTTTGTGCCTGTGCTCTCTTGTGTCTCTGGGCAGACATTTGTGTTTGCCAAAAAGCCTGTATCTGATTGCTTGCTCCAGTTAAAGAATGAACGCTGGAAACGAGTGCGGAGCGTCCTGACCCCATCTTTCAGTGCTGCCAAGATGAAAGAAGTGAGAAAATAAAGATTCCTCATGTATCCAAGACAAAATAAGATAAGATAAGATAAGATAAGATAAGATAAGATATGAACTAGAAGATCAACAAGATTCCTCTAATTAAGCCGAGAACTTTTACCTATAAGAGAATGATTTGAATCTTGTGTGTCTGAGTCAGTTTATAAATGTCATCATTCAAGTGTTTGTTATTTGTTTTTGTTGGGTCTCGACATCTCCCCCATCTTTAGCTTACACAATGTTTGAAATGAGGAAGGAAAAAACTCAAAGTTTCTGGTAAAAGAGATAAACATCTAGTTTTGGTGGTGCTTATTTTTTACTTTTATTAATACATAATTTGTATCATTTAAGTGTAAATTTAAATAAATTTAATATTAACTTTGTACCTTCTTTATGTCTTCATTTCAACTGGTCAGCAAGTTAAATATTTTTCTTTGTGACCAGAAGGAACTCATAAACCTTTAAACACCCAGCGTTCACTTTTGCAGTTGGTTACTGTACGTCTGCATCTTTTGCAATATGTGTAGTTTAAATGTCTGTGCTGTTGTGTTTATGGAGCTACCTTTCCCCCATTTTCTATGTTTATGGACCTATGATGATTCACTGGAGTATATAGAGGACTGGTTTACATCTGTCCTTATCTCTCCACTTGAGTGTAGATGGTTCCGCTCATCAACACAGCCACTGATGCCCTGATGAAGAATCTAAATGTCCACGCTGAGTCAGGAGAGGCCTTTGACATCCACAGGTAAAGGAAAAATTAAAATAATACTTTTGAGGGGGGGTTTCTGTCACTGTCCATATTTTTCTGATTGCATGACATCTTTCAGATACTTTGGCTACTTTACCATGGATGTTATTGCCAGTGTGGCATTTGCAACTCAGGTGGACTCACAGAACAACCCAGATGACCCGTTTGTCCAACACGCTCAGATTGCCTTCACCAATAATTTCTTCAGGCCTATTTTGTTGCTTTTCTGTGAGTCAATATAATAAAATCAATGAAACTGAGATATGTAAATGGGACAATAATAAAAGAAGATGATGGCAAAGAAAATAAATACATTTAAGAATGTGGGGAATTCCATGTAGTTATAGTTAAGCATGATAAATAATTTTATGTATTGAGTATTAAGCATTTTTGTTGATATACCTGTGTATACATTTGGCATTACTCTGCAGATTTGTGTGTTTCTGTCTTTAGTTGCTTTTCCCTCCATCATGGCTCCTCTGTCGAGGTTCATACCCAACAAAAGACAAGACAAGATGAATCATTTTTTCATTAACAGCATTCACAAAATCATCAAACAGAGAGAGGAGCAGCCTCCTGAGCAGGTGAATTTCAGACTTTCCTAAACCTGTGCGTGGCTTTGAAAGGGTCATTTTCCTATCTTTCTTATTTATTTCTTTTACACGTAGAGGCGGAGAGACTTCCTTCAGCTGATATTAGATGCCCGAACCAACAAAGAGTCAGTGTCATTGGAGCACTTTGACACATCAAACGATGCTCATGAGACTGATGTCAGGAACCAGGAGACCCAGTCTTCAGGCACAGTTCAAGAAAACGGCAGTGCTCACCAACAGGAGCCGTCTGTCAGGCGTCCACAGAAAAAGATGATGACTGAGGATGAGATTGTTGGTCAGGCTTTCATCTTCCTCCTGGCAGGCTATGAAACCAGTAGCAACACTCTGGCTTTCACCTGCTACCTCTTGGCCCTCCACCCTGAATGTCAACTCAGAGTCCAGAAAGAGGTGGATGATTTCTACACTAGACATGTGAGTGTTTTACAGTTGGTTCTGATCTATTTTGATTCATGCGATTGTGGACAGTTATTGATTGTCATGCTGTTTGCTTTGTAGGACTCACCTGATTACACAAATGTCCAGGAGCTGAAGTATTTGGACATGGTTATATGTGAAGCATTACGCCTCTACCCTCCTGGATTCAGGTAAAGAAGGATGTAAATTGGATATGAACGTTGGCCACAGTGGGACCTGGAGTAGTATGCTGTGACTTTGGAAGATTTTCAGTTTTGGCTTTTTTAGAAACATTCATTAGCTGTTTGTCACAGCTGGATAGTGTAGTGGTAAAGCTACACACTTTTGGAGCGGGAGTCGCAAGTTCGATTTCCACCTGGTATTCGTTAAGGGTCCTGGCTAGACCCCCCATGCTAAAAAAACCCCAAGCCCTAGGATGGCGCGGCTACGTCTGCAGCCTGTCCGAAGCTCTGATGCAAGCGTTTCACTACATGTTGTACTCTATATGATTGTGTATGTGACAAATAAAAGTTGTTTGTTTGTAGCTTTTTGTGGGGTATAGCCATAATGCTATCATCAGTAAAAACTCTATTAGTAGTAGTAGTATTTTTATTATTATTAGTGACACTGTTGCAAGATAAAACATGGGTGCATTTTAAGAATGCAGATGTTTTCTGACTTTGGGACATTTAAGCTCAGGTTCTGTTCATATTTGGTTGCAGATGCATTAAAATATGTTCAGTAACTATCAGTACACTTAAACTCATCTTCCTTAAATGGACACGAGTACAGAGAAACCGAGAGGAGGACATGACTGCAACTATAAATGACAGCTAAAGTCAATAAAGTGGCAGGGGAAAACACTTCATGCTGACAGTTACAGCTCTTATGAATATGCTGAATCCAATTATAACTGTGTGGAATAAAGAAAACAGTATTTGGATTCTGTAAAACAATCTTTGTTGTCTTTTTTTTCCCCACTAAGGTTTGCACGAGAAATAGACCATGACTGTGTGGTGAATGGTCAGCAACTTCCTAAAGGAGCAATACTGGAGATCCCTGCAGGCTTCCTCCATTATGACCCAGAACACTGGCCAGAGCCTGAGAAGTTCATTCCTGAGAGGTGCTTCAGTTCTGTCTGAAACTAGTAAAAAGACTGACTTGTGTTTACTGAAATAATGACTTGGTGTGGAAAATTCACATTTAAAAATAGCACCAATTGAAGTTAACTTTGAAGTGAGTGACAGCCAATCAAATGTTGACTTATTAACATGAATAACAGCTGTATATTAACAACATACACATGGAATATTTTTCTGTACAGTGGTACAAATACAATTATTAAAGTGTGGTAAACACTTTTGTGTAGTGACATTATAGCATGTGCAACCCACAAATACAACCTCAATTCAAAAAGTTGGGACACAGTGTAAAATGTAAATTAAAACAATGCAGTGATTTACAAATCTTATAAACATATATTTTATTCACAGTAGGACATAGAAAAGATATCAAACATTTAAACTGAGACATTTTATTATTTCATGAAACAACATTTGCTCATGTTGTTTTTGTTGGCAGCTTCGAAGTTGGGACACTGTGATATTTACCGGTTACTAGTATCCCCTCTTCTTAACAACAGTCTGAGGAGACCAGTTGCTGGACCTCTGGGAGAAGAATGTTGTCTCATTCTTGTCTGATACTGTATAAGACCCTTGATGCTCAACAGTCTTAGGACTTCTTTGTTGCACTTTTTGTTTCATGATGTGCTAAATGTTGGTAAAAGGTGCAGGCTGCAGGCAGGCCAGTTCAGCATCTGGATTTGTTGTTTGTAAATCATTGCATTCTGTTTTCTCTTACACTTTACACATAGTAAAAGATTTTTGGAACTGGGACTGAACCATGCATGGGATTGCCTTTATTTTCTAATGCTTTCCATTCTTCTTTAAAACAATTGCTGTTGATCCCCAGGTTTACACCAGAGGCCAAGGCCAGTCGACATCCATTCGTATACCTACCATTTGGAGCTGGCCCTCGTAACTGTGTGGGAATGAGACTCGCCCAGCTTGAAATCAAAATGGCTTTAGTGCATCTTTTCCACAACTTCAGCATAAAGGCCTGTTCTGATACTAAGGTAGGATGCAATAAGAGAAAACCCATACATTTTCATTAAAGTAATTCCTACACTGAATAACTGTAAGACTGCTGAATTTATAAGTACAAGCATGTAATTCTACAACCACTGTTCACTGTGAATTACACTGAGAAAACTGAAAACATATTTGCATTTGTATAATATGCCATTAAGTAACCACCGGTAAGAAAACCTATGTTTATCTTTACATTTAGGTTTTAGTGGAAGCATGACCAAAAACTACTCTCACATGTCCTTTAACTCTTTTTTGCTTTAATGTAATATACATTTTTGGACTGTCAGTATTATCAGCTGCAAATAATAACTACACTGGAGTTTATTGGACATTAGAAACTGCCATAAGCTGCAAATAGTCATGTAATCCTATGACTACTGGTTAGATACACATTTGTCAGATGCTTCCATTTTTAAGATATTTTTACACAAATATGTGGAAAATGTTTGTTTTAACCAGAAAACTCTTTTTATCTTCAGGTTCCTCTTGAGTTGAAGTCATCGAGCACTCTTGGACCCAAAAGTGGTGTTTTTGTGAAAATCACAAGACGAGACCAAGGAGATGATCTGTCATCAGCTGATTAAATCATTTACACCATACTGAAACATAACGATCTCTTATGTCCATCAGTTCAGTGGCACTTGTTTCATTTATAGTCAGTACTTGGTAGATGTTTGAAAAATTGCAAGACTGAAATATTTAGACTTGAATATAATAAGTGAATGACTGATAATTAATGCAAATGTTTCTCAGGCACATATAAATTGTAATTTTGTGATTAAAACTGTTTGAGAATGAGAGAAATGAAACATGACAATATATTTGATATTATTCTTTATAATGTACAAATAAAGTGGATGAAATCACTACTTTTTGCAAATCATAAAATACTGAATTGTTTTTGACAGCAAAGTTGATTCAATCTATTACATTGCAAATTCTTTCAGGTAGATCGGTACACAGACAGTGTCTACACACATTGGGCGTCAGCACTCTCTACAGACAATGAAAGAAATTGCAACATGCAGCATTTATATCATCCCCAGTGCTGAGATTTTCAGTGCTGGTTGTAAACAAAATTGTGCAAATAATGAAAAGAGCACATTTTGTGAAATTTTGCAGTTTTTAAATGCATGTGAAATTTTCTGCATTGAAATAAAAAAAATCTGTCTATCAGTAAAAATAGGTGTAAGAACATCTATCTTGTACCATTTAGACTACCTTCATGACTCTTTAGAAACAAAACATCTGATTCAAATTTTCTCTACAGCACAACAAAATCATAAATAGTGATGTCTCAACCTGGTATTGCATGAAGAGAAAGAATCGACTGAGAAAGTTTAACTTTGATGAAAAACTGTGGCAGGTTGTCCAAGGTGTTTTGATGGCAAAGAAAAGTTAACCCTCCTGCTTTATAGCTGCAAAAAAGAAAATAATTTTATGAATATTTTGGCATCTTCAGTTTAGTCTTTTTGTGTCACTTTATGTCACCTTTTGATAGACGTTTTTTCTTGTCATCAAATATTGTTCTCACATCTTCTTTCTTCAAGAAGTAATTTTCTTTGGCTAGCGTAACATTACATGAATTACATTAGGGTTAAAAACTGCAATACAGGTTCAGACAGTTGACTAAAAAAAAGTAAAGCTGAACCATGGACCCCTACAAGTTCATGTAATAGCAGCTCTTTAAGTGATTACCTTTACCCTGCTCTGTCACATTTCTACACAAGTGGGAGTGGTTTCTGTCTCATTTATGGAGGTGTGAGACAATGCATATCCATAGTTACTATTTTACCTGTGGTTTAACTTTTGTGTGCACAAAACAGAGGTGGATACAATAGGAACAGACATCTCTCCTCTTCAGGTGAGTTCTCAAGCTACAAACAAAGCTTCAGTAAGTAGAAAGTCTTGGAAGAAACCACACAACTGATCGGAGACAATGCGGCTTGACAACATGGAATAGATACATGGTCTTTGGCAGGTGTTTATTTTCCCAAAAGCCCGAATTTCTGCACAATACATTTAAATGCTTTGTCCTTTAAAATACCTCTAGTGAAAGTCATGACTAATGAATTGAGCAAAAATATTAGTATAACTAATTCTTTTCTGTTGTTTTTCTTTCCAGGGGCCTTTTTCTCCTATTAATGGTTGAAAACTGAGAGAAGATTTTCCAACATGCAGGCTGTAGGTGACTTTCTAATTGTATTCAACATTGAGACCAGCAAAATATCTGTGACACTGTTCCTCATTTTTCTTGGTCTCCTCTACTGGTGAGTATGTCAATGATGTACTTTTTTCAAAGGAAATGAGGACATTATCTGCTAGTGCCATAGAGCACATACATTGACATTTTATAGAGCAGATAGTGCAAACGAATGCAACAATAATTCGAGACAGAATCCGGGTAAAGGTGAGCTCTATTCTTTACTGCATTTGATACAAATTGTTTTCGTTCAACCTACAAACAACACATTTCAACACTTTTGCCTGTAGGTATTCAGTCCGTCCCTTCTCAGTCCTCTCACGATGTGGCATCAAACATCCAAAGCCAGTGCCTTTCTTTGGCAACTTATTCATGTTTCAGCAGGTAAGATACAGTGTAACAAAGGAAGACAAGAATTACCTTCAACATCTGCTTCATTTTGCATCAAACTGGGATGGTGTCCTTGTTCCTACTTTGTGTCATTATTAAAAGATTGTCAGTTGACTGTTACATCTACTGTAAGGTTTTAAATATTCTTTTCAGGGTTTTTTCAAACCTCTGAATGATCTTGTCAAAACATATGGTAAAGTATGTGGGTAAGTAAAAATACATCCTACAACAGCAACTACTGAAATAAGATTGTGAATATTTTGCTTATATAAACGATCTACAGTTTGAGATGATACTTTACCCATCATGTTTTGTCTGGACTTCAGGTATTATTTGGGACAGACACCAGTGATAGTGGTAGCAGACCCTGATATGCTCAGACAGGTGCTGGTGAAGGACTTCAGCAACTTCCCTAACAGAAAAGTAAGGAAATTATACAAAGAAAAGATGTAACATGTGTGTTTATTCCTGATTGTCACACAAGAGTTACTGAGTAGTTATTACAGATTTTTGTGCCTGTGCTCTCTTGTCTCTCTGCAGACGTTTGTGTTTGCCAAAAAGCCTGTATCTGATTGCCTTCTCCAGTTAAGGAATGAATAGTTCAAACGAGTACGGAGTGTCCTGACCCCATCTTTCAGTGCTTCCAAGATGAAAGAAGTGAGAAAATAAAGTTCTCATTAAGTGGGATAAGATAAGATAAGATAAGGTAAGATAAGATACATGACATCACATCTCATCTTTTGGTGCTTATCCGGGTTTGGGTCGTGAGTGCAACATTCTGAGACGGGAAGGCCAAATTTCTCACCCCAGTCACCTCTTCCAGCTCATTTGGGGGGGGGGGGGGGGCAAAACATTCCCAAGCCAGCTGAGAGATGTCGCCTTTCTATTTGAAGGAAATGCATGTCTGCCATTTGCACGTGTGACCTCATTCTTTTGGTCACTCTCCAGAGCTTGTGACCATAGGTGAGAGTAGGACGTAGACCGGTAACTCGAGAGCTTCACTTTTCTCCTAAGCTCTCTCTTCTCTCTTGCAAACTACTCATGAACAACATCCCAAGATACTTAAATCCCTCCACCTGGGACAGTAACTTGTCCATGACCCAGAGTGGGCACTCCACTCTTTTCCAGCTGTGAACCATGGTCTTGGATTCGGAGGTGCTTATTCTCATTCGTGCCGCTTTGTACTCACAAACCGCTCCAGTGCAAGCTGGAAGTCACCACCTAATGAAGCCAAAAAGCTAAGATGAAATCTTGAGGCCACCACCCCACCACCACCTGGATACGTCTAGATATTCTGTCCATGAAACACCCAACACATCCAGGTTTTTGCTGCAGCCACTGCCTGAGCCGTGTTCTGCTTGGTCTATTGGCACCCATAAGCTGTTCCTGGAGTCCCACAGTCTAACCAAGCCTGATAGGATTCCTTCTTCAGCCTGATGCCTCCTTTTACCTCCGGTGTCCACCATTCAGTTTGTTTACCACCATGACAGGTACAAACCACCTTACAGTTGCAGCTCAGTGCAGCAGCCTCAGCTATGGAGGTGCTGAACATGGTCTATTCGGACACCCTCACTACACGTTTGGGTGCACCATGTTTGTCCAGCATCCTCCCTCCCCACCTGATCCAACTCACCACCAGGTGGTGATCAGCTGGCAGTTCCTCTCTTCACCCGAGTGTCCAGAACATACAGCCACAGATCTGATGATACAATAATAAAATTGATTGAAATTTATGTTTGAACATGGTGTTCATTATAGAAAAACTGTCAAGTAACAAACCATAAGTTTGGTTTGTTACTAAGTCTAGTAACAAAACACCAGTCACGGCCCTCCAAGCCTCACTGTCGTTGCCCATATGAGACTTGAAATGTGCCAGTAGAACGCACCCCACCCAGAGACTCCAAGAAGGCCAGGTACTCAAGCTGTCATTTGGTGCATAGATGCAGACAAAAGTCAGGACATGTTCCCCATCTTGACGGCGTAGAGAACCAACCCTCTCGTCCATTGGGAAAATCTCCAATGTAAGGGCAGAAAGCGAAGGGGATAACAGGATACCCACCCCAGCCCACTGCCTCTCAGCGAGAGCAACTCCAGGCTGGAGTCCAGCCCCTCTCCAGGAGACTGGTTCCAGGGCCCAAGCCATGCGTTGAGGTGAGCCCAACTATACAGGGAGTGCAGAATTATTAGGCAAGTTGTATTTTTGAGGAACAAGGTTTTATTATTGAACAACAACCATGTTCTCAATGAACCCAGAAAACTCATTAATATCAAAGCTGAATGTGGTTTGGAAGTAGTTTTTAGTTTGTTTTAGTTTTAGCTATTTTAGGGGATATCTGTGTGTGCAGGTGACTATTACTGTGCATAATTATTAGGCAACTCAACAAAAACAAATATATACCCATTTCAATTATTTATTCTTACCAGTGAAACCAATATAACATCTCCACATTCACAAATATACATTTCTGACATTCAAAAACAAAACAAAACAAATCAGCGACCAATATAGCCACCTTTCTTTGCAAGGACACTCAAAAGCCTGCCATCCATGGATTCTGTCAGTGTTTTGATCTGTTCACCATCAACATTGCGTGCAGCAGCAACCACAGCCTCCCCAGACACTGTTCAGAGAGGTGTACTGTTTTCCTCCTTGTAAATCATACATTTGATGATGGACCACAGGTTCTCAATGGGGTTCAGATCAGGTGAACAAGGAGGCCATGTCAGATACTTTTTTTCTTCATTTTGTTATTGCCCTTTCTTGCCAGCCACGCTGTGGAGTACACAGAACGCGTGTGATGGAGCATTGTCCAGCATGAAAATCATGTTTTTCTTGAAGGATGCAGACTTCTTTTCTGTACCACTGCTTGAAGAAGGTGTCTTTCAGAAACTGGCAGTAGGACTGGGAGTTGAGCTTGACTCATCCTCAATTGTAAGGAAGAGGCCCCACAAGCTCATCTTTGATGATACCAGCCCAAACCAGTACTCCACCTCCACCTTGCTGGCGTCTGAGTCGGACTGGAGCTCTCTGCCCTTTACCAATCCTCCCACATGGCCCATCCATCTGGCCCATCAAGACAAGACTCTCATTTCATCAGTCCATAAAACCTTAGTCACCAAACAGAGAAAAATCAGTCTTGAGATATTTCTTGGCCCAGTCTTGACATTTCTAAATCTTGTGTGTCTTGTTCAGTGGTGGTCTATCTTTCAGCCTTTCTTACCTTGGCCATGTCTCTGAGTATTGCACACCTTGTGCTTTTGGGCACTCCAGTGATGTTGCAGCTCTGAAATATGGCCAAACTGGACACAAGTGGCATCTTGGCAGCAACAGGAGACTTTTCTCAGTTCATGGGCAGTTATTTTGCGCCTTGAAAATTTTCCTCACTCATTCACAGGAGCCCCTGTTGACTATTTTGAAAAAAATGATGATTGTTCGATGATCACGCTGGTCAGAAGCTTTGCAATTTTAAGACTGCTGCATCCCTCTGCAAGATATCTCACTATTTTTGACTTTCACCTGAGCCCGTCAAGTCCTTCTTTTGACCCATTTTGCCAAAGGAAAGGAAGTTGCCTAATAATTATGCACACCTGATATAGGGTGTTGATGTCATTAGACCACCCCTTCTGATTACAGAGATGCACATCACCTAATATATTTAATTGGTAGTAGGCTTTCGAGCCTATACAGCATCAGTAAGACAACATGCATGGAGAGGATGATGTGGACAAAATACTCATTTGCCTAATAATTCTGCACTCCCTGTAGCCGGTATCATTCAACCTCAAGCACTAGCTCAGGCTCTTTCCACAACAGAGAGGTGACATTCCATGTCCCAATCGCCTGCGTCCAGCCATGCCCCATGGGCTAAAGCATAGAACACCACGCACCCTCTACAGGCCTGACTCCAGGGTGGTGTCCCAGTAACCCTATGCAGCGCAGGGTAAACTGTTCCCTTGCTTTTGCACTGACAACAGTTGTCTGAATTGCCCTTCATCTGGTTCCTCACCCAGGACCAATTTGACATGGGAGACCCTACCAGATTGCAAAAGCCTCCTGACAACATAGGATCCCAACTGACAACTGTAATTTAAGTAGCTGTGGTAGTGGTGTTTATGGAATTACATGGACCTTTCCCCCATTTTTTATGTTTATGGACCCATTATGATTCACTGAAGTGTTTATAGGACTATTTTGCATCCGTCATTATCTCCCCATTTGAGTGTAGATGGTTCTGCTCATCAACACAGCCACTGATGCCCTGATGAAGAATTTGCATGTCTACGCTGAGTCAGGAGAGGCCTTTGATATCCACAGGTAAGTACATAAACAATGAGGAAAGCCTAATTTTTTTTGTCATTGTTCATATTTCTAAAATGTTTTACTATTTTGCAGATACTTTGGTTGCTTTACCATGGATGTTATTGCCAGTGTGGCATTTGCAACTCAGGTGGACTCACAGAATAACCCAGGTGACCCGTTTGTCCAACACGCTCAGATTGCCTTCATCAATGATTTCTTCAAGCCTGTCTTGTTACTTTTCTGTGAGTCATTATTATAACACAATTGAATTTCAGATATTCATATAGGACATTAAAAGAGAAAGTTGATCACAAAAAATTGTAAGGAAGAATTTCAGAAAGGTTAAATAGATTTAGAATATGCCAAAGAAGTGTTTAAGCATTTTTGTTGATATACCTGTGTATACATTTGGCATTTCTCTGCAGATTTGTGTGTTTCTGTCTTTAGTTGCTTTTCCCTCCATCATGGCTCCTCTGTCGAGGTTCATACCCAACAAAAGACAAGACAAGATGAATCATTTCTTCATTAACAGCATTCACAAAATCACCAAACAGAGAGAGGAGCAGCCTCCTGAGCAGGTTGTGAGCTGGATGTGACTTCTGTGGAAGACTACAAAGCTCTCCAGAAATATGAAAAAGAGAAATTTTCAACATTCCCAAATCTGTGCGTGGCTTTGAAAGGGTCATTTTCCTATCCTTTTTATTTATTTCTTTTACATGTAGAGGCGGAGAGACTTCCTTCAGCTGATATTAGATGCTCGAGCCACCGAAGAGAGTGTGCCATTGGAGCACTTTGACACATCCAATGACACTGATGAGATCGGTGGCAACAACCAGGAGACCCAGCCTTCGGGCACAGTTCAGGAAAATGACCCTCCTCATTCACAGGAGCCGTCTGTCAGGCGTCCACAGAAAAAGATGATGACTGAGGATGAGATTGTTGGTCAGGCTTTCACGTCTTCCTCCTGGCAGGCTATGAAACCAGTAGCAACACTCTGGCTTTCACCTGCTACCTCTTGGCCCTCCACCCTGAATGTCAACTCAGAGTCCAGAAAGAGGTGGATGATTTCTACACTAGACATGTGAGTGTTTTACAGTTGGTTCTGATCTATTTTGATTCATGCGATTGTGGACAGTTATTGATTGTCATGTTGTGGTGATTTGCTTTGTAGGACTCACCTGATTACACAAATGTCCAGGAGCTGAAGTATTTGGACATGGTTATATGTGAAGCATTACGCCTCTACCCTCCTGGATTCAGGTAAAGAAGGATGTAAATTGGGGCTACAGTGGGGTAGCTGTGGTACGCTGTGATGTAGGAAGATTTTCAGCATTGTCCCTTAATTAGCTTTTCATGGGGTATAGCCATAATGCTATCATCAGGAAAAACTCTATTCTTCTTCTTATTATTATTATTGTTATTATTATTATCATCATCATTATTATTATTATTACTGTTGAAAGATTAAAGATGGGTTCAACAATGCAGATGTTTTCTGACCTTTTGACATTTGGGTTAAGCTCTGTTCACATTTGGATGCAGATGCATTAAAAATGCTTTTGTAGCTATCATTACATTTAAACTCTTCTTCTTTGAATGGAGCTATTTACAGAGAAATAGAGAGCAGGGGAGACAAGAGAAACAATGGCAACTATGACGGCAAAAAGCAATAGAGCTTAAAAGTCCAAATAAATTAAGGAAATAACAGTTTTGATAATGATGTTAAATTTACTTTCACTGTTTTCCCCCCCTTTAGTTTCTCTGGTGGTGGCAGTGGTCAGGGAATTACATAATGTAATAAAGTAAATAAAGTTACAGCTCTTCTGTCGATACTGTGTGAGACCATTCTGTAACTGTGTAATTCTGAAATTCTCCCACTAAGGTTGCACGAGAAATAGACCATGACTGTGTGGTGAATGGTCAGCAACTTCCTAAAGGAGCAATACTGGAGATCCCTGCAGGCTTCCTCCATTATGACCCAGAACACTGGCCAGAGCCAGAGTTCTGTCTGAAACTAGTAAAAAGACTGACTTGTGACGCCAGTTAAATGTTGACTTATTAACATGATTTCAGCTGTATATTAACAACACATGAAATATTTTTCTGTACAGTGGTACAAATACAATTTTTAAAGTGTGGTAAACACTTTTGTGTAGTGACATTATCACATCTGCAACCCACAAATACAACCTCAATTCAAAAAGGTGGGACACAGTGTAAAATGTACACATGCATTCATTTACAAATCTTATAAACCCATAATTTATTCAAAATTGAACATTTAAACTGAGATATAGCTTGATTTTGAATTTGTTGGAAGTTGGGACATTGCAGCGTTAGTAGTTAGTAGTATCAGTTAGTAGTATCTCCTCTTTTTAACAACAGTCTGGAAACTGAAGAGACCAGTTGCTGGACTTGGATTGAGAGTTTCGCTTTCATGCTCAGCTCTTTCTTTACCACAACGGACCGATGCAGCCTCCACATCACTTCAGCAGTGGTCCCAATCTGCCTGTCAATTTCCCACTCCCTTCTTCCCTCAGAAGCAACTCGTCCCTAAAAAGAGTAGGCACTCCACCCTTTTCAGCTAAGAACCATGGCCTCCACCTTGGAGCTGTGATTCTCATTCTTGCCACTTTACACTCGGCTGGGAACCACTCCAGTGAGAGCTGGAGACAACCACCAGATGAAGCCAAGAGACCCACATCATCTGTAAATAGCAAAGATGAGATTCAAAGGTCACCAAAATGGAAGCCTTCTGCCACATGGATATGCCTAGAAATTCTTTCCATAAAAACTATGAACAGAACTGTATCATGTAATATTTTTCATGTAGTTAAATATCTCAGTTCAAGATAACAGTAGTTTATGCCATTGTATAAAGTAGCAGGAGAAATTTGTCTCATTAAGAATGCGGTCTTTTAGTTTCCAATGCTTTTCATTCAACTTAAAAAACAACAACTTGCTGGTGATCCTCAGGTTTACCCCAGAGGCTAAGGCCAGTCGACATCCATTTGTATACCTACCATTTGGGGCTGGCCCCCGTAACTGTGTGGAAATGAGGCTTGCCCAGCTTGAAATCAAACTGGCTTTAATGCATCTGTTCCACAACTTCAACATCACTGCCTGCTCTAGGACTGAGGTAGGTTTGACTTAGAGCTGCTCAGCAAATCTCATGAATGTTCATTAACAGCCAGTCCTAAAAAAAGATGTTTATTTTATCAAGGGCACTCTTTTTTTTCAGGTTCCTCTTGAGTTGAAGTCATTAAGCACTCTTGGTCTTAAAAATGGTGTTTGTGTGAAAATTTCCAGAAGGAGCAAGTGAGATGGTCTGCTGACTTCTCTATCAAATGACTGGATCATTTTCACCAGACTGCAAAATAAGTTCAACTGTCCTAGTTCAAGTTAATCCAATATTTGGGAGATGCTTGAAAAATCGCAACATTTAAATATTTTAAATTTGAATGTACTAAATATAATAAGGAATTTACTGCAGATTAATTCAAATGTTTTAGAAAATATTAACTGTAATTTAGTGACTGGAACAGTTTGACAATTTACATATCAAATGGAAGAAATGCCACATGAGAAAATATTTCACAATAAGATTTTTTTGTATTGATGCACATATATTAATAAACACTTTATTGCAGTTTTTATGCGCTTGTTGTTTACAACATTGAATGAATCATTTTTCACAGGAAAGTTGATCCAATGAATCACTCACTGTCTCTTTCAACCAGTGTGAGGAATTGCGACAGGCAGCCTTATGATTTCAGTCCTGATTTTGTCAGCAGAATTGCACAAATAATCAAATGGCTCCATTCCATGATATCTTGTAAAAAGATGGAGCATGGGTAAAGGAGGCACATGTTAATTTTGTCACATTAAATCACGAATGTTATTCACCTGCTTCACCTACTTTTTGTGCGAACGTTGCAAATAAATGGTTTATCCTTAAATTTTAATGGTCAGTGTACTTGATCTGACACCAGCTGAGTTACAAACCACCAAAACACACAAGAAATGGAAATCGTCTGTGTCCCAGTCTAAAGGAGAATTACGCTATATTTGCTGTGACCTGAAATGAAACCCACATTCTGTACATGGTGATCTATCTGTACCAAATACCCAGAAACGACAGAAAAAGACTCTGTCCAATACCATCCAGAAAAAAAAATCATTGAATATTTTAAATATATTCTGTAAAAGTAACAACGTTATGTTTGCTATTATCATCTTGTGCTTCCGTACGAAATAAATGGGCCTGTTTAACGTAACAATGTCACAAACCGCTGTCTTCTCTGGGAAATGCAAGAAGAGCCTTTCCACTCCGGTGCAGATGGCGGCAGTAGACGACACAGCTTCCTATGGAGTGACGAGCTATTGTCAAAAAGAGGAAGACGTGACCACAATATTTACAAAACCTGGGCGAAGGACGAAGAATAGGATGTGAGGTGAGTGTATGTTTCCCATATGCTGAATGTTGCAATGTTAATATTATAAAGACATAAGTAATAGAAACATGTTAGTGATATTAGTTAGATGGAAACCTCCTTTATTTCATCAGCGAGCTAACCTAGCATCACATGATGATAAATGAGTTGTGCGCCACAGGTAAGGACGGCAGGGTAGGTCAGGTTTCACTTGTTCCGTGGGTAATGGTTCCTACAGGTCCATCGAAAGTATTTATATAAAATGACTTTTACCTCGCTATATAACACTCTGGTTTCTCTGCTGTGGTGATTCCCAATGTTTCTGTCTGTTTTTATGTCTTATAACTTTACTTCAGTTGGTAAATAAACTGTAGGCAACAAAGTTTATGAAGGTGTTATACATATATATATATATATATATATATATATATATATATATATATTAAAGACCTGTTTTGCAAGTATTTTTATGACTTCCTGTTTTTGTACGTACATTAGAATCAATCTAGCTCTTTTTGTTCACTTAAACCCTTTTTCTTGTTTTTCTGTGCAGGAACTTTCACCTCATTCTGATGATAGAAAAGTGAGAGATATTCCAACATGCAGGCTGTAGGTGACTTTCTAAACGTGTTCAACATTGAGGTCAGCGGAATATCTGTGACCCTCAGCCTCTTCCTCATTTTCCTCGGTCTCCTCTACTGGTGAGTGGACGAATGTTGAGTATTTGTTTATTTATGATGGACAGTCGGACAGTTTTTGGATAATGACACATTTTAAGTCAGTTTTTCTCTGTACTCCACCTGGAATTAAAACCATATTATGTTTATTTGTGACATATTGTTCTGCTGTGAAAATACAGCAATATATTTTATATGTTACATATTATGTATATCCACAGTCACCCATTTTCATAGACTCAAAGGTAATTGGACAATTGACTGATAGGCAGGGGAGGCCTGTTCCCACATTATTTCATGGCAAACTAAACACTTAAGAGATCTGGAGTTAACTATTAATTTTGGCCGCTGTTCACTGGAATTTTTAATATGAGATGTCAGTGAAGGAAAAGGTATCATTGGGATGAAAAATTAAAATAAACCTATCAAAGAGACTGAAAAAAACTTCAGGAGTGGCCAGATCAACAGTGATTCAAGTTAGTCGTCTGATTTCAACCCAGTAGATCATAATAATACCCCCAAACAAGCACCAACCGAGGGCAGCTACAGTAAATCCCTAGCAGAACATCTCAAGGAAGGAAATCCATCTAGTGATGGCTATGAGTTCTGGACTTAAAAACAATATTGTACATTTAAATTATGTTAGTTTGTCCAATTATTTTTTTGAGCCTCGATAAATGGAAGAGTATGTATGCAAATAGTTGTAATTCCTTAATAATGTAATACAATGCTTTTGTTAAACTCTTTGATTCACTGTGGAGGTGTACAGGAAATGCGTTATTAGAACAAAATGTATGGTCCTAAGTTAACAATATGTAGACCAAAGGACTATAAGGATGGTGTGGATAGCATTTAACTGAATGTTGTATCTGTGTTCCTTAATGTGCTTGATGTTTAATCCTTTCATTCACAACACATCATCACATTTCTGCCCTTTTGCCTGTAGGTATTCAGTCCACCCCTTCTCAGTCCTCTCACGATGTGGCATCAAACATCCAAAGCCAGTGCCTTTCTTTGGCAACTTATTCATGTTTCAGCAGGTAAGATACAGTGTAACAAAGGAAGACCAGAATTACCTTCAACATCTGTTTCATTTTGCAATAAACTGGGATGGCTTAAAGGTTGCAATCTACATCTATTGTCATTTTTTGAAATATTCTGATGCAGTGAAGTAAAAATACAGAATCAGTAAGACTTTATTTATCCCCAAGGGGCAATTAAGAAAAACGGCATGCAGACCTCATGCTTGAACAGCACTGCAAGTAGCAACTGCGATGGCCGGGAACTGAACCCAGGTCAACTGCTTGGAAGGCAGCTATGCTCGCCACTATACCACCATTGCTGAGTAATATGCAACATTTGTTCTATTAAACTGGGATTAAGCTCCTGTTTAAACGTTTTATTTTCAGTTTTTATAGGGTTGTCAGTTGACCATTATGTTTTATAAATTGATCACTTATAAAGTCATGGCTGTGATAAGCCGATGTGCTGTTAACCTTCTCTGCGATTTCAGTTATACAAACAGTAAATAATGTGGATATTTTTAGTCTGTCTGATGTTTTTTTTTCCACATTCTTTTCAGGGTTTTTTCAAACCTATGACTTATCTAATAAAAACACATGGTAGAGTTTGTGGGTAAGTAAAAAAAAATCAGCATCTACTGAAATTACTATTGTGGAAAAATAGCAAACTGAACATTTGCAAAGAGATCAGTACACCTGGAATTTTTTTTTTTTTTATAACAGCATTGACACAGAAACTAATAATAACTCGTCCTGCTGCGTCTGCTTTCTATGTAGTTCTAGGAGTATTCCTCCCACAGAAACAGAGACACCTACTGATAAAGAATGCACAAAAATGGACTCATTACCTTGGATTTAGATTAATAGCTGTTTATCTTTTATTTCTGTGCATGCACCATTTGACCAACGTCAAGTTTGAAAAAGTAGATACAATGATGATCTGAACATTTGAATTTTTCTGCATTCTGAAATGACGCGAATACTTTACTTGGCATCAAAGGTTTTTGTTTGTTTTGGCTGGTATCTCACTCATATGGTATACATTGGCATATTTCAGGTATTATCTGGGGCGCAGACCAATTGTGATAATAGCGGATCCTGATATGCTCAGACAGTTGATGGTCAAGGACTTCAGTAGCTTCCCTAATAGAATGGTGAGGACATTAGACAGAGCGTTTAGATGCACGATGTGTGTTTAGTCATTATTTCCACATGACCTTACTTCATGGGCTGTAATGAAATTTTGTGCTTGTGGTCTTGTCTCATTTTTGCAGGCTTTTCGCTTTGCCACCAAGCCCATGACTGACTGTCTACTCATGCTGAGGAATGAACAATGGAAGCGAGTACGGAGCATCTTGACCCCATCCTTTAGTGCTGCCAAGCTGAAAGAAGTGAGACATTAACATTTCTATTACTTGGGAAAGCATTGTTACAAAATGCATTGCAAAGTATTTGAATTTTCTATTTGGTGATGTGATGACTCACTAAAGGGTTTTGGCAGGACTGGTTTGAATCTTTCATGATTTATCTTTTTGGGTATAGATGGTTCCATTCATCAACATAGCCATCGATGCCCTGATGAAGAATTTAAATGGCCACGCTGAGTCAGCACAGGCCTTTGACATCCACAAGTAAGAACAACAACAAAAAAAACCAATTGCTGAAAAAATCATTTTTTGTAATTTTTCAATCTTCTCGTTTATTTATTTATTTGTTTGGGTATATGTTTTCCTACAGGTGCTTTGGCTACTTTACCATGGATGTTATTGCCAGTGTGGCATTTGCAACTCAGGTGGACTCACAGAACAACCCAGATGACCCGTTTGTCCACCACGCTCAGATGTTCTTCAATTTTTCCTTCTTCAGGCCCATTTTGTTGTTTTTCAGTTAGTCATTAATATTACTTAAGTATTACTTGAATTATAGATATTTATATAGGACATTAAAAGATGAAGATGAATATATTTAGGAATATGAGAAATTGTACATAGTTTTGGATTATGCCATAGAAGTTTTTGGAATTGTAATTCATTTTAATCAGTGCGAATGGTTGTCTGTCCCTGTGTGTTGTTTTTAATTAATTAGAAGATTTATAGAGGAAGACAATAAGATATATTATTTATTGCATTGATCAGAAATGTTGTTTAGATTTCAACTTTACCACAGTGTTATCGGGAATTCTTAATCATTTTTTAGTGGCAAAGGTTTTTTTGGGGGGGGGTTTTTTTTTAGGCATTTCATAATTACATCTGCGAATTTGTGTCTTTCTGTCTTCAGTGGCTTTTCCTTTCCTTGCCGCTCCCATGGCAAAATTTATCCCCAACGAAAGACGAGATAAGATGAATAATTTCTTCATTAACAGCATTCAGAAGATCATCAAACAGAGAGAGGCGCAGCCTCCTGAGGAGGTGACTCTCAGACATTAGTCACTCTGTGTCTAATTGCTGTAAAAGGAGCCGTCTCCCTTCATCATTAGTTTGAAATAAATATTTACCATTTTCTTTTTTTTTTCTTTTTACATGTAGAGACGTAGAGACTTCCTTCAGCTGATGTTAGATGCTCGAACCACCAAAGAGAGTGTGTCATTGGAGCACTTTGACACATCAAATGACCCCGAGGAGATCGAACACAGGAACCAGGAGACCCAGCCTTCGGGCTCGGTTCAGGAAAATGACCCTCCTCATTCACAGGAGCCGTCTGTCAGGCGTCCACAGAAAAAGATGATGACTGAGGATGAGATTGTTGGTCAGGCTTTCGTCTTCCTCCTGGCAGGCTATGAAACCAGTAGCAACACTCTGGCTTTCACCTGCTACCTCTTGGCCCTCCACCCTGAATGTCAACTCAGAGTCCAGAAAGAGGTGGATGATTTCTACACTAGACATGTGAGTGTTTTGCATTGTGGTGCTTTGTTTTGTTTTGGGGTTTTTTGCTGCATGTTATTGTGGACAGTGATCGATTATATTCTTGCTACTGTTGTTGAAGGAATCACCCGATTACACAAATGTCCAGGAGCTGAAGTATTTGGACATGGTTATATGTGAAGCATTACGCCTCTACCCTCCTGGATTCAGGTAAAGAAGAATGTTAAGTGGAAACGAGGTGGCATTTTTATAGCACTTTGGAGGATAGGCCATATTTAACCATACATGTATACCATACAACATAGAGATAAAATGTACATGTCACTGTTTCTCTTGAATATACTGCTTTGCAAGAGTAGGTTGGGCCCATTGGGGAAGGGAGAATGGTGCCATGGCCCACCAAACACTGACCGTCAGATTTAAGGTGGCTTCATTTGAAAGACGCAGATGTTAAAAAAAGAAATGATGCAGATATTTTGGTCTATTATTTGGAATCTTGCAGCTTCAGCTGTTAGAGGGATTAAATGCGTGGTAACTGTTGTTACATGTAGCCTAAAAGTAATGTAACAAGTTGCAATCCACTTAAAACTTTAGCTGTCTTTCTTTTACACTGTTGCACACGTACAGACAGAAACACAGTAATTTTGGCAGGGTGCTCTAAATAATTGACGCACTGCTGATCTACTGGGATTTTTGTGCACCATCCCTAGGGTTTAATGGTCCTGTATAGAAACAATATCCAGTTAGCAGCAGTTCTCTGGGTGAAAATGCTGATGTCAGAAGTCTGAGGAGAATATCCAGGCTGCTTTGAGCTGATAGAAAGGAAAGAGTAATTCAAATAACCACTCACTACAGCTGAGGTATGCATCTCTGATTGCACAGCACATTGAATCTTGAAGCAGGTAGTTTTACAGGAGGAGAAGATATTTGAGTTGCCTCTCCTGTAACCTGAGAACAGGACAGTGAGGCTGAAGGTCACACGGGCTCACCAAAATGACAGAAGATTAGAAAAATATTGCCTGCTCTGATCAGTTGGATATTTGGATGGTGTTGTATTTCTTGCACAGCATTAAAGCCTGCAGTCATCCTGCCTTGTATCAACAGTTCAGGCTGCATGTGTTGTAATGATGTGGGGGATATTTTCCAGGCACACTTTGGGCCCCTTATTGCTAGCTGAGCATTATTTAAATGTCACTATCTGTCTGAGTATTGTTGCTTATCATCTCCATTACTTTATGTAAAAGAAAGTTTTCAGGCTCTTTGCTGTCCTGTGATAAAGTAAATCGACCCCATGATTCAGTAGCTCATAGAACCAGATGTATAAGGAATCAATGTTGCTTCAGTCTTTCTCATTGCTTGGCTAAGATTAACAACTGTCTTGAATTATTCCAGTTGTGAATAAACTTGCTTACTACAGAACAACAGACCTGAAATTGTTTGGAAATGATTTCTAACCATGCCTATATTGATGAACAGGAACAATAGCTTCTCTAAACTCATACTTTTCCTCCTTGGCACTGAGTTAACACGAACCCTTTTATATCTTTATAAAGGTCAAATTATTGATCAATCAATAAAATGCATTTGATTAACTGCACCTAGCTGCTAATTACCCTCTTAACTCAAGAAGTATGTAGTTTTTCACTGGACTGCAGAGACCTGTGAAAGATTTTTTTGACTTTAAATTAAAAGCTATATATAATGATTTTCTTTTAAATATAATTTAATTGTATTACGTTATTTCCATATTTTGTTTCCCATTAAGGTTTGCACGAGAAGTTGACCATGACTGTGTAGTGAATGGCCAGTTCCTTCCTAAAGGAATAACAGTGGAGATCCCTGCAGGCTTCCTCCATTATGACCCGGAACATTGGCCAGAGCCTGAGAAGTTCATCCCAGAGAGGTGCTTCAGTCTAATTCTAATAAATGACAAACAGAGCATATTCAGATTTAAAAATATCAACACTTGTAACTAACTTTGAAGTCAATCAAATGTTGATGTAATAACATTAATACAAGACAGATATTAACAACATAAAACTAGAATATTTGCAAATCGGCATCATAATTACCTCAGCATAATCACACCTAAGGTGTTGTTCATCCATCTGTCTGGTGAAAGTACACCATGTGCAGCGCTCAAATGACATGGCTGTGTGCCACGTCTCTGATCAAAGTCAAAGTACAGTGTACTAATTATACATTTTAATGCAGTAAAATAATCACTATTTGCCATTACAATGATCTGCTGCCTCCCAGCAGACCACAGCACAGTACACTATGCTCGCCACGACTGAGAATCTCCGTAATTTTTCTGCAGACATTGAAAGATCTTAGCCTTCACTTTCCCTTTTTGTATACAACCTCTGTGTTGACCTTTGGATATACAGTGGCTTGCAAAAGTATTTGGCCCCCTTGAACTTTCCCACATTTTGTCACATTACAGCCACAAACATGAATCAATTTTATTGGAATTCCACGTGAAAGACCAATACAAAGTGGTGTACACGTGAGAAGTGGAACGAAAATCATACATGATTCCAAACATTTTTTACAAATGGTGTGCGTAATTATTCAGCCCCCTTTGGTCTGAGTGCAGTCAGCTGCCCATAGACATTGCCTGATGAGTGCTGATGACTAAACAGAGTGCACCTGTGTGTAATCTAATGTCAGTACAAATACAGCTGCTCTGTGACGGCCTCAGAGGTTGTGTAAGAGAATATTGGGAGCAACAACACCATGAAGTCCAAAGAACACACCAGACAGGTCAGGGATAAAGTTATTGAGAAATTTAAAGCAGGCTTAGGCTACAAAGCCTTGAACATCCCACGGAGCACTGTTCAAGCGATCATTCAGAAATGGAAGGAGTATGGCACAACTGTAAACCTACCAAGACAAGGCCGTCCACCTAAACTCACAGGCCGAACAAGGAGAGCTCTGACCAGAAACGCAGCCAAGAGGCCCATGGTGACTCTGGACGAGCTGCAGAGATCTACAGCTCAGGTGGGGGAATCTGTCCATAGGACAACTATTAGTTGTGCACTGCACAAAGTTGGCCTTTATGGAAGAGTGGCAAGAAGAAAGCCATGTGGGGGACACAGCAAACATGTGGAAGAAGGTGCTCTGGTCAGATGAGACCAAAATTGAATTTTTTGGCCAAAATGCAAAACGCTATGTGTGGCGGAAAACTAACACTGCACATCACTCTGAACACACCATCCCCACTGTCACATATGGTGGTGGCAGCATCATGCTCTGGGGGTGCTTCTCTTCAGCAGGGACAGGGAAGCTGGTCAGAGTTGATGGGAAGATGGATGGAGCCAAATACAGGGCAATCTTGGAAGAAAACCTCTTGGAGTCTGCAAAGACTTGAGACTGGGGCGGAGGTTCACCTTCCAGCAGGACAACGACCCTAAACATAAAGCCAGGGCAACAATGGAATGGTTTAAAACAAAACATATCCATGTGTTAGAATGGCCCAGTCAAAGTCCAGATCTAAATCCAATCGAGAATCTGTGGCAAGATCTGAAAACTGCTGTTCACAAACGCTGTCCATCTAATCTGACTGAGCTGGAGCTGTTTTGCAAAGAAGAATGGGCAAGGATTTCAGTCTGTAGATGTGCAAAGCTGGTAGAGACATACCCTAAAAGACTGGCAGCTGTAATTGCAGCAAAAGGTGGTTCTACAAAGTATTGACTCAGGGGCTGAATAATTACGCACACCCACTTTGTAGTTATTTATTTGTAAAAATGTTTGGAATCATGTATGATTTTTCGTTCCACTTCTCACGTGTACACCACTTTGTATTGGTCTTTCACCTGGAATTCCAATAAAATTGATTCATGTTTGTGGCTGTAATGTGACAAAATGTGGGAAAGTTCAAGGGGGCCGAATACTTTTGCAAGCCACTGTATTAGAAAGATCCTTTTTAGTCACCATGGGCAACCGTTCATTATCCTTGTGGTGAACCACAAGGTTTAATTTCATGTCCCAGTTTATTTTCTGATGATTAAGTAGCATTAAAGAAAACACACAATATCTCTTCATACTATGACGATAACACACAGATATACCTTTCTATAAGACTGTGTGCCTCTAAAAGGCCAGCTGCTGTTTTAAACAGTTTAAAAATAAACCTTAAGCCTGTTGCCAGTAACCTAGTTGTTCAGTTTGACTCTGTCCTTTGAGTTTTGAGCTTCACGTTGAAAAAGATGCCTGGTCTTGCTTTTTCCAAATTAAAATTATCTCTAAAATGAAACACATAACTGACAGAATGATTTTGTATTGGCACTGCCTTTAATTCTCCCCCAAAGCAATCTAACCTGTGGATTATCCCCAGGTTTACACCAGAGGCCAAGGCCAGTCGACATCCATTCGTATACCTACCGTTTGGGGCCGGCCCTCGTAACTGTGTGGGAATGAGGCTCGCCCAGCTTGAAATCAAAATGGCTTTAGTGCGCCTGTTCCACAGCTTCAGCATTGTGGCCTGCTCTGAGACCAAGGTATTCATTTATTATTTTGTACTAAAATGTGTATGTAATGTACATATTTGGACAGTCAGTATAATAATGACCATAGAGGAGATGACTGGACATTAGAAAGTGCCGTAACTTTCAAACAATTCACTTATAATTTGTCAGCTGCCTTCATATTTGCTGTGATGTTTACATACATATGTAAAGATGCACTTCTTTTGTCTTTAGGTTCCTCTGGAGTTGAAGTCATCAAGCACTCTTGGACCTAAAAATGGCATTTTTGTGAAAATCACAAGAAGGGACCAAAGAGATGGTCCATTCAGTTCTCCATCAGATGATTAGACACTAACCTGAGGGTCAGGGTCTTAATGTATCATACCTTTCCTTTGATTTACAGCAAAATATTTCCATAGTTACTGACATTCTGCATACCTCAATGATTCAGCCCACACAGTGATGTGAAAAGTCGATGATAATGATAATATTGCCGCTGTAATGATAAAGACAGTGGCACAAAAGTGCTGTTGATCCAAGTGCTCTTTACCGGTCTCTCTCTTTTGGATACAGTTTAGGTCTTTTTGAACTCCCTGCTGATGGGTGCACCATGCAGGTTATTCATTTGTGAGTGTGCTACAACACAACTCTGAATGGCACTTCTCACAGTCACATATTTCCACTTTAAGTGAGTCGAATTTACAAAAGAATAACATATTTTTGGCAAAAAAGTTGGTTTTTGTTACTGATACACTGAAATCTTTGATGGAGCATGCAGTGGTCGTAACTCTGTGCCACCAAAGCTGCTATTTGAGGGTGAAGTAAGTGGTTTTATAATAGGAAAGAAAATCTTTGTTGTTTTGTTCCTGATGACCCTTGTCACTGTTACATGTTACAATATTACATGTCTCAGGATGTGAAACACTCACTGCACTTTAAGTCTGTGGGACAAAACATTAGAATCCTTTAATTACCTGTGTTGATGAACTCGTTCATTGTTGTTATTGCACCTTTTTGGAACATCACAGTTTCCTATACTCATATCCAATCTGTCAATTTTGATTTTTGGCCATTACTTGAGAAACTGCAGTGCTGAAATGTTATTAGGCCTCAATATAAATGATCTAAAAGTGTTTTATTGATGATTCATTCAAATCTTTCTAAGAAACAAAAGGATCTGTTTAATTGATTTACATATAAAATGGGTGAAATGCAGCTTGTTGTTGATGCACATATATAAATAAAGTGGTAACATTGCTCCTTTTTTCAGTTTTGCAATGTGTTTATTTTGCAACAAAACAAACAATCCAATCTTATCTTAACACCAGATCATCTGTTGTCCTTGCTAAGGCTTGCACTGATGTACTTTGCTAAGCGTTTCTGCCTAAGGATATACTTCAAGCATGAAAGCAGAAATTTTGTGTGGAAAAGTTTCAAGTGCAAAATAAGGATTTTCTGATACATTTCAGGAAAAACCATTAGAATGATTTCAAGTTAAGTCCCTTATCAAGATAATATTATAATACTGAAAATACTGCATACTGTAATCTAATAGTTTGCTAGTTTTATAGTAACCTTTCTCACTCTCAACTTCTGATACATTATGATTAAAAGATTTCGAAGATTTGTAGAAATCACCACAATTTCACAAGGCCGATGACTGCGACTTATTGAACTGCAATCAGAAAGTATCATGCAGGCAGCCTGGGCTTTTAATAATATTTGCTGTAAAATTCCTAAATAATTGTCATCTTTTAGGAATGATTTGAATTTTCTTAAGCCCAAAATAGTTGAGGAGTTGCTGTAATGCGAAGCGCACATGTTAAATATAGCAGAGCTGATTTTTCTCTCTGTGGTCAGACGACAGTGCTTTGTGTTTCTGAGACACACCAAATATTTATAAACCTGCTCTTATTTTCTTTCAGAAACTGGTTGAATTTTGTCTCTAGCACAAACGGTAACAGAGTTGAAAAAACTTACATGACACTGCATTTAAAACGGACATGAGAAATCCCTGTCACTGTCACTGAGCATGTCACAGGAATAAGAAGGTACATTTAAAATTAAAGGCTATTTATACATATGAGCTCTGAATAATCAAAATGTAAAATGAAAACCTGTGGAGTGTTCATTAGTTGCATTTTTTAAACATTTTGTCATTATCTGTGTTAACTATTAAATTATTTTAATCATTTTTCTACATTTGCAAAATTCTAAACTTTCAAATCCACCACGAAACTAAAGAACATCTCATCCACAGAGTTTCACTAGTCTGGCAAAATTGCGACTTATGAGTAGTTGATAATGTATTCTGGGTAAATCTGCTGTTTTTCAAAGACAACATAAATGCTGGGGTTGTCCTCAGAGTCAACGCAACTATCATAGAGAGTTCTTCCGTCTGATTTTAGCGGTGGGCGAACGTACGTGCTTCTCCCCTTGGTGTATTCGCCTACCAGGACCAGGGCAACAAACATAATCTTCTTTGGAGTTGCTCTGACACTGGCATATCTGTCAGAGTAAGATGCATCTCTGGCAAAGTAGCTCCCTAAAAATAAAAAAGTGTTACTGTTAATATAGTCCAAAGAAAAAAAAATGCTAGTGATTTAGTACTCAAGAGTTTTCTGGTGTTCATTTTGAGGAAGATGCATTCCTTTTATGGCTTTCCGGTATCAAATTTTAGCTACAATGTGTCCATTACACTACAAAAAGTGATGAAAAGATTGCTTTGCTGTACCTTTGCCATAGGCTGTGCCATGGACCCCACACATCCTCCAGTCAAAGTTTTGCTCACAGATGGCCTCTATCAGAGACTCATCAGTCCCATGGAACAAATACATCATTGAGGGCTCTCCTCCGTTCCTCCCCTTCATCTGCTCTTTCTGCCTGAACACAGTGTATGCCATTTAAGTGGAAACATCCTTCTTGCAGAGATTTATGTATAAAACCTTTCTGTCTGCATCCAGCTGCTTAATTTAAGATAAAGACTTGATATGAGGGGGGAAAAAACTAATAACCCCATCAGATAGCTAGTGAAGATTCAGCTACTTGCTGTGCCTGGCCAGTACTTAGTCCAACGCCTGCAAAACAGTTTGTTTGTTTTTTGGGGTTGTTTTTTTTTTAAATTTTTAACAGTAAAAAGTTGTGTTGTGTTGCTGCTAAGCTAAGCTACACTGTGTAGAGTAGATTCACTATTTTATCACCTGGTTCCTCCAAAAGTTCAAATCATTTCTTTAAAAAAGCCAAAAATCTCTGTCAGTAATTTACCACTGGAAGACTCTCCAGAGAGATGGGTTCTGGATCCTTTGGATGCTTTTAATTTTTTTCACCGGCATTGTGCGTCTAAATAAAGACTCAATCAGATTGTAATCTGGTGCAGATTGGGAGAGATGTATTAGCTGAAAGACAAGAATAAAGTGCAAATATACAAGTCAACAATAAAAGTAGAAATATGGGTTTAGTGTTTAGTAATACTGAGCACAGGGTTGGGTTGTTGTTTTTTTTAATAGAAGAATGATACCTTGTATCCAAACTCGGGTATGGCATTTTTGTCCCAGTGTGAAGGTACGCTTTCAGCTGTGGAGGAGCTGCAGCTCTTTGATGACGTACTACAGAGAAGACATGCAGTATTCATTTTGTTGGTGAACTCACTTAAGCCAGCAACCAACCACAACCAGAAATATTTGAATAGCCTGAATCAATGTGCACAAGTGGAAGTCAAAATACCTCTTCAGCTTGTCCTCCACGTCATGAGCAGACACAAAGCGAGGCCTCCTCCTGACGTCTCGCTTGGTTTTGAATTTTATATTCTGCTGATACATCGCCTGGTTTCCTGTCGCATCTTTGAAATGGAGAATATATTGCTGTTTGCCAGCACTGAACGGAATCTCTGTATCTCTGTCTTCAAGGTATACATTCTCCAGGGTTTCAGAAGTCACTGATGATTCCTCATCACCCTAAAGAGAACACAACAAGCAATCCACCAAAGTTTAGATTCCAAACATGCCAGTGATTAAATTACTTGGCATATCTAACTATAACACATCTGTTCCCTCAGAAAAGTTCTGTTAAGGGTGGCAAGATCTTCAGACTCAGTGAAAGAATCAAAATGATAAGTCACCTTTCCATATTCCAACCATTTCCCACCATCGTCCTTCCAGTACCAGACCCACTGTGTAGTGAGAATGAAGTGAGGGGGCTTCGAGACAGAGGAGGCAGTGGACAGGCGACGAACTGCAGAGTTTCCATATCTCATGGTCCTGAAGTCCACCGACTGCTCAACAGGGGATGAAGAGCTAAGAGGGACGTAAATTCCATCAAAATTAATGGAAATCTATAGACCTGAGCTCATGTGAATAACAGTAATATGCGTTTAATCTTTTACTGCAGATGCACCACAAACTGTGTGCACTGTACATCTCTGTGTTCGGTTTCTTCATGTACCTTTGAAGAGACAGAAATCTGAAAAGCCCTAAGCTGGACGAAGGTTGATCCATGCAGCTCGTCTCTTTTGCTGGGTCACAGTATGCCTTTTCAATTTCCTCCATAGTGGGCAAGTCCTTCCAGGTTACACCATCAGTGTCTAAAACCTGCCATCTGTAGGGCAGATGCCAATGGACACGTGCACACTTGTCTATGAAAAACACACCAGGCATTCATTTATTAGGCGGTACACATATGGACATAGACCTATACGTGTTAAGATGTTACTGTATTGTAGATATGAAAGGCAGCTTCCATCATCATGATCATTACCTTTGAACCCGCAATGTCTGCGAATGAAATAGAGGCAGATTTCATTTGTGTCAGCATTGCTCAGTGGCTTAGATGGACAAACAGAACTGGTTGGGGATCCAGGATTGCTGTGCGAAGACTGCTGGGAAGGCTGCTGAGGCTGCTGAGTTGAGGTTCTTACCTCTGTTAGCACTAGAGAAGAGACACATTTTTATTGTGTAGATTACTGGTCTTGTTGGTTGACAAAAATCTGTGCAAGACATGTTTTTATAAAATCTGCTTTACCAGTGACACCAGTAGCCTGCCTCTCCTGTTGACCCATGATGATAAATTTATTTCTGTAGATCTTGTGAAGGTTTTCAATATTCTCACGACTGAATCCTCGGAAGGGCTTCATCGCATGTCCATCGAGGCCATGCTTTCTTTTGCACGAAGAGCCAAATTTGCAGTCACCCTGGAAAAAATGCTGGCAGACATGGAGCTTTGTGCACGAGGTGGTGAATTTACATGAGCCGTGCTGACCATTGCCCTTGTTATAATGTGAGCATATCTAAAAGGAATCATAAAGGAGGATGAAGTTCACATATTTTCAACAGAAGAACAAGACAATCTCCACACTTGCCTCCAAGTGCAAACCGCTAAAACATACCTCAGGAAGCAGATAAGGATCATTCTGCAGTAACAGCTGGAACAGCTGTTTCTCTGTGAAATCATGAAGATTGTACTTCTTCAAAAGCTCAGCATTGTATGGAAATGCCACACTGTGTGGATTCTTACACTTCCCTCTGTAAATGACAACATGCCATCCAATTAAAATATTCTGTTTTACTTATATTTTTCAATATTATTGCTTTTGAGTTTAGTGTCTGAGCCAACATATCTATAATTTTACATAGTCAAAAAGCTAATTTAAAGATGTATGCAGTGGTGCTAGTTCAAGTCATTATGCAAATGGACTGTTTATAAGGTAGGGGAAATCTGCATTCAGCTGAGACTACAGAAGTCACATGGATGAGTTTAACGTTTCTCCCACTAAAAACGCCGTATCCAGATGAAGGCATGACCTTCAGCGTGAGCAGTAGGCTCTCTTGATCATTTATTTACATTATGGGTGTGTTGTATTTGGAAAAAAAATGATCAAAGTCCTCTAATTGGACTTTGACTAACTGTCAAATTGCTGCCGTCTTCTGGTCAAAATGCTGCACTACAATCGTGCAAAAATTAGGAAAAAAATGGAGTGACCCAAATTCGTAAAATTCATAATGAATGCGAGGAGCGCAGTCCCCATCAGGCCAAGCTAAAGTCACATTTAACAATTTTGATTACGGTGATCTCCACAATGTTTCATGAAATTCAGCTCGGTTTTTATGTAAAGTCAAAACGAGAGTTCTTATAAGGTCATGGTGCTTATTCCATCATCATTCACTATTTACACTGAGTATTAAAAGCACTTTTCCCCTGTGGGGTTTTAGTTACACCTGTGTTCAGACTGAAGATTAACTGCTCTGGGAATGAGGTCACTATAAAGCACCAATAAGATGACGATACGTTGCAACCATAGGCGATGACTAATAGTAGGAAAACAAACCTGAATCATTTGCTGGGCTTTAAAGTTTAAACCCACGCAAAGCCCTTTTGCGCTCTGCATAGTTTGTTGAAAAACCCCATCGTGAATGATTGAGCACCCTTTTGCTCATTTATGGCGGTGATAACTATCACCAAGTCTTTTTTATGACAGGAAAGCTTTCTAAAAAAAACAAAAAAAAAACAAAAAAAACAAAAACAAAAGTAGGTTACTTACCCGAACGTGCACTCCCCGCAAACATAATACTTGCACAGGTGTAACCCATCGCACTGCGGACACTCTCCAGCTTTTTTCTGACAGAGCCGCAGATTGGTTTTAGCCACTACCAGACTATCCGGGCTGATTATTTTACTTCCCGTCTTTCTGCTTTCTTTAATGGCTATTTTACCATCGTCAAAGAGCACAGTGCGCAGGACCGAATCCGCAACCGTGAATTTCTGTGCGAGCTGATCTTCTAATTTCCCGAATTCCAAACACCCCTGGTTGTCGCACAGGGTCTTGATAATGAATTTAGACAGAGTCGATGTCATTCTGCAATGACATTCGTTCCTTTAGCCAAGAATTCCAAAGTAGCCTAGTTATAGCTCTGACCGAAATCTCCGGCTACGCTCGGTTACTGGGAAATGAAACTGAAACTTAACCATAGAAAGGTTTGTATTATGGTTGCCCTGCCCAGAAGGAAAGTTATCGCTATGTTTTTTTTTTAAATACAAAAATAAATAGATATTGTCACGAGGGCGAAATTGCGTAGCATATAAAATCTGAAAATAAAGTGAATTTTATCTTAAATTAGGAGTGGATTTTCATGTGGTTGCATTAAATCTAAATCAATCGTAAAAATGAAATGTAACAAATGTCACCTGGCAGGAACTTTGAAAAGGTAGTGGGTGTGTGAGGTGAGGTGAGCGCTTTTTGTGGGAAGTTCCAGACACGATCAACTCACTCTGGTGCGAGTGGGTATGTTGTTCGTGTGACCACAAGTTTTAATCAATCAAGTTCTAGATTGACTGCACCTCTGCTGTCCTTCTCTTTTGTCCTTTTGGTTGTTTTGTATTTTGTTTTGGCTAGCCCGCCCAGCCGCCGCAAAGGTTGTTATGAATGATTGAGAGTGAGTCTTGTAAGGGCGGACTAACCTCTCTTCTTGTTTTTTTCGTTTATTTGTTTGTGCCACTTCCCTTTACAAACCCAGGTTGCAGGTCATGCATAGCGCTGAGACCCGCAGTGTTATTTGTTAGCACCAGTGACTGTAGAGCAGGGGTGTCAGACTCCAGGCCTCGAGGGCCGGTGTCCTGCAGGTTTTAGATATCACCCTGGGTCAGGGTTGGTTAGGGTTAGGTTGATTAGTTCATTACCAGCCTCTGGAGAACTTCAAGACATGTTGAGGAGGTCATTTAGCCATTTAAATCCCCTGTGTCTGATCAAGGACACATCTAAAATCTGGAGGACACTGGCCCTCGAGGCCTGGAGTTCGACACCCCTGCTGTAGAGTCACTGATTCGCACCTTTGGTTTGATGGTCTTATGTGCAGCTGGGATATTAGAACAGGGGTGTCCAACTCCAGTCCTCGAGAGCGACCGTCCTTCAGCTTTTAGACTCATCCTTGTTCCGACACACCTCAATCAAATGAATGGCTTGTTGTCAGGCCTTTGCCAAATTTGATGGCATACTGAAGAGATAATTCAACCATTTGATTCAGCTGTGTTGGAGTGAGGATGCATGTAAAAGAAGTAGAATGTTTTGTAAGTCCTGTCTGGGAATGATTGGGGAAATGTATGTTTAACTCATGGAATAAATAAATTATACATTTATTTCTTTTTACATTTTATTCGACACATTAGTGCTCGGTTACACAAACAAACCAACCAACCAACAAACCAACAAAAAACCCAATATATATCCTCAAGAAGGCGAGAGCATGTATTAAACTCTATTACTCTCATTGCAAAACTTACTGAGTAAAACGTTTCCAGAAGTGCGTGAATGCAACACTAGGCCATGGAAACCACTGCAGAGGTTCAGTGTACCTTAGCAACCATGGAGGACGAGCTTTCCTTGATCGAGGAAAATGGCGAGGTCACGCAAGAACAGAAGGAACTCGTTTACAAACGGATCGAAGAACTAAAGTAATGACAGCTCATATTTATTAAAATAAAAACAACGCCGTCATATCGGCTGTAAGCCTACAGCTGACGTTATTTTACTTATTCCGTATAACCCACCAAAGTTACTTGCTAATGCTCTGCTAATGGTCTGTAATTTCAGTTAAATGCTACTAAAATACAACTTTAGGCCCATTAACCATTAGCTAGAAAGGTACCGGGTGAGATGTTCCACCCTCTACATAATGCTTTTTCTAATTCATTTTTTCTTAAAGTAAGCGGTTTCTTCTCCAAGCATTTTTAAGTGATTAAAAAAAAAAAAAGTATTTATTTTGCTTGCTTTTCTTATTCATTCTTCCCGAGGCATTCCAATGCAGCCCTCCTGGCAGAGAATGACATGTTTGAAAGCTTCATTTGCCGCCTGGATCCACAGGACCTGCTATCCCAGGCTGGGGGAGAGGGTGCCAGGGCAGCACGAAGCTTGAAGCTGGGGGGTGGGGTAAGTACCACAAAGGATTATTAAATAACCTTGAATGCAAATCCTTACTTGCCATTGTATGTCTCTTCCTAAAAGTAAAGACTGCAGATTAATGCTGCACACCCAACACACATAACTACACACAGCACACTTTATTTGTCAGAACTTGTGAATTAAGATGAGATAAGATAAGATAATGTGGCAGCACAAAGTGGAAATAAAATAAATACTCTTCACAGTTTTCAAAAAGACAACGCCACCCTGGGAATTTCACCCAGAGAATACTGGAAGTAACACTGAATCACCAAAAAGGCACTTAGGTTCGCTATACTCAGTACAGAGACGAGGTTCAATGATAAACAAATTGACAATTTATTAATAATTATTTAAAACACCATATAAAAACACAATCATAAATATTCATGTACAAATATGCTTAAAAGGTATTCAGAGCTGAGGCTTACCAGTGGAGGGCAGGGATGCCAAACACAAACTAAAAAAAAAGAAAACACACCAAGACACAAGTGCAGCACACTATCACACTCACTCACACTAATAAACTAAACAAGGCAGGTGTGTACACGCAAAGGATCCCACCACCAAGGCACCCTAGTCTCCTCCACGTCGGCGCTCCGCATCTGAATAAAAGAAACAAAGAAAATTTTAATACAGTGGGGCAAAAAAGTATTTAGTCAGCCACCAATTGTGCAAGTTCCCCCACTTAAAATGATGACAGAGGTCAGTAATTTGCACCAGAGGTACACTTCAACTGTGAGAGACAGAATGTGAAAAAAAAAATCCATGAATTCACATGGTAGGATTTGTAAAGAATTTATTAAGTAAATCAGGGTGGCAAATAAGTATTTGGTCAATAACAAAAATACAACTCAATACTTTGTAACATAACCTTTGTTGGCAATAACAGAGGTCAAACGTTTACTATAGGTCTTTACCAGGTTTGCACACACAGTAGCTGGTATTTTGGCCCATTCCTCCATGCAGATCTTCTCAAGAGCAGTGATGTTTTGGGGCTGTCGCCGAGCAACACGGACTTTCAACTCCGCCACAGATTTTCTATGGGGTTGAGGTCTGGAGACTGGCTAGGCCACTCCAGGACTTTCAAATGCTTCTTACGGAGCCACTCCTTTGTTGCCCAGGCGCTGTGTTTTGGATCATTGTCATGTTGGAAGACCCAGCCGCGTTTCATCTTCAAAGTTCTCACTGATGGAAGGAGGTTTTGGCTCAAAATCTCACGATACATGGCCCCATTCATTCTGTCCTTAACACGGATCAGTCGTCCTGTCCCCTTGGCAGAAAAACAGCCCCATAGCATGATGTTTCCACCCCATGCTTCACAGTAGGTATGGTGTTCTTGGGATGCAACTCAGTATTCTTCGTCCTCCAAACACGACGAGTTGAGTTTATACCAAAAGGTTCTACTTTGGTTTCATCTGACCACATGACATTCTCCCAATCCTCTGCTGTATCATCCATGTGCTCTCTGGCAAACTTCAGACGGGCCTGGACATGCACTCGCTTCAGCAGCGGAACACGTCTGGCACTGCGGGATTTGATTCCCTGCCGTTTTAGTGTGTTACTGATGGTGACCTTTGTTACTTTGGTCCCAGCTCTCTGCAGGTCATTCACCAGGTCCCCCGTGTGGTTCTGGGATCTTTGCTCACCGTTCTCATGATCATTTTGACCCCACGGGATGAGATCTTGTGTGGAGCCCCAGATCGTGGGAGATTATCAGTGGTCTTGTATGTCTTCCATTTTCTGATGATTGCTCCCACAGTTGATTTTTTCACACCAAGCTGCTTGCCTATTGTAGATTCACTCTTCCCAGCCTGGTGCAGGTCTACAATACTTTTCCTGGTGTCCTTCGAGAGCTCTTTGGTCTTGGCCATGGCGGAGTTTGGAGTCTGACTGTTTGAGGCTGTGGACAGGTGTCTTTTATACAGATGATGAGTTCAAACAGGTGCCATTCATACAGGTAACGAGTGGGGGACAGAAAAGCGTCTTACAGAAGACGTTACAGGTCTGTGAGAGCCAGAGATTTTCCATGTTTGAGGTGACCAAATACTTATTTGCCACCCTGATTTACGGATAAATTCTTTACAAATCCTACCATGTGAATTCATAGATTTTTTTTCACATTCTGTCTCTCACAGTTGAAGTGTACCTCTGGTGCAAATTACTGACCTCTGTCATCATTTTAAGTGGGGGAACTTGCACAATCGGTGGCTGACTAAATACTTTTTTGCCCCACTGTATATCACAACAAACTAATGTGTAACGCTGGGGGATAACCCAACTGCAGGACCACACTGGTGATCTACAGCTAGAAAAAGGGCCTCCCACCAGTGGCGTAACAAAAATCCAAACTGCAAATCAAACAACAGGAAAACAACATACAATCTGGATAAAACTCTAAAATCTGGAGCAAACGGAATCGCCGTATTGCTCCAACTTGCCGTCTGCACAACTACAAGTTAATGGTCAATCAATATGCACGCCAGCTGACTCCCATAACCGGCGGGCATATGGCTGCTGTCCACGCCGACGTCCACAGTAAAAGCTGGCAGCAGCAGGAAAAGAAATCTCGCAACGGGAACAGACGGTAAAAGCACAGCAAGCAAAGCAAAGCAAAACAGCAGCACTTCAGTTCACGTAGCTTGGCGCAAAACTCAGGCCCACACTTCCTGCAAAGCATAATAAATAATTACTATAAAAGAACAATAGAAGGCAGAGAGCGTAACAAAAGTTGATTACGTACCAAGTAAGCCGTGTCATAGAACATGAGCAGAATGGCTCAGAGGAGGCTTCTACAGCTACGACCTACAAACAATAGCCATTTACCACCAAGTAAGGTAATATATACACACACTACAATGAGTAACCACCTACCAGCCGCGATGGAGGCTTCAGAAGAGTAACCCACAACTAATCTCAGCAACACCAACAGGAAGTCAGGTGACCAAAAAGGAGATCACAGGTAAGCGATCCAGGGACACTCAAATGGCCACTATTTATACTAGCGCCCCCTAATGCGCCAGGCTGAAAGTGGGTTAGACCGAGGGATAACATTCATCCTGCCACAATCAGAATAACTTTATTTATCCCGAGGGAAATTCTTTTGTCATGTACATGCTCAAAGCAGCAAGAGAGACAGAGGAACAGATGAATAAGATATACAATATATACAATAAGAATAGTAGTATACAGTAATATACAGTAGGATAGTGCAAGACATAGTATCAAATAACTCTAACGAAGTAACAATATAACTATATCCTGGAGAATAAATAACTTAACTATCAGTGCAGCCGATTCTAGAAAGTGACATAGTATTGTGCAGTTGAATAAAGGGAGTAGCAGCATATGATGGGGAGATGAAACAAATATTCAGTAAAATACTGTTGGGTAATATTGCACGGTCTGAAAGGGAACAGAATAACATTGGTAATAGTCTCAGGAAAATCACCTACAGAGTGAGGAAGAGTTGTACAGCCTTATTGCCACCGGTACAAAGGATTTACTGTGGCGGTCAGTTCTGCATGTCGGGGCGATGAGTCTTTTGCTGCGTTTGCTCCGATGGTCCATCATGGGGGTGTGCATGGGGTGACAGGGGTTGTCCATGATAGAAAGAAGCTTTTTTTTAGCATTCTCCTCTCAGACACCTCCTCCAGGTTCTCAAGTCTGACACCCAGGACAGAACCAGCCTTTTTAATCAGTTTGTTCAGCCTGTTGGCATCAGCTGTCTTCACCCCACTTCCCCAGCACACAGCTGCAAAGAACACGACGCTCTCCAACACCGAGTGATAGAACATGGTCAGTATTTTCCTACCAACATTGAAGGAACTGAGTCGCCTCAGTAGGAAAAGCTGACTGCCCTTTTTTGAAGATAGCATTGGTGTTCTTGGTCCAGTCCAGTTTACAGTTCAAGTGTACCCCCAGGTACCGGTAGTCCTCAACGATCTCCACATCAGCCCCTCTGATGGTGACAGGGGTAGGAGGAGGAGCATGCTTCCTAAAGTCCATAATCAGTTCTTTTGTGTTTGTGATTAGATAGAGAATGAAGAACAAAGTCCTTTTTATGGCTGTCCCAGCTGCAGTGTAATGTTTTTATAGTTTTAGGTAATGTCAATTTATTGACTGTTTGAGACAGGCCAAAATAAAGCGGATCTTATTGCGTCCTATGCACACTCTTTCCAGCTAATGAATGTTTGACTGAAAATATTTGCATTTTCTTTCTTGAACAAAACATCATAGGATACTATTTTGAGTTTTTGTGCCTTCAGGGCGTTGGATGGAGGGGAAAGTCCAGGTCCAACATATCGGACCATTTTCAGCCGCTCACTTTAGAACAAAAACTGTACGTAGCACAGAGAGAAGTAAGAGAAACACAACAGGACCGGGAGAAACTCAAAGTGAAATCTGAAAAAACCAAGGACAACTACAAGGTTACAACACACACATGCAAAAAATAAAACACAATACATAGAAACACTCACCTCAGGTACATTTATTCATGAATCATACTCGTCTTTTCAGGCCTCTTTGAAGGAAGCAGAATTACGTCTGGCTGATATCAGGAAGGCCAAGAACGATTTTGAGCGTAGACTGGTTAAACCTACGAAGGACAACACGCTAGAAATGAAAGAGCCAGAGAAGGTGCTCCAGTACATTGAAGATAAGTTAAAGGTAACAAAACTTGTCTTTTTAACAAAACAGTGACATCAACATGTGCACAGCAGTATTTGAATAGATTGTTCCAGGTTAGAGGTATGCACATTTCCAAAGGCCAGAGATTTTTTACCCTTTTAAAGTAATTTTACCCAAGTATTTTATATAAAGTCAATAAAATTACTAAGATTATTAAGATGGGTTGGCTTCTAAAGATTGAAGCAAGCAGCGCAAAGAACTTTTATTCACCTTTGTTAGTTATCAGCTTTCTTCAGTCCTGTTTATAACCTCCCTTTCACCTCTTTCTGTGTTCCGTTCAAATGTATGTACAGGTCACCCAGCTGGAGACCTTTAATGTAAAGAATCAGGCACTAAAGCTCCACGAGAAGAAGCTCCTGCAACAGCTGCAGCAGAAAAAGGAGATGGGGAAAGCTGAGTATGAGGTAGAGAATGAAAGCAAATGTGTTGCTGTCAGGAGATTGTGTAGGTTGTGGGTTAGACTGTTACACAAGAGGACAGAAAATCAATGTACAGTCTGCTTTCTGCTGCCAGAGTTTGTCTTACATGTTTGTAACCATTTATATATTTGCTCATTTTGCTAGTGTGTAAATGCAAAGTTCTGTGTATTGCATCTAGGAATTTTTTCAGGAGTATGACGAGCCAAGACCTGGCAAAAACCTGGATGAACTTCAGATCAACAGTTTGAAGGTTCAGCGTGTTCTTAGCTCACACAAGGTAACTCGCTGGAAATTTTTCAGATGGTGTTCTTGGCGTTATTTCCAGTATAACCTTCAGCTTATCTGTCAAATCTGTGTGAGCAGGAAAAGCTGCAGAGTGTGACATTAATGTCGGCAGAGCTGAGCAATGACATCGCCAAAGTGAGGCAGATGCTGGCAAAAATAGAGGAGGAGTTACAGCATGCTGAGAAGGTTTGTCGAAGTTAGTAAAACTTCAAGAATCTAAAACCCCCAATTTTAATACCTGATCTTTCTCTCTTCAGGAGCATTCAGCGGCTGAAGCCCTTACCCACAAACTCAGACGGCAGCTCAGAGATTATCAGGCTCCTGATATCACTGAGTACATGCATGTCAAAGACAAATACAAGAAGCTTAAGCAGAGCATTCACACTTGGGAGAGAAAGGTTGGGATTGCTGAGGTAAAATGTTATTTTTAGATTGTCTCTCCTCAATTAAAATAAAACTGTTGTATTAAAACAATGTAATCTCTGTTTTAACTAGATGGCCTTCAAGACCGACACTAAAGTGTGGAACAAACAGGTTGGAACTAGCTCCGGGGAACACCAAATCCCAATAAAACTCCCACAAATAGCAGAACATAACCAATAGAAAAAAGTCAAAAAGTTTTCCAAATTACTGATTTGATGACAACAAGAAAACTTTCCATCAATCATTCTGCATCTGCGTTGTTTATTATTGTTTGCAATCTTTTAATGCTATTTGTTAAATGTAAAAACAGTGGCTTTCATCCTCATGTTTGCGTCCCTGAGAGTTACTTATTCAAAATTATGAATGATAGATTAAAAATACATACTGTTATTGCTTTTCCTTTCTTTATTTATGCAAACGTGACTCATTCATTTAAGATTAAGACAGTCGTTATTGACACAAAAGGGAAACTTGTTCTGTAATGCAGTGTGGTGCCCGAGGACCATCTGCAGCTGTGGGCCTTTGCCTTGTTCAATGGCACAATGACAGGAGAATGAACTGGTCATGTCACGGCAGGAAGAAACGGGAACTTCTGGAATAAACAAAAGCAAACTCCACACATCAGGGCCCTGCCCTGGCCTGTGCTCACAACAAGGACTCGGGACTCTTTTGCTGTGAGGAAATGTGCCAACAACTCAGTTTGTTTGTGGCCTTTCTGCCTTTTGTTGTGCTCACATGAGTTTCTGTATTCTCATCTTTTTCAGATGAGAATACCTTATTGATCAGATGGTAGCGCAGGTCGTTTACTAGCTGTAAGATTAGAGGTTTGATCCCTGGCTCTTGTAGTCTGCACGTTGAAGTAACCTGCGCAAGATACTGTTGTCCCAATGCATCTAACAGAGTGTGCATGAATGTCAGTGTGCCTAGGTTTAGAAAAAAAGCACTTTTATGAATGCATGTGAGATTGGGTGAATGAGGTTTGTAGTAAAAATGCATTTTGGGTGTGCAATTAAAGTAGAAAAGTGCTTTGTAAGCACCAATCTATTTACCATTCATCTACAGACTACAGACATCTAATGACTACAATCTTGAAACTGTACTTTGTTGTTTCCCAAGCTGAACACCTGCCAAGTGTGAAGTAGATCAAATAAAAGGTTATTCACACTGGCTCTGTGGGAAACCGATGACACTAAGCTGGTCCTTGTCCCCATATAATGAAGGCAATGAGTCTGTGTTACCTAATTTAATGAAAACTTTCACAATTTTTTTTTACTATCCCTGACAATACCAGAGTGTGTTATTCTTTGCAAAACTGGTCATTTTACTGTTCTGGCTCAAATGTCTTTTAGGGTCACTAAAATTTCATCTACACAAGTGTAGTCAACCTAGTGCAGTTAAAGTTCCTCAATAAAAAAACCCCAACCAAACAAAAAAACAACAACAACACAGGGTCGACAAACTATTTACTTTATTAGAAAGAAATCCTTGAATGAACTCTAAACGTTATGATATTACATGCCATATATACAGTTATATACATAAAAGTGCAATGTCACATTGAGTAAGCTGTTTATTTATTATCAATTCTGCCATATAACTGTTTGGAAAATGGCATAATTTCTTACACACTTCATCATCCTGCACTGCATTTTCTCAAAAACACGGCATCTAATATGCGACCGGGCAGAGTGTCTGAAGTTCCTCTAAAACATTTCCAAAGGCACTTTCACAGAATACAGATGTACATAACACCACAGAGTAGCTTAAAGCCTACAGACGGCATAACTTGAGTCCTACTGTTGCTGATGTTACATAGTGACAAAAACACATTTTTATATACACAACTGGCTTCACACTATAGGTGGGACACCTGTATCTCTGGATATTTATTCTACATCATATCTTCTAAGTGATTTCTACCCAGAAACACAACAAATATAACAAAAAGAAGATTACAAAAATAATGAAAGTTAGTAATTCAGAAATTAATTAACCTTTAATTATTTATACATATAATATTTGTCAAGTCAAAGATAGTGTAAACCTGCTGTTAGAGAGCATTGCTTATGCACTGCAACCTAACTACCAAACTCTTTTCTATATGTAACTATGCTAGCCAAACACTCCAGTGACATGCACCCAGCTCTGTTATTTCTACAGTACACGGAGACATACAGGGGTGCAGCCACAAAACTGGAAGTCTGGCACATACAATTTTATGAGGCTTTTGCATTTTGAAATAATTATATAGGAGCTGACTGACCCACGTAGCCCATTTCTTTTCATGCACTTCTAAGTATCATCCACACAAATCGGTAAATGCGCGAGAGCGTCGATGTCAGTCTGAGAGCAGTATGCAAACATTATTGACATTCATTCCCAAATATAAAACAGACTAGAGGGACTCAAAGCAAGCTGCTGTTTTCAAACACCTTTGCAAAGAGAAGCACAGGAAGCAGGGGGAACGTATTAGGAGGCTTTTACAACTAACAGTCATCAGGTCCATGGCTACTGGCAGCACAACCACAGGGCGCCACCTTGAGTCTAAACATGAAGGATGAGTATCCGTGCTTTGACTTATAAACTCGTGTCTTTGGGTAAATAAAGCCAAACAAGGCATAAAAGGAAGCTATGGCATGTAGTCCACGCAGTATAACAACATATTTTTCATCATCATTTTCTCCCTAAAGGTTACACAGATGCAAAGCCAAACACATATCAGGCGCATTTCTTCCCGCAACCTAAGATAATGTTGCAGGAATTTATGAACGGATCAAAATGTTCAGACGTAAAAGTCATAAAGCAGTAGTGGTTTTATCCAATCATCATCTCTCATTCCAGGTAATATGCTTAAATAAATCTGAGTGAAGCCAGCACAGAGGTGATGTTTGTACTTAACAAAACACAACAGATGGCATGCTTTGCTGAAGAAAGCTGCAGTTTACATGCAAGTGGAAAAAGCATACTGGTGTCAGTACTATTCATTTATTAACAGAGTACCGTTAATAAATAATCTGTAAAGGGCTCTTTAGGCTCCGACCTTAAAACTCTTTCTGCCCAGCAAGTCACAGCACCTTTTCTATTAATGAACATTTGAAATCGGTCACAAGTCTGAAAGGCCTATGTACTGGTTCGCAACACCTCCGAAGGCCATTCTAGATATAAGGGAAAGAAAAATCTAGTTCCTAACCCCTGTGGTCACTACAGTTCTCACCACAGGTTCAAGAACTGCATGCACCATTTGTTCAGAGTTACAGTTCATTATCACCTGTAAACTAAACTAATGTGTACATTTTCTAAAACTTTCCGGAAGCCTTTGTGATTTGTTGTTTTAATTTTTTTTTAAATAAAAGATATCTGTTATTTAATATTAATATTACCTAAGCATATTAACACAAATCTGAGACAACAGACTTATCTGGCTGACAAATCTGTCTTCACTACAACTCCTACATCAATAACTCAGATCTAATCATCTTTAAATTCTTGTTTTCAGCTTCAAACCATCAAAAAGAAATGTCTCCAATCCAGGGCCAAGTATTTTACACACTCTTGGATATTACTTGTACTCTCTCTGAGAACTGTAAACACTGGTAGCATTTCACAGTCCCTTGGGAACTAGAGTTTTTGATTTACATGGTGCAGGACTTATCCAGAGGGTCCTGAGAAGAATTAGCAGGAGGCTGAGGGGCCTGATTTGATTTTGGTAAGACCATGGGCTTGGGCCTCAAAGCGGGGGGTTTGAGCTGCACCCCCATGCGTGGTGCTACCACGGGCTTGAACGTGCTCACAGAATCATTGGAGGAGCTGGTGCTGCGGCGGGTGGGCAGCTCAGTGTTGGCAGTTGACCTCAGCATGACGCCGTGGATGGGGCTGAGGGACTCACTGGAGCTGGCCGGTGTCGGACCTCCGCCGCTGCTGCTGGAGGTCTGCCGCTGCTCCAGGGTGTCCAGCACCACGTCGGGGGCGTGCTTGGCTGAGCTCTGCCGCTCCAGCTCTCGCAGCTCATTCAGAGCAGTGTTCATAGTTTCCTCTATGTCCTGCAGGAGAGGAGAAAAATGTGTGTGAGAGAGGATGGATAAATACATAGGCAAGACACGAGCAGAAAATCAGGAGGGTTAGGATGAAAAAAAGAGAGAAAAGAAGAAGGCAAGATTGGATGGAGAAATTAAGAGTGAAAAAGTGGAGAACACAGACCACAAGGAGAGATTTTTAAAAAACACCAAGCATGCAGTATACATGCAAGTTAGTTAGTAGGCAATATTACTTAATACTGGCTCTTCTCCCTCACCATGCTAATGGCTCTGGATTGCAAATGAGATGCAGAGATGACATGTTCATCTTAGCATGCTCCCAGTAGGCAGACCGACAGCCCAGCACAGTTTAAGGTGCTCTCTGTAACCTCTGCTTTCTAAATGACAGCCTGTAAAAAGACTATGGCTCCATTATTATATAATCTTATATGACAGAAGCCATATTAGAATGATCACAAAATTCAGGATCAGACTTTGGAATATTTGGCATTTTCCCAAAAATTCAGAATTTATAGGAATATTGTATGTAGGAGTATACTGTGATCCCTGCCGTCTGCCTGTGAAGCTAGTCTTTTGTGTTTCTTTAGCACAGGGACTAGGTTGCAGCCAGAGGAAGCAGAAGACAGGGACTGACTATGTTTTTACAGGGCAGGGCAGGGCTTTGATGGTGGAGGGAGCTGCGGTCGGGTCGCCGCTCGTCCCGCGCTGACCTGTGCGATGGTCTCCGGGTCCAGGGGCTTGCCGCCGTGGTGGTGGTGGTGGTGGTGATGGGCATCGGTAAAGCCTGTGTACTGGCCCGAGGAGGTGGAACGTCGAATGGGTGGGCTCTCCATCTTCTTCAGGGACTCGTGACGACTGATATTCGTCAGACTGCTGTGGCCAGCGCGGCGCCGTCGCTCAGGGCTGTCTATGGGAACGTGGTTGCGACTTCGCAGCATGTCCCGTGGGCTGAAGTGGCCTAGAACTGGTGAGCCCATCTCTGGAGTCCCACCATGTCCACTATGACTCTGCTGGGAGGTATGCACCATGCAGTGGACATCACTGGGACGGGCAGGTGGCCGTCGAGAAGGTGGATCTGATCTTTTCCTGTGTCTGCTGCAATATAAGTACAGGAAAGAGGAAACAACAGGCAAGCATTAATTCATGACTTTACAGCGTTCCCAGGAGAAAAGCAGTTTTCCTCACCACTACTTCATCACATTAGCTGTGATTTATTCAGTAGTTTAAAGCTTCTAAAAACAGAATTAGATGCGGCATATTAGCTTTTTGAGGGAATCCTTGATGTCAAGCATCAGTTAAGGTTATTCTGGAGAGCAGGTAGAGTGGATCTGTTAACCAGAGGGGCGAGGTCTGTTGTTCATCAGAGCATCAAAACAGACTCCTCCAGGGGACGCTGCAGCTGCCTTACCACACAGTTAAAACATGGAGATGGAGCTGAGTATGAATGCACTTCTATCACACATAAATCCCTTTACATTCACAGACTGCTCCACATCAACATCAGCTTCACTGAAGCATCTCTGTTACTCCGTAAAAGACCAGTAGAGGAGCGTATCCTCCTTTGTATTGCTCCAACAGGTTCAGCTCTGCTTGAGTATGACAACCACAACAGAGTTGAGGGCTGTAACGATTAATCAAAGCAGCCCATCACTTACAGTCAAGCAGCGCAGTGTCTAATTTTATTATCACTTGCTTTTTGAGTTGGTGTTACATTTATGGAAATGGGGAGAACTTAAAACATGTAATACAGATAATACAGTATCTGGATTCTAATGCAGGTCAGGTCAGCTATTAGAGTTAATCATCTTCAGTAATAACTCTTCCTCGGTCGTTTCTCCGAAACAAATGGCTTCAAGTAGAGCGTTTACATCAGCCCTATGAACATGCTCTCAGACATTATCGTTAACATTTCCAGGCAGTTTTATTACTGTGATAAACAAAAAGCAGTAATGAGGATGGACAAGAGGTGGTGAATATTTTGGTGAATATAATGTGAGCTCTACCTGCAGTGCCAGAGTATCAGGTAAATCCAAACAGACCTTTGATTATGCAACACTGTGAAACCCACACACACGTCTGAATGTAAATTTATACATTCATGTGCACAATAAAAACGTATGACTGCACCAACGGCTGCTGTTGAAAGCTCACACACTAAATGTGGTCGAGTGGCGCAGACACGGTGTCTGGTGAGAAAACAACATTTTTTTTCCTTGACTGCACTGACATTTCTTGAATAGCAAAACAACTGCAGTGCCTGCTCACAAACTGCAGGTGGAGCAGTCAGCATGCGTAACACTAATCTTCCTCTGGGACAGCATGTACTACAACAGGCACCGTAACTTACTCTGCAAGCTGTCACCGCATTGACAGCTCACCCTTTGCTTATTATGGCTTTCACTAATAATGTAACATAAATCACAAGACGCTGTACATGCCCCTCTTCATTAACACAGGAAAACAGGCCGAGTGAAGGAATTGTTCTGGTCACATCAACATGCTTCTTCTCCACTAAAGAGGCTCTAACACAGCTGTCTTGTTTACTAATGCTTACTGTGATTACCATAGAAGTCAGTCAATAACACGCTCACCAGACAGAGACCACCAAGAGGGGAAAATATCCAAAGAAAAATATATCCAGTGGTATAAATGATTCAACACTTGCTGTTTGAATGGAAAAGGATAGTGAGCAGGGGGAGGGTGGAGGGTAGAAGAAAGGGGAGAGGTGGGGATCACCTGGGAGCCAGTGACAGGAAGAGTGTGGCAGATTCTAGTTTAAGGACTATGAGGACGCTTATTAAGGCTGATGTTAAAAGGATGATTCATTCAGATACGTTCAGCTGCATACCAATACCTGCAGTGGTGTAAATATTGCCTCTAGTATGAATCATCAACATTTCAACAGTGAAGTAGAGGGAGTGAGTATGGCTCTGAATAAAATAGCATGTGTTTGGCCAAAACCCAGTAAGAGATATTTCAAGGTCGCTTATCCTCCACCAATGAAAAGAGAAGCAGGAGACAAAATACTGGCACGCAACCAGCAGAGAGACTGCCAAAAAGACTGAGGTGTGATTGGATTTGTGTGTCTACACAGTGTGTGTGTGTGTGTGTGTGTGTGTGTGTGTGTGTGTGTGTGTGTGTGTGTGTGTGTGCGCGCGCACACCAATCCTCCATGTGCACGACTGAAATAGTTGTTTAATACTCATACTTTCTGACGGGAACTGTCTGGTCACTTGGGACAAAACAATGTGGCTGATGCTGAGTCCTCCACTTGCAATTAGACAAAGAGTTGAGCTTAGGAAACACAATGTCAGAGGAAGGCAGCACACTCAGGATGTGTTACTGCAGCCGTAAAACTAATGGTCTCCAACTGCCCTGTTTTAGGTAAAATGGAAACATTATGAATAATTACTATGTTAAATCACGGCAAAAAGTCATATTTGCAGTAAATTAATTACCGCAAAACAGGGGTGTCAAACGTAAGGCCTGGGGCCAGAATCGGCCCAGCAAAGACTCCAATCTGGCCCGCTGGATGACTTTGGAAAATGTGGACTTTTTATTGTATTTTCATAGATTTTACAGCTTTTCCTACTGATAAAGACCTGCCCCATGGCCATTAATACCACACCAATGACTTTAAGCCCAAAGAGTTGTGCTGACAGCTTTCTTTCTCTTGAAATAACTGTTCATTTTTCATCTATTTTTCATATACATCTCAGGGATTAGAGATGTAGTTAAACTTCTGTATATACTGGCAGAAAGGGCAATTTTGTCCACATAAGATTAAAGTGGGCTGGATGTGGATGTAAAATGAGTTTTGACATCCCTTTTTAAAAACATGGCAAGAGCATCTATGATCCAAATTAAAATACTGTGATTTTTTTTTTTGATATTCAGAACTGCAAAATCTTTGTGGTTCCTGTTTAAGGTACTTGATAGAAATTGTTTAAAAAAACCAAAAATAAAACATCAACATTGCTACTACTTTTATACCCACCTGGTGATGAAGGCTTCAGAGATCCTGGTGTCATTGGGTGAACCGATGTCTTTTCCTGAGCATTTATCCTCCCCAGCATGGCCACTGCTGGCCTCGCTGTCAGCCTTCTGACTCAGAGTGTCTGAGAAGTTGTCATCTCTGGGACACAGAGACAGTGTGACATTGAGACATGAAAAGAGCAAGAAGTGATAGACAAACCAACAGTAAAAAAAGGGACAAATCAGCAAATCAGTCAATCTTTTATATTTGTTCAGTTCTTCAGTATCAGTATTTTCTATCAGTTTCCTGAAAGTCAGCATGTATCCCCCCCCAAGGTCTATGGAGTCAGATGAGTCATAGTCCCGAACCTCTCAGCATTCTGGTGATGCGCTGTGGCGGCGACACGCACAAACACTCACACACAAACCAGCTGCATGAGTTTCAGTGAGCTGTGTCACTGGATACTCGGTACAGTTGGTGCCTGTCAGGTGGCAGTAATCAGACCTACTGAGCTGCACTGTTGCCTCTGATGGCATCATAAAACACAGTCACTTATTTAGCAAATCCACATGAACGCACAGGGTCACAGCACAGACGAGCACTCTCCAAAGCAGAGGCAGCTACCAACAAAAATTACAAACGAATTTTCACGTTAAATGTTGACAGGTGACATCTTGTGCCAAAGTACTTTCCGAAACATCTCCCTGTAGGTTTTATTTTTTAACATGGCGAGTGAAGATTGTAATCTTGCGTGCTCTTGCATTCCTCTGCCTGCTCAGTTTAAGTAGAGACCAGGATGTTACTTCCTCGGGAACAACGTGTACAGCTGTAAATTTCTGTGCTCTTTCATTAACTAAGATGACACCCCATCAGCAGTGCTCCCTCCTAGTGAATTATTGATAGGGGTCCTTTGACAGGACAACAGCAGCAGGGGAAGGAGGAAAACAGAGAGCGTGAAGGCATTCTAAATGACCGTTTTGCCAGCCAGCTACTAAGTGATTGGAGCGATTCTGTTCCAGTCCTAACGAGACAGTGACTTCAGTCCATTAGGCACCAACAGTTGCTATGGCAGAGTGTATGCTTGTTAGTGCTGAGAGCACGAGACAGTGACAGAAGGCTTGGTTAAGGACCCTGGAGATGCAGAATGCTCCACAGCTGAGCAGGGATGACAGTGGAGGACGAGACAAATGAGCCTGAAGGTCCCCTGTGTGTGACCCTATAGTAACCTGACGGCCTAGCAGCCTTTTTGTGGAGCAAAGTCAACAAGGACAAGTGTGTTGTTTAACCCACAGGGATATTTTGCTAAGGACCTTAGCTCTCAGACTCTAAGTGGATCCGGCACTAGTTAAGTAGCCTTTGGTATAATAATTAAGCGAGGAGAGGTCAGAAACTACTCGTTCCTCTTCCACCTAAAGAATTCTGTTTTAATTATATGATTAAAAATACATAAAACTTACATTTTGCCAAAGGATCCCCACACTGGTAAATCTATAAATGAATGTATTGCTTTCTATAGTTCTTTACAATCACCTTCTGTTAGAGCATTTTTCAAGGTTTGAGGACTCTGTCACCTGTGGAACGAGTAAATGTTTTCCCTCGTCTTAGGTTTAGTCCAAAAGATGCTGGCAGTGGGTTCATATTTACTGTGCAGATAGGAAACAGTATAAATCTTCCTGTCCAGCCTGCCTCTCGCCCTGAGACAGCTCAGATAAGCTCCAGCCCAACCCCCACACCCCTGAACTGGATAAGCAGTTAAGAAAATGGATGGATGAATGTTCCCATCCATCTCTTGGGAAGAAAGTACATAAAATATATCATGAACATCTGATTATTCCTTTACAACTGCCTACAGTTTGAGGTTAGCTAGAGGTAAACTGACTAGTTAGCATTCACAAAAGATGATGCACATCTTTTGTTTGCACTCAAAACAGAAGACATTTATTGCTCTATATTTGTAATGTAGGACACTCACATGTCTTGGACTACAATGTACTGGTGTGGCACCAGGCCATCAATCCCATTGTGCCTCCCCTCCCACCAGTCTTCAGATGCCCGCTGATACAGCAGCAGGGAGGCGCCCTTCTTGAAAGACAACTCTCGAGAAGAGCGCCCGACGTAGTCAAACTTGGCAATGGCTTCAATAGGCTCACCCTCTGTCAACAGAAAGAGGATTAGTCAGGTCAAGTACATGTCAGATATAGCAAAGTCATCATGTACAGATGGTTGTTATTTCATGTGCAGACATTTCTAATGACTGATTAAAGTGCTGTAGACTTAGGAAATAAAAATGTAATTTTGGAAACAAATGCACTTACAAATACAGGCTGGCTACAATTCAAGGGAGTCTAACACCGACATGTTTGTACACGTGAATATGCAGTTGGTGCAAGTGCACATGGAGTGCAAGTAAGCTATGCCAGCTGATTCCCCCCCTCCTCCAGTTCCAGTCAATAGTAACCCAGCTTTACAACACCAGGCCAGAGCCACTATGGGCCCCGAGGAGCTTTAGCAGGACATGTATAGAAGCTTTTGAAAGGAGATCTATACGACTCAGGGGCATGTGAGTCACGGTATGGATCATCAGACTGGGGTGATTACTACTCAATAATTGTACAAATAGAGCTCTGGATCACTGACAACAGAATGTGAAACATACCATGAAAAGTAAAATACTAGCCAGTGGTCGACTGAACAATTATTATTACAGTTTATTTTAATTTACTTGTACACATTTAAATATTTGTGTTCCCCGAATACAATCTGAAGAAAACAACATCTAGAGTTGACTTTACTTTTCAAAAAAGGCACATGTCTCCAAGCCAATATGTATGCACTACAGCAACACGAGTCTAAAAATAGCTTCTTTATTCCTCCCTCGCTCCTACCTCTGCTTTCCTCCCAGCTCACTTTCTCACTTCAAGTCAGACAGGGGGTCCCTGGACAGACGTAACACGGGCTCTATATATACACGCTGGTAGGAAGGCAACAGAGTAAATGTCTGAAACCTGTCTCAGCTGTGACAACTCATCGTGATATACTGCATCTTTCTCAGGAGTGGGAGATTAATTTCAAGATGAGAATCCCGTGTGCTAAAGAAAATATAGGCTTGATTCTGGAAAGACTTGTGGGCTCTGCATTTCTTCCAGTGTCCTATTTTATCTCATGTATTCTCATTCAGTTTCATCCCACCTTTAACTTGCTACTGTCTTTGCTTCACTGGGTTGTCAGTTTTTGACGTGGCTCCAATGAAACGTGACAAGCAGGAATTTACAGTTTGAATTAATTGGACTGCACTACAGTGGACGAGGCTGTTAATAAAGCAGACGGCACAGTCGTCGGTGCAGGGGAATTCTCTTCCTTCCTCTACTTTCTTCATCCCTTTCATTCACGTCAACAAGCTGATCCTGCGATCTGTAAATGTGTATCCAAGGCACACGCGTGTGAGCGCTGCAGGGACGTGACTGCAGCTGGAAGCAGCAGGCTACAAACTCAAAATCTCAGTGCGGGTAACGGATTCCCTTTGTCATGTTGTGCAATTATAAATGAGAATTTTTCAGAACCACCTGAACTCAGTTGCACACATACATATACACACCCTCCCACACTGAGACTGGAGCTAAAGAAATGCTGAAGCATGAGAGTTGGAGGCATGTGGTCCAAGAGATAGAAACTGTCAGATGTCTTGCACACGCCAGTGGAGCGCGGCTGGTGTGGATGTTGCTTACACCAATGTTCCCACAGAGAAATGGGGCAGCAGAAGCCTGGTTTGATATGGTTTTAGGATCAATGGCACAAAAGGAGGCTTCTTTTCCCCCAGTACACATCATAATAATAACGATGTTAATAATCGCATGTTCTTGTTGTTACAAAACAAACAGCAGACGCTGCAGCGAACTTGGGGGAAAAAAAAGAAAAGAAACATGGCTCTTTATAGGAAAACTGATTACCCTCTCTGCAAAGTAAAACAATACATTCCCCTTTAACATGTACAATCCAATATCTACAATACAGCTGGCAGGTTCACTTGACATCAAGGGCATCCTGGTATATTCCTGTAACTGCCATAATCAATGAGTCACTTAGTTCATTTCTGACCTTGTGGGAAATTTACCAGCAGACACAACATTAATGTTGCCACTCTAAAAACAGTTAAGCTCCTCGCGTGACAACCATCATCTCAAATGTCACAATGCCCCAGTTTGTGCCTCCCATATGTTAACATTATTGCTGCTTCAAATAACCGTGTCCTATAGGAGAAAAACTTTAATAATTTAAGATTGATTTCAAAGCTGTCTTTGCTTAGCAGGTTAATAAAAAGCACAAAACTGTTGCAGAGATCGAGAGGAATGTGATTAGTTTTACACATACAGCACAAAAGGCTTCAGCAATCTCTTGTTTCTTTATATTTTGCTTCCAGAGAGCAACACATTATTGTCACTTTTTAAAGTGGTCTTGAGTGGTTCTCCAGGGATGAACCAGTGTTGTGTCTACACATAACTGATAACTTGGGAAAGAACCAATTTTAAATGGTATCTTTAGGCACTGTGTTACTAGTAAAACACAATTCGTTCCCTGGCTCGGAATACTACTTTTGCATCAACAAGGCGAGTTCCAAGAAGCCGTTAGCTGAAACTTGGCATTATCTCAGCATGGTGTGCAGTGTGTCCTTAAAATGTGTGAGGAAAGTGGTGGATAAAAACAGAAGTGGCAGGCCTAAAAATAAACCAGCTACAGTAGATGAACAGTATCTGAAAGTCACGTCCTGAAGAAACGGAACTGCACCTTCAGTTAATTCCTCTACTGTTCTCTGAAAATTCATCGGCTGTATAGAAGCCATTCTTAAGGAAGGAAAACTGAGAGAAAAGGGTGAGGTAGGCCAAATTAGACAAGAACTAGCCTGATAACCAGTGTCAACTGGTTTGATGGGGTGACAAATGTGACATTTTTGGTTCAAATCATCGTGAGTATGTACAGAGGAGGTCAGGAATGAGGTACAACAGTGAGCCAGCATCACAAAACATGGTTCTGTCATGGTTTGAGGCTGGATTCATGGCATTATGAACGCAGAAAAGAACCATTCGATTTTGCTCCACTGTGTAATACCGTGTGGAAAGCTTTCAATTGGCAGAAACTTCATTTCTCAGCATGGCAGTGATATCAAACACACTGCCAATGTAGTAAAAGCATACCTGGATAGAAAAAGACAGTGAAACATTGGGCATTGAAGGCCTCTGCAGAGACCTGGTCTCAACTATAATGAAGCAATGTGGGATCATCTTGACAGCCATAGCCAGTATCCCTGAAGACTAAAGAAAAAAAATTAAATACAGCTTGCCTAAAATGGTTCAAGCTGTGTTCAATAAAAGTCCTCATGCCAAACACTGACCTTCAAGCTTCATTTTCTACGTTATATACTATATTTCCATTCATGGTTGTAGATGTTTCAATAAACTGTTGCATTTATTTGTCATTTTCCCAGCAAAACGTGAATGAAATTAAGTGTGTCTCATGACTTTTGCGCAGTACTGCTTTTTAATCATGAACAAAATGTATCAGGAGCATAAAAACCTCACAATGCTGCTAAAATAAAAGTGACTACCCAGTGTCTTCTTAAAAAGAATAAGAATTTGTGCATCAAATTTAACAGGATGAGTGAAAATCTAGACCTTTTGTTGACATGAAAGAAATGGGATGACTAATATAGGATTCATCCTCTGTGCAAAACCTCAAGGCAAAAGAGATACTTTAGTGAGGGCCAACGTGGTAAACAGGTGGACAACCGGACCCTCTTTTGGAGATACACTTCTGTTTATTAAAACCAAGAAGCTGCTATCTTATATTTAAAAACAAAGGTAAGCATAGGAACCCAACTATTCTGGTACATCTTGGGGAGCTTTTCATGAAATAACCATCTGGGCAATCCTGGCAAAGGCTGACATTATGTCTTTCAGAAGACTGTTTGCCTCCGAAAAAATACATGAAATACATAAACTGTGGCTATACTTTCTGACTGGTCACAACTACAATATGACAAAAGTTAGATCTTGATCATCAGTTATCCACACACTTCATTTTTTCCCACAAATGTTATCAGGACAGCACATTGCATTAAGACTCTGTATGTAATCAGCTTGAAATGCATCTGCTCTAACGAGTCAAGGATATTTCTCGGCCCGTTTGCACACGAGGTGACTTTTACTCCTCTCTCGCCACCTAACTTGCATTCACTTGCTTTAAAGGCCAACACAATTTTACACATTTGGATCCTTGATAAGAAAGGAGAGAAAAATGACAACTATTTAAGTCTGGAGAAAACAAGCGATCGTAACAGATAAACAAAGCGCTGTACATAAATATTAAAATAAACAATAAAATCAATAAACAAGCTCTAAAAGATCAAATTGTAAAAAAATATAAAATATGAAGAGATCAAACTAAACAGGAAACAAGCTCTGTTTTTGTGTCTGAAATCCAACTGAGGTCATAGGGATTTAAAAATAACTGATGACAATAACTTGACCACAGTTCAAGACTCTACAGGGAGGAACTCAGTCAGTGAGGACATCCTCCCAGTCTGCTTAGAGAAGCTTTTGGAACAAAACCATGGCAGCAAGGGCTTTCTGGAAAACATAATCTTCTTGTAATTACTCAAAGTTGATAGCTGCCATCTGTGTTTTACAGTAGGAATAAGTTTCCTCGTCTAATCAGATATTTCCTTTGGTTATACTTAACAGTAAGATGAGGGTCTTTATTTGGAAACAGTGATTAAAAGCTAATGTCACGAGAAGAGATCAACTATGGTATTCAAAGTCTCTCTGTGGAGGCTGATGTCAACAGGGAGCCCCAAAACATGTAGCTTGGTGATGATGTGGAAGGATTTGGGTGATTGCTTTCAACGGAAAAAGTTTAGGAAAGTGTGTTACTAAGGTAAGACAATAAAATTAGGTTCAACAGTAGTTCAAGTGTTTTTTGCCCCGTTCTGTCTACATCTGGTCAGTTTTCTGTCAAAGTTATCTCTCACTTTTTAATGAGCTTAAAGTTTTATTGTCCTTTTCTGCTTTTTACTGTACGTTAAACAGCAAAGTCATACCACGTCTGATCTTTTGGTCTCAACTAACTCACTAAATATTTGATTTGGACATGACGAACTGGTATCCATTTCATGGAAACAAAGGACCACATGTCTGATCACACAACAGCGTCTGGCTGAAGTACTTAATGTCCTCCAGTGTCAACAACAGCCCAGCGTTTTTTCTTTTCCCTTCTCCTTCGTGTCTATATATTTCTCTGGGACATATGGAAATGTAATTAAATGTAGACTTTATTATTTTTGAACCACGGATAAAATGTGACACTTTTGAAACACGCTTCATAAATCTGCCATTCTTTCATAAATTACTTTTGCGCTGATTTTTCACAAAGGGAGTTAAAAATGTAATCCAAGGTTGGGACCTTTAAGAACCAAGTTTTCATTCCCAGGAGGCCCAAAGGGTGCAGACCACCAAGGAATTTGTAAACTGAGGGGGTGTGGAGCTGTCCAAAGCCCCAAGGAAAGTAGAACCATTAGAATATGAATGGCTGTCTGTCACTCTGAGCCCGGTTCCCTGGCTCTTCAAGGTTAATGCATTTATCGGGCTGAAAGGCAGGATTAGCCACCCTGAGCTGCAGAGAGACAAGTTTAACCCTCCGCACACCAAAGACCGGGTTGGGTTTAATTTAACCGTGCATATGAACAATAGTTACAATAATTAGTTTTAGTTCTATATTCAGTGATTGCAACTCCTTAAAACACAATTTGATTGGACTCTAGAAGGACACAAAGGTATGTAAGAGCAAGCTTAAACATTTGTATGACTATTTACTGCTGTGCAGTCACTCACCGTCCTCGCTGGTGTGTGTCTCTGTTCCTCCCTCATTGTCTACCTCCTCCAGGGCTCCATGCTCGCTATAGGGGCTCTCACTGTTGGGGACAACATCCAAATTACCAGGGTCACAGCCACAACAGGGCTCAAGGGCCAAGGTACATTTCAACAACAGACACACAAAATTTTAATGATAAAATGTCATTCAAGACTAGATGAAAAGCAGGAAGGTTTTTACAATTAATAAGATATAGAGGACGTTCAACCAGCAGTCATTATCAAGATTTTCCCATTGTGTGGTTAGGAAGTCTTTCGAAATGATCTTCTGGAAATGAAGAACGAGAGCTGACAGGAACGCCACACATGACTGCAGATTACCCCGCCAGGAAATGAACGTCTGCATCCAAGCTAACATGTCAGTAGCAACCTCCTCTTTAGGGAGAGGAGGAGGCAACGAATGGGAAAAAAAAAGTCCCAGGGGTTATGCCTCACTCGGGGAGACACAGCCACGCTGAGACAGGTGATTTACTCTGGCCAGAGATAAATCGCTGTCAGGCTGCGGTGATGTGGGGGCAGCACAGAGAAGGAGAAACAGAGGTAGATAAAGACGGGAAGAAACAAGTGATAAGCCTCGTATACAGATGTGGGGCTGGTTTTTGTCTTGCTAGACTGCAGTTTGCTGTGCATTTCAACTAATCACTCCCTTCCTGCCAGGTGACCCCCTTTTTAAAATGATTGTTTCAGCCTGTCTCTCAAACAAAGCAGGCCTGCATCTAAATACAGTCCTGAAACATGAGCTACCTCGTCATCTTCTTAAGCTGCACGTGTTGAACTGGTATGTGTTGTCGCTCACATCGACTCCCCAGTGTGAACATCTCTGGATGTTTGGGTCCAGTAAATGCAGAACTTCACCTGATTGGTGTATAGCACTGTCGACATATGTTCTTATTTCTTACCAGTAGTCCCCGCCCGCCATGCACTTCTCATAGATGGGCCCATCCAGTTCTTTGACATCAGGAAAGATGGTCTCATGGTGGATGATGATGGTCTTGATGATCTCGTTGACGTGGGCCTGGCATGAGACCTGGTCCTGGCTGTCTGGTGTGGGCATGAGTGTTGGGCCAAAACATATGGCCAGGTTGTACGGGTCCATCATGTTCTCATCACTGTACTGGGACAGACTGAAGAGAGGGACGGAGGTAAGAAGGAGAGTGAAGAAACAAAATATAAAGGAGTTTAAGGTTGGAATATTTTAGTATAAAGTATTTCGGACAAATCATTGAGCAAGGGCAATCATGATATTTAGGATGTTTTTTTTGTTAAACTCACTGGTTGAGGAAGGCAAAGAGGTAGCGCATCACAATGAGGACTGATCTGGGAATGGTCAGGAGGATCTTACGGATGTACAGCGCTCTCTCATACAGGTTTTCTATTCCTATTTTAAAATAAAAATGGAGGATCAAAAAGAGTATGTTGTTAGCAAAATAAAATGTTATAAACCAAAAAAATAAAAGCATATTTAACAAGTTTTTCTCTGGTTCAGTCCATGGAGTAGATACCTGGGGCTTACACTTGTGTAATCTATCGACGATATCCACATACTCTCAAGTCTAAAGATATAAATTCGACCAAATACTTTTTAGAAACATTAAATATTTGAACGGGTACAGAAGTTTAATTGTATAGTCCTCGTGGCCACAGGTGATATGTTGACTCTGGTAATTACCCTCACCACAACTTTGGTTTATCACCCGATTCTCTCATAAAATAAGAGGAAGAAGAAGTGAAAGTAGGCACTCTGTCACATGCACATTTTGCTTACTTTTGAAAAAAAGAGCAGCTTTCTTCATCAAAGTCTTTATTATCATTTTCACAGAGGAAAAATATTGTGCTTTACTGGAGAATGTCGACCTTTCTGTCCTTCGTTACTATTATGTTTGTCCCAGTGTGGCACCTGAAGCAGGCTGTTTTACCCAGCTAAGCTGGGGCTGTGCTGCTAAAAATAGCCATGTCACCCTCCAGCCACTGTGTGCCATCTGGGATTTGGGCTTCTGGGATACTTGTGATGTATTTCATTTTTCATGAATACCTAACTAGGATTCTGTGAGGCTCTCAAGCACTTCAGAAGCTGCTATTTAAAGATCTATTCGAATGCAGACTTATACATCACATGTGTGCAAGCACATCCTCGCGAAGCATTCTTACCGCAAATTCCGAAAAGAAAGATATGACAAGCCGCAGTGCACCGCTGCGGTGAAAATGAAACAGTCAACTGAGAGCAGTTAAATGATCTCGTAGCTGGTCTGAGCTGCTCCATATGGGAATAAGGTTTATATATGGAGCCTGCTGGGCGCTCAGCCCACACTGCAATCACTGGCATGCAGAGCTGGGAAATGTAAACAGGGAATCCCCATCACTCATCCAGCACAAATGTGTAAACGACAGTAGACCCAAGAAACTCAAGAGGACACACTTCACACACTTGCGAGTACACAAAGAACACACACAAATACACGGGGCACACACGCACTCACGCAGAGTCGCACGAGGCATCAGGGCGCACACGATGTCCATGTGACTCTGTGTATATTCAATTGTTCTTTAACAGAGCTGATGTGATGTAATGCAGTGTCATTAAAGATCTGAATAGGCCATACAAAGAGCTGACTGAACTGTGAATCGATTCAGACAAATTCACAATGTGACCATTCTTGTGAGGACTCCACTGCAGATTCAGCCCAGGGCTGCGAACATTTAACATTCCACCAAAACTCTATGGTCAGCTTTGTGCCGCTCACAACAGATCCGATCCGGCTCAGAGCTCAACCAAACACAGCAGAGCAGGACCCACAAAACGCAAGTCATTGTTCAGACTTCAGAATGACAAAGGGTTCAAGCAAGACTACAAGGAATATCCCAAAATGTTCAAACTTTCATTATCGAATATATACAACCATCGCCCCCCCAAGGCTACAGTGTAAAGACAGAGGATGTGAGAGCTAATTTTAGGTCTTTAGTTAATTAGCCACAAGACAATAAAATCACCAGGATCTAAATCCATCTAAATTAGACAAATATGCTCTTCACTGTAATGCAAAGTATTTAAAATAAGTAAGTAAATAAATAAAACTTGTTACAATCAACAACAAGAAAGAAAAAAAAGCGACTGACTGATAATACACAAAAATATGTTCTTACTGATGCACGAGAGCAGCTCATTGAACCTCTCTTTGGGGAAAAGTGGGTTCTCCAGACCCCGGAAGTACAGTTTGAGAACACCAGCCACCGAATTGATGTCATGGTTATTCTCATCGTCTGCCAGAGGGTCATTTCCTAAAATAAAGAGAAGCGAGCAGGTCAAGTTGGATTTATTTTATTGAATCATTTTAGGTGACATATACCTAATTAAAATTAAAATTGCAAACAAATATAGAAGAGATCAAGCTGTTGACGAGCATCTTTTATAGTGGTAACAGAACCCTGGTACCTCTCTCAAATGAGTTCTTGATGTCATTGACTTCCAGCTGAGATCCAGATACACGAAATATTCCTTGGTGCTGGAGGCCTGTACAGGGAAAAACAAAACAAAGAAAGGGGATAAGGAAGCAAAGAAAAGCAGAAGACCAACTCATGAGCTTAAATCCACCTGTGGTCATACAAATGAGAAAAAAAAATAGCCCAAAACGACACATAATGATAATAATTACTAAGCAATATTGCAAAAGGTACTGTAACTAGCCTGCAACATTTTTTTTAATTTATCTCTGAGTGTCATCAGTTGGCTGCCAGATAAGATGCAGAGGATGTTATCTACAGTCACACCTTCCAATGCTTAACATTAAGATTCTTTCAGAGTCTTTATAAATCTGCTTTAGTAAGTAATATTTAAACTCATCAGTCATACAAGTGGGAGGTTTCTGTCTCACAATATGTATGGGAATTTCAGTAGAAGAGACTGCAAAAAGATAAACAGGACGGAATATGCATATTTCCATGGAATAAACTGAAACTCGAACATCTGCATCTGTGAAAGTGTTACTTTCTCCCACACTAGATAAACCTAAGAAGGTTGGTTTATAAGAAGACTTCAAAGAAGGTATAAATACAGCAACTAATGTAACACAATAACAGCTGACAGTATACCACTCACCATACAAATTTATGTAGCGAATACAACTTTCAACCACACGAGGAATAGCTTGTCCAGAGTCCTTTGAAGAAAAGTCAGATAATGAGTAAATCATCATTTTGTTACATGTATAAGAGCCTAACCAACACTAAATTTCTTGCAGTGATTCATTACAAAAAAAAAAAATTACTGGTTTATAATGTCCTTGTTTTTCTTCATTAACACATAAAATGAAAATTGTGTAAAAAATATGTAATAAACAGGGTTATATCACATTTTGAGGAGATAATTTAGCCAAAATCTAATCAATTAAAACAAGTGTCTCACTTTTGTGTTTTCTTTATGCATATCTGGTGCATGCAGACTGCTGACCGGTTCAATGTATTGATTGCGGCCCAATAGGAGCCAGTCAACACCATGTTAAAAGAATATAATCATGCACACCCAGTGTAAGTGAAGCTGGTAAGTTTAAATACAAAGTGTGTGTGATCTTATTAAGACAGACTGACTTGACCTCACAGCTATTCCTTTGCTCATGCTCAGTCTCCCATAATAACTCAGTGTCATGGATGTCGTAGATTATCACAAAGTATACAAAAATCACTAACCAACTGGAATAGCAACACCGCAGGCCAATTGAAATGTGCTTAAACAAGGCTTATGTCTTTTTTTTATGCAAACAATCAAGAGCTGTGCTTAAATTAACAAGAGCTTATCCAAAAGGGCACAGACTCGATATGAAGTTCGGGCCTAAAATGGCAAGATAAGAGCACTTAGATGTGCACTCAACTCTCCTTCTGCCTGTGTGCTGGCTCCTCTTGTAAATCACTGCTGGACGGGGACTCGGTACATGCTTTTAATGATACAGTGGATCTGTTTACAGCCCTCAGGGGTATACAATGAGCCCAAACACAACAGCCATACTAAAATCGACTAGCTATGGTTGGAGCGCAGCAGTGAGGGTTGAGGCACAAGTCTGGGTGCTGCTAGATTATGTAATGCCTTTGGATATGAGAGACTGATTTTGATCTATAAGGAATAGACATTTGCACAGACAACTGAAACTACAGCTGTAACCTTCAACTCAGTCTGTCCAAGTCGCAGGTAAATAATTTGTTAGTACAGAATAGATACAGGAAATGAGAAAAGGTAAGCAGCACGGGCCCCCCCAACATGCCTCAGAGTTTCTACCTGATGTCGAGTGTGTGAGTTCCGTCGTCCACGGCTAAAGAGAAATGTTGCAAGAGTCGGAGATGATCAGAGATGGAAAAAGGGGGAAAAAAAAGCAAGATTCAGATTAGCACCTCAGCAGCTTCCCACCAAAGCTTTTACTAAGAGAGCGTTACATTCCACTCTGTGCTGGCATCAAACCCATAACAAAACAGCAGGAACTGGACAGGATCAGGCAGGACTCGACACGGCCACCGGCGAGAGGCAGTGAAGAGGCCGGAGGAGGGGGGCAGCACACCTTATCAGTTTGGCATCCACTCCCTGACTGCCATCTATCCTGCTGTTTTCACTGGCCTCTGCTCTTACTCTGGAAGCGGAGGAGAGAATATCTCCTGCCAGAGCAGCTCAGTGATGCCAGGTCAGCAGTGAGTCAGGGGAGCCAATGGAGGCAAACATTTATCCTTCCAACTGCTGTTCCCTTCCTCCTGCTGCCCTCCAAATCTATCAATGCCACCACCCCACACATCTGAGAAGCAGACCGCCAGAGCTCGCTGACTCATGAGGAAGGTTTCCAGAATCCATCTTAGCACAAATGTTCATGTTTTGTTGTTGGTAAATGATGATCAAAGCTAAGACGCTTACGGGGGAACCCACCAAAATGACCAGAAAGCCAGAGGGAAATAGAAAACGGATAGGAGAAGGTGAAAAGTCAAGCGGGAGACTGGCAATCAGTACCTTGATAAATGACTCCAAATTGCCATTAAATAACCTAACATTAAAAACAGAGCGGGGTCTAGCCCGCCGGGTGCCAGTGAGGGTTCTGTACGGCCCATTGGGATGTCTAGAACACAAAGAATGAATCAGAAAAGGCAAACAATGCATTTTGTGGTTTCCCTCTTTGCACGTACCCTCCCATCACCTTTATGTCCTTTCAAAACCTGAACTGAAGAGGAGGATGACTAATCTTCAAAACCTTTCAACTCCAGATGATGTCTGGACGGATGAATAAGGCTATTTTGTCAAACACAGCTGAAACCCATGAAATAACATTTTCTTTATAGCCTTTTTTTTTTAATCCTCCACAAACAGGCCAGAGAAATGCCAGACCCACTGGGAGCTTTGTATGTGTCAGCATGCACCTCGTGACAGAGCCTGCAGGTGACAGTCCCTTTTAGTTAGTGTGTGTGTGATGCAATGCTGTTCTTGAGATCTGGAGGACTGAGGTGAAATGAATCCATGACTTGGGTTCCCTTTGCTGTTCAGTCATAGTGTTAAAAACCTTTTTGGTGAAAAGGCCTGAAGATGTTAAAAACAGTGACAAAACCCATCAAACTCTGCAGAGCACATGAGGACACATCTGTCTTACGTCGTTTGACCAAAATCAAATTTTGACGATAAGCTAGAAGATCAAAATTACTCATAATTAATATCATTATTAGTAATCAAAACACTTGCTCATTTTGCTCAACGGTACACATAAGAAATTCTTTAGTTTGAAACTGTGACCCTTCCTCTGGAAAAATATAAGGGTAAAGTAAATGTTCTTGCTTCAAGAGGCAAGTTCAAATTAAACGTCTATTCCTTGTTGAGTTACTAGTCACTAAATATGGTTCCTTTCATCAAATTAAGCATATTATCTGCTGATAACAGCCAGCCAACATCAGTCGAAAGCGACAAATCTCTTTAAATTGCTTAAACCGGCCCATGTCTACTACTGCAATACCCTTTCAACCTGTCTCCATCTCAGCCTTTCATTTTATTGTGTGTCCGACTTCATCAATGCCATCAGCTGTCACCGATTCCTGCTGGTCTCCCAGTATATGGTGTCCACCCATGTGCATCACAGGAAGAGAGGTCCTAGAACTTACCGATAGAAATATCATAATATATAAAACTAGTATAACAGGCAAAGTTATTTAACTACAGAAGTTGCTGTGAAAAGAAAAACCGTCCTGATGTTTCGGTTGCTGTTGAAAGGGAAGTGAATATGCACAGGTGCTGATGTGTCTACTTTACCTTGTGGTCATGTATTCAGCTCGGTGGCCTGAGATATGAGAAAAGAGACAAGATGTGACAAGAAGTTAGTTGGGTGGACATGCCAAGACTCATCACTGCAGTCCCTGCAGTGAATTGTGCATATGGCTAACAAAGCATTTACCATCTGCTCACAACCACTGGCCTTTTGAGCAATCCAACAGAAACCCATACACACTGTTTTTCCACATACTATTATAACCTGTGCCGAGACAGTTACATCAAAATATAGTTCCAACATCTAACAGGACACAGATGGGTGCATGCACACGCACACAATGCACAGAGCTAAGTTTAAAACAAGTAAAAGAAGATGAAGCAAAAATAACTACCAAATGGTTTCGCATAACAGGAAGACACTCAAATTTTTGGGTGACTCAAACTGTACTTCATGCAGACACCAAAATGACTAAGTAGCATGTGGGAGAAACAGGAGGGTTTTTTCTTCCTCTTAACTTAAGGCTCCATTAATCATTCAGTGTCGAATTTGAAGGAGACCACCGGGACTGCCTGTTAGAACAACGAACTGACAAATACAAGCTGAGCCCTTTAGGAGATCCTACCAGTGTAGAACAAGGGGGGCCTGTTCTTATACAGGGCAGGCCATTAGGTTTCGAGCAAATCAATCATAAGATGAATAATACAAGTTCATAATTCCCCCTCGGCTCTGACTTGCCTGCTTTAAAACCAGATTACAATCTAAGAGCTTTGACTGGTGACAAAAGCAAACAAACAATGGGAAGTTTGCCGTAGAATAGACTGAATTTGCTCAAGGTGGACTGCCCAATATAATGGAATTCAGTAAAGTACACAATTATTTGTTACAATAGATGTTTGGATATTGACTGGGGCTAATAAGTCATTTTGGCTGGTTGAACATTTCCCATTTCAAGGTATGAATTAAGCGCAAGTACAATACAGTGTAGAGTCTAAGGGTAAATACGGGGTCGTGAACGTACCTTCACCAAGTGCCCTCTTCAGCAAGTCGTGCTTGGCCTGCAGTTTGGAGATGAGATTGCTGCCTTCCAAAAACTCACGGAATTTCTGTGGAGAATTTAGAGTAATTACACAGCAGCCCTGAGCACCGGCGAGAGCACCCACTCTTAAGACGGCAGTCTATGATGAAGCAGCCAAGGGCAAAAGGACGTGTTAAGTGCCCCTTTTAGAAGCCCTTATCAGAGCATGTCCATCCCTGGACTGCAGCTGGCTTTACAGAATGGAAATATCCTGGGACAGTTACTCCTCTGCCAGCTGATCAAAGATTTCATAGGAATGATGTGCATAAGTTAAACATCACCTACAACCCAAATATCAAGGATACTCAGATATACATAAAAGCTTTGACTACATGTTCTAAGATTGATTATATAGATTCTGGGGTTTATGATAAGACAGGATAAAATCTTTTGTCTCTCCTTTAGAAAAAAAAAAAGCAACAATAAAAAGTAAAGCTGCATTACAGAGAGAATGGATTTGATATTTATTTCTGTTTTCTACATTAAAAATACATTTTTAAAGTCATTACTTTCGCTAACTCGCAGCAGACCTCATCTCTGCACTCACCATGAAGTAGAACTGCTCCGTCTCTTGCTGGTTGGCTCTCCTCTTGGCGATGCTGGGCTTGCTGAGGTACGTCTCTGACACTGTGGACTTGACTGATTCGGTGGACCGGCTGTGGTGGAAGCACTCAGACACATCGTAGTCTTCAATGGTCACCATGTCCTGGATGGTGGTCAGGGTTGCCTCTGATGTCTTTTTGATCTGTGAAAAGTAGAGAAGGTGAGAAAAAGCTGCCTGCATAAAAGCCTGATGTCATCTCTTCAGTATCACTATGTTACCATCTCAGTATACACAGAAACTCACTTCATCACATTCCCTGAAAATCACTCTCTATCCCATGACACACTTTAAAATTCAGGTGGTTTCTGACGAGGTGAATGTTCCCTAAAATAAAAAAATCCATTCAAAGTGACTCATTTATCATGTTGTACACACTCACGGGGTGCAGAGGTGAACAGTGTCAGATGGAAATGCCAGATTGAGCTGTAGGCTTTTAAGATTCATTTTCATAACCACGTCTTCCCTGTCAACAGTTCTTCTCTCGGAGCTTATAAACACCAGGACTTGGCCAAGCATGCCCCACCACTTAGTGTGAAAGATGTTCGACCAGTGCTGCAAGAGCCGCAGGGCATAACTGTGCCCATAATATTATGACATAAGATGACACAATATGTGACATTCAAATGAGAAAGTAGATAAGTCCCATAAAAGTTAAAGACACGCACACACACATCCAGGGGTAAAAACTGGCCATTTTGGCACATGTTTAATCCCAAATGTAAATATATATATAGAAGGGATCAAGGCACTTGCAGTGTATGGACTAACAGAGCAAATATAAACAGGGAAAAAGTAAAGGAGGCAGACAGGGAGGCATAGTCAAGAGACTAAACTGAAGTGTGAACTGAAGTGTGTTAAGTGTGAACATGAATCACTGATGTGGAAAAGCCACAAAGCTGATGCAAACAACAACAACAAAAACACAAACAAAAACCCACCAGCAACCACTTCCCTGGAAAAATTCAGTGAAACCTTTATCGCAGCATTTCACGGAGACACTCACCATGTCAGTTCAATTATTGAGATTTTAAAAAGGCGGGGAACGAACAGGTCAATGGGACCCTGAAAGTAATGCAGCTGAAATTCCTCTTGATTATCCTTAATGATCAGAATGACCCCAACTCAAAAGGTAGTGACCCCATTTGTCAGTTATTTAGTGAGCGCAACCTCAGAGGTAATGAAAGAACAAGGCGAATTCCTCGTGTAACAATTATACACACTGAGACAACTGTGGATTGTGGCTTGTTTCTTTTAAACTGCCTGACCCGTGACTCATTTCACCTTCAAAGAAGAAGAAAAAAAAGAGTCGCCCTGAAAACCAAAGAAGACTTTTCAGCTTTCATGTGTTGCTGTGATGAATTACGGCGCTGACACACATGCTCGGGCACACAGAATGGATGTAGTTACAGAGTTATCCCACCTTTCATGAAGGAAAGGAAACACGCAGACACGCACGCACGGAACATGAAATGCTAGATTCACTAAAGTGAACCTTTCAAATGACTAAAAAGGCAAATTCACACAATGACAGGTAACTTCTAACATGCAGTCGTTGGTTACACTCTGAGTGTGTTTGAGTTCCCTCTCCCCGTGTTCCTGGCAGCCTCATTCAGAGTGGCACCATGGAGGCGAGAGGCCCAGCTGTCATCATGAAGACAAGAGCCATGCATGTGTGATAGAACTGCTCCTAGTGAAAAAGTTGTTGAGTTTATCCATTATTCAGCAGACGGATAGTTACCAGTGTTCGGTGCAGGGCTCAGTTACAGCAGAGCTCTTAGAGAGACTCGGTGGATATGTGTGTTAATCCGTAAATTATAAACCATAAATCAAGTGTTCTCTATAGTTTGATATGGACATTTCAAAAGTAAGCAAGTAGCCAACATTATCTAAACTGCACTTAACTTCAGCACTGTTAAAAGCAAAAAATAATTCCAGTCGCAAAAAAGTGGAATAAAGGTTTATTCTGCAGGGAAGCGCACCACTCCTAGTTAATCCTACATCCGTCATCAGAAGTCAGACTGTCCACAGCTTTCAACAGACCCTGCAGTACAGTAAGTGTGTAATTTGCTGATCTTCCGCTATGAGCACACACACAGGCTTTGATGTGCTTCCTTGATATTTATCTGGAGGAAAAACAAACACTCCCTGCAAAGATGATGCTGTTAGATTGCCAGGGTTTAGTGTGAAACATCTTGAGAATAACCATTAAGTGTGCTTGTGTATTTGCAGGAGAAGACGACAGAAATCAGAGGAGGAAAATTAGTCTGTGTGAGCACTGGGTCATGCAGAGGCAAATGAGATCTAAATGGGCAGATTATTAAGTCTGCAAAAAGACAAATCACCCCGACTGACTGATGAGGAGAAATGAAATTATGTCCTTAGAGAAATGACTTTTTTGATGAAAGAAATCCAGCAGGATTATGCTAAGCCCTACGCCTAAATAAAAGTGAAATCCAGCGTCCTTCTCCCTGTGTTGCATTCTATCCAGTGCCAATGCAGAGTGAATTATTCAGCAATGTTTTCTTTCACCACTTCACGGGAGCCAAAGAGGTTTGAGGAAGCAGCTGCACTTCTCTATGAAGCACTGCCCTGTAGTTTTTCCTGTCCAGATAAAGACAGACGCTCCTTCTCCCTTGTACGTTTAACAGTCAAGCTTGTAGGTCGCCACAGTGCTTAGAAAGTTCATTTTCCAAGGATGTATCTGGCACGTCATGCCCAGGAAGAGAGGCCATCTGGTGATCCTAACATGAGGCAGCGGCGCCCTCCAATTTTGACCCACCAGGACATCCGCTTCAGCGAGGCAGGAGGACAAGGGCATGAAGCAACCGGGGCTTTTCAACCACACACACAGTCACAAGTATATGCACAGTTGATTAAACACTATACGTACTGCAGACAAACTGTGATGACGCCAACAGGACTCAGACTTGTCTGGTTATACTGCATGAAACACCACAATCTGAGTCACAGTAAGTAAGCTGTGACTGAGGATCATTTTCACCATTGACTGACTGATATTTTCTTCTAATGATGTGGGGTATATGTGTATACACACACACACACATTCAATTATTAAAGTTTCATATTTAGCATATTCAAATAAGCCGCACATACTGTTATTCTGCACTCATAGTTCATTCCTGTAGACGTATAGTTTAGACGTCTGTTTAACTAAAGATTTGACAATCTGATCAAAGGGAATATAAAATCATGATGAATGCAGATGTGAGGCCTGCTCCTGTGTGCGTCTTTGTAAAAGGATAAAAGAAGAAAGTGCAGCGATGTGGAGGGAGAGAAGCAGAAAGGAGAAGCAGGTCAGACGTGATACAAAGTAACAGCCCGATGGAGGTGACTGCACTCTGAACCAACAAAAAGCCTTTCTTCTCCATTTTCAAGAAAACAAAATGTAAATTTACTCAAGCATGCTGCAGATGCATTAAAACAAAAGAGCCTGAGAAGCAAAGAAGCACCTACAATGTCAATGCAGCACAGGTGGGAGCAAAAAGACAGGCTTCACAGAGAGGATTTCAGAGACTACCTTCAGGGCATGAGCAAGAAGAAAAAACACAGTTTGTAACACAGCTCATCTATAACTACTTTTTATCTCACCTTGGATGACTTCTGGCTAAAGTTAACTTTGCTGAGTATCTTTAATTCACTGTCAGCACCGTGCATCCAACAAATCAACACATAACAAAGCTGCCAAATCTCAGGCAGACAACAAAACTGAGACATGTTTGACGCAACTAAATCCCCTGCAACACAAACACCCGGATTGCGATTTCCATTTTTCTTGCCCCCATTTTACCTCTTCATTTTCAATCTTCAGAGTAGCAATGCGAGACTGCAGCTGCTGGAACCTCAGTATAAGCTCCCCATTCACTGGTGGCTGCACTGAGATCTGACATACCTGGAAAAACAGACAAATCACAGCATCACTGACCAAGAACCTGAAATTTCAAGCTATCAGAGGAACAAGGTCACGTAAGCTCTAAATTTAAACAGGATGTAGGCATCCAAATTCTTTTTCCAATTGCAAGGCAAACCACAGTGACTTCTCCCAAATGAATGCAGACACCGACGCAAAAACAGCTAGTAAACAGACACGCTATCAGCAGAGTGCCAGCCAAACAGTAAAATCCCTAACACATGTTGAGCTTCATGACTTCAGGGGAAGTAATAACACATGATTTGTTAATTTCAGTACCCCATAAAACCTGATCCAGCAGCCCATACGCAATAAAAAGCTGCACTTAAGCCACTGAATATCTGACCTTGTTAAGGCTGAGATATTTTTATTTTTCAAAATTAAGCTCAAAGGTATTCGGTATATTTGCACCACTTATTAGATATAATCCAGCTGCACCACATACTTCGTCTCCCATGTGAGGCTGGAACTCAAATTTTGCTGGTGGACAGAAGGCCGTAGGGTACATCTCCATGAACCTCTGTCGGTCACTTCGTGGATCTAAACTGTCCACTGCATTTTCGATGATGTCAAGACCCTCGTGGCGTGACGTCTCCAAGTTGTATTCGGCAGACAGGTAAGTCCGCAGGGCACGATTCAGACTGGCATGGTAACCCAAATCACAGCACTGGATGGAAAAAAAGAAAGAAAAAAAGGCAGATTAGTAAATGGCTTTTATCAATTATGGCTGATTATTATGAAGTTTAGACTTTCAGCTTTAATTTAAGGGGGTTAAACAAAATCATTTAGTTATTATTATTCATCAACTTTACACTCAACCTTTGGCAAAAAAGTAACTGAATAATTCACCCAAAGATTATTGTTACTTAGCCACGTTGGTTATTTCTTCACATGTTAAGCAGATAAAGAGGCCTGCAGTTGATTCCAAGTGTGACAAATGCATTTCAAAGTGGTTTCTGTAAATCCAGACTGTGATGCAAAGGAGCACTCGATGAAAGTGAAAAGGCCACCCTTAGCGATAGTAGCAATAGCAAACCAATGACAAGTAGAGAAAGTAGTTTATTTGCACAGACCTGGTGTGTAATACCAACAAAGAGTGAATTTGTGTTACTAATATTTTGCTGTGCTTATTTTTATTTAGATGCTGTAAATTATAAACCATGAATGGAATAAAAAATTTTTTTTTTTAAATTCTCCTTGTTAAAAGTGAAGACCAACTCTCAATTTTATATGGAAAAATAAATGACCAATAACTGGCTACATTTTATGGTTAAAAAATAGACTAAATGACATCACCTTCTGAGCCAAAAGTATTGCCTCTGTGTTGCACGACTCGAGCGGTACCTCCGGGATCTGATTTGCCAAGGTCACTTCTAACAACAGCACCCACCGAGAGTTCCACGCAGAGAAACACAAAATGGCCTGAACAACTGTCAAACACGATGCTACAACCAGCCTGCTTGTTCACTTTGTTTTTCACTATAAAAAGTCTCTTCATCAATAAACAAATGCTTGTGAGCCTGCACACAAACTCACGCAGAGAGCATCTCTCACACAATCACGTACACACACACGCGTACACACACACACACACACACACACACACACACACCCTGGTGAGATGTGAAGGCTTCTGAGCAAAGCAGGGAGAGGGGTAATTTCAGCGCACAGCATGCTGCTGAATAGAGGTTGCATTTCTCTCTCTTCTCTCCTTCAGTCCTGTCTGGAATATAAAAACCCAAACACTTGCCAAAATCCCAGCCATCTCCTGTTTCCTTAGAAACGCGACAGAAAGTGGTGCAGTAAGTTTATCTGTCTCTCAAAAAAAAAAGAAAAAAGAAATGACCCAGGTAATAAAACTGTGAATAAGTCATATATATCTGTATTGTATAAAGCAAAACAAAGAAAAACAACATGATCAGCTTACGTAACAATCATCTTTAATATAAAAAAAGCCCCCTTTATTCAACCAATCTGAAACATGTGAAAAATAGCTGTTACATAATGTATAACTAAATATTATACATAGGATTTCAATAATGATAGAGTATGGTAGGAGGAAAGAATAGCTTTCGTCCCCAAAGTTAATAAAGCTGCTTTAATTTGGTCCTGCACTATAATTTCCATCCCACAGTCTAGTGTCCAGAACTCTTACATTAAGCACAGCTGCTAAAGTCATCAGTCTTTCTTCTGAAGGTCAGAGAAAAAGCCCCTGAGCAGTAATTGGTCTTCTGCATAAGAAGCTCAAACAAAGATGAGAAAATCTTTTTTGGGATTGGAGGGGGTGGGGGGCCAATGTCTATAAAGAAGGGTGAAGTAGTGAGTAAGGTTGGGTAATCATCTCCATAATCGAACTATCCTAAAGCAGCCTGGTATCATTAAATAACCTATCCACACCGTTACTGTGGTGGAGCACACTTATTATCAACTTAACAACAATAGTACTGATTTGGTGCTTATTCCTGGCATTGTTTTTCAGGACAAATAAAAGAATTGATGCACACACTGATTGTTTGGACAATAAATCAGTATGTTAAATACCATTTTGGCAGTTTAATCTGCATCAGCCAAAGAAAATTTCAGGAGGCCAAAAATGAATGCAGAGACATCTGCAGTGCAGGCACTCTGTTGAGTTCTGTTGTTGCGCAAGAATGCTTTTGATTAATTGTGAATAGACATTTAATTGCCAAATTTTCCATATAAAATTATTCTGGGAAAATACATTTCATCATCATCATATGTACCAACCAGTATCAGTGTCTCCTAAAATCTGCATTGGAAAGTAACAAAACAAAACAAAACAAAACATATTTTGGGCCACCTCTTAAAACGTGTGTGTTCTGATTATTAATATTTTCCTCAATCTCACTTGAGGCAAAAAAAGTGTTTGCAGAAGAAGAAGAAGCTGGCTCACAACACGACTGCCAAAATCCTGTGGTTTCATACTTACATCAATTAAGTCCGACAAGTCGTGGATGTAGTATTTGTAAACGGATGAGTTTGTGGCTTCCAGCGTCAGCAGGTACTCGTTCCGCGCTTTGATCGACTTCAGCTTGTTCTCGGAGTACTTGGCTTGACGCTGATGAGAGAATTAGAAGCAAGAATGAGAAACAGACAACAACAGAGCGAGCGAGACGGTGAATTTAATGAGTGAAGATTTGCCTTTTGACAAGTGATTATGCTTTCATGTCTCCGCACGCACTGCGAGTCACAGTGCTGGGACTAGATTACTGTCAAAACAAAACATTTTAGGCAACGTTAGAGGATAAATAAGTTACATTCTGGCATAAAAAGGAACAAGTATGGAAAAGTATGGAAAAAATAAACTAAAACCAGGCTGTGGCCTTGGTTTCAACTTGGACACCTCAGTGTGGGACAGAAGTTTTTAACTTGCACTTCCTCTTCAGCAGACAAGCATGAGGCTGTTAGTCAACATGCGCTGACCACTGCACTAGGCTCTGATTCACACACTCCAGATCACCCATATTTTAAGACTTCCCAAAAGCATTCCTGGAAAACTTGTGTTATAAAAAAATCAGTTGCCTGGACTCATTTGCCACAGAGATTTAACAGACAACAGGCCTGTTCTAAGAAAACAAAGCCTGGGTGAGCCTTTTCCTTAACTCCGATAACTTTTTCAATACTGAACAGTTATTTTTTTGTCTTTTATAGCGCAATTACTGGCTTTTACTGCCTTTAACACCTGGCATCTTACCTTCTCTTTCATCTTCTCAATTTTCTTCACAGAGCTGCGCCTCTGGTATTTTTCCTCCATTCGAATGCTGAAGACAGGATCACCCCTGCCAATCTGCTTTTCTTCTTGCTTCTCAGCCTCCTTCAGCTTGCTCTCAGCGCTGATGCTCTCCGAGTGGTACATGTGATACGTCTTCATCACCTGGACAGGAAGGAAAAGGCATTATTTTATTTCAAGACCAGAAAAAACAAGAAAGGCAACAGCCTGTGGGCCTTGGGTTAGTTTCTGTGGGGTCAAAGATCAGAATAACCCATCTTTGTAACCGTGACCTAACCCGCAAATAAGGCTTCCATCTTCGGACTCACTCATTTATCACCTATCGATTCAACTCACGTCAAAGCACTCATCGCTCACAGTTCTTCTTGTGCTAAACCACAAATCAAAGAGTCTTTTTTGTTTTTGAGGGACACTTAACAAAAAAGATGCACTTAGGAAGTTTTCAAGAGGACTATTTTTAGACTTTCAATTCAGCTTTTTACTTAGATGGTATTTGGCTCTGGCTTCATGTCCATTTGTCATGTAGCATAAACTTCAAAATAGTTTCTTTTTCTTAAAGCTATAATCACATTTAAGCTGAAGTCATCCCCAGTTTTGCCATTACACTGTAACAACGTAATACAGCAGAAGTTTATTACGCTGATAGTGACCTGCTGATTAGAGCTACTTCCTAAAGCCTGAATCATCCTCCTCGGAATAAGGAGTCGTGTGTTCCTCACAGTACTCCATGGATCCATTAGGCAGTGACTCAGCTGCAAGTAGCAGGTTAACTACAAAATACAAATAATGAACTCTCCAAACTTTACAAGAGAGCTGGGAGATGATAAAAGTCTTATTAACATAGATGATAAACAGACAGTGGACTCATAGGAAAATAATGATGACTCACTGGCATGGTAAGAGGAAAACTGAAACAAATTCATGATGTCATTGTGAAGTCTAAAAGCAGAATAGGCCACTCAACCCCACACATCCATGAAAATGAAGACATTAGGGAAGCATTTGGAGGAAGGAGAAACAAAACAGGTGAAAATGAAGAGGAGAGGAAATGAGATCTGAGCTGATGGTTCGTGGCGGTCGGCCAAAACTACTGAACTAAGTAGAAGGGCAAAAATTATATTCAAACGTCCAAGGCAGCAATACAGAGCATAGAGCGGTTTAACCTGGAATGAACCGACTCCTGCAAATTACAGCTCCACAACCTGTGTATGAAATACATTTGTCTGCACAAAACCTCAGCTTTAGTACAAATAGAGACTCACCCATTCAAAATCTAAACATCTTTCCCCCAATGTGAGTTATTTCTGTACGAGTGGAACAGCAGAGCAAAGCCTGGTTTGTCTGGAGCCCTTCGTCTTTGGTGGGGTTGGCTTAACTGGAACCAGTTTAGAGATGGGTGAGTGACCTTGGTCCGCGTACTCCTCACTTAATGGTCTGGAGTCTGCCACTGCTGTGTTTACTTTACCGCTTTTTTTAGAGGGACACATTTAGACGCGGACGAGACCTGTTATTTCAGTGGCGGTGGCCGACATTGGGACTGCGGCTGTCTGATGCAACAGCTACCCTGTGTGCGCGCGCGTGTGCTCACGTGTGTCCTCCCACTGGGGTTAAAGCAGGCCAAATCTACAGCGTGGACTGTGGTGAGAGTGACACACATTAAGCTCTAGAGTAACACGTTGTTGTGTTTGGAGGAGAAAGGGCTGGTCTGCCCCTTTACACACACGGGAAGTGTAACTAACTTCAGTCCTTCATGGTGAGTAACTGGAGACTCTATAAGCAAACTGAACTGCTCTTCAGTGAATGTTCTGGGAAGGCAGAACAACTGATTTGACTTGTTGCTACATCACCGTACATGCAAGGTGACAATACGTCAGGAAAAGCAACTAAAACCACAAAATCACACACATGAACAGTATTACTGAATTCCATTTCATAAGCTTTAAACCTTAGGTTTGTTATTATTTATGAAATGCTACTCACGCTATACATAGGCTATGGTACATAAGCTACACAATATTTAATAAATATCAAACATTAACTTGATCCTTTCATTTTACTTTTTAAGGGTTTGCATATCCATGGCTTCTGTGAGGCATTAAATACAAAGGACTAGCAGAGCTGATAGTAACCAGCAGGGTCAGAGGTACACAGAGGCTGCTAATGTTACAAATGAAAAGGGTTAGAAACTACACTGCACATGTGCAGCCTGTGTGATGCACCAGTTTGACAGCTTGGTAAAATTTCACTGACCTACTGGGATGAAATTTTAACCTGTGGGTTCGCAGGTTTAGAGCCATGGTTTGGTATCTTAAAATACATATAGAGTGCAACCTGCAAGTCTTGGGCACATATAGCATAATTACAATGGTTCTCATTTTGACTGCTGACCTTTATTGCGTGTAATGCAACCTGAGCTTTTCCCAGGTTTTCTGTCTGTCTCTGATGTCAGCTACTGAAAGAAATAAAGAATGATAGGGAGCAAGCTGCTATTTGGCTCAGACCTCCCAGTGTGACTTTGCATGAGTCGTTTTCAAGAGCAAAAATAAAATAAAACTGGCTGATGAAAGCCATTAGAAACAGAATATGAACTGTAATGAGTCAAGCAAACACAGAGATGAAACTTTGTAGCCTTGAATGGTTGATTTATGAGAGTAAAGGGCACAGTTTTATGCTTTTGTGGTGCAAAGAAATGCGACTTTTCCTGTACTTTGTTTGCAATACATTTGCTTGAATGTTTCATTTAGAATCCATCAGATATCTTCCAGTTTCAGGGTTAAAGACATCAAGCTGTTATAGACAGTAAGAAATTATTGAGCTCAATGCTATAAACTTGTCTCAACCACAGCCAAGATGAATGCATTCAAGTGCATTACTGAAAAATAGCAGTCATTACTACTTACTGTGTATAGCTCATTGAGGACTTTCATTAAGTCTTCCTGGAGCTGAAAGGCTATTTCTTTGCTCTGTAAAAGAAATGCAAAAAGGAAAAACAATAAGAGCAATACAAAGAAATCCCGATTATCACACATGAAATGCATGTTCGATCTAGGTAGTTCCCCTTTAAAGACAACACATTATAAGCACTGTGGGAACAACCATTGCTAAACTGCAGCGTCACAAATCTTTTCAGCAAATGCCCACTGTTCGTTCTATATCAGATTTAATATAAGTGACCAGACACTGAGGTGAAACCATTCTCTACTGTTAATGGTGCACATACAAAACAGATGAGTGCATTTCTAATACTGTGCCAAATACAGGCTTTTGTGTGTGAAAGTGGTGCCGGTGTCATGCTAGCTTTTCCACTTAAATCATCGAACACCGCTAGAGTGTCAGCGTCCACATGCTCAACACATTATCTGGCCTCTACGCCTGAATGTAAAAGATTTCTTCCAAATATGTTAACTCAATCAGCCATGCCACAAAGCTGACTCAGTAATGCTATCACACACACGCCCACATTAATGCATCTGATGGTTGTGGGATACAGTTTAACAGTGATGGTGTGATGGATTTAGAGAGGCCTTTACTATTAATTTAACAGTGAAGCTTCCATATTTCTTTCACACTGACTCATATAGTGTATCAGATGTTTATGAGATTATGAGTCATGACAATGAATTTTTGATCTCTCCACTATAGTGTTGCCACCTGGATGATGTTACAACCTTGGCCTGTGCACCAGGTCTATATCTAACCCAATTATCCTCAGACAAAACTCATTGTGGGAGCCACTCACAGCGATTTGATGGACAAGCTTTCTGAGTGGGTATTAAGCCACCTCCTGTAGTAAGAGAGTGGGGATTTATTTTCTGATAAAGATGTAGAGGGCATTGTAGTCTTTTTAAGAGCCATAACGCTGAAATAAAAACTAAATTTAATATGAAAGGGGGCTTTTGGAGTTTTTGAAAAAGGTAGCACAATGATTTTAGGAGTGAGGGTAAATTTGGGGCGAGTTCACGAGCAACAAGATGCACATTCCTGCTGCTGGCTTCAGACTGTTGCATTGGCAACAGTCTGAAGCCAAGCAAATTAGTTATGTAGCTAAACCTGTTTGGATGTGCACAATGTTTTTGGGAAGAAAACATGAATTTAGATACAAAAAAACCACCAAAAGCATTGTAGATTGTGAGTCGTCTTAAAGCCGTTTTTATATTTTACTGAATAAGACTAAAAGTAGTCAGTCTGCCAGTTTTAGCCGCAGGATACAATTCATAAAGAGATAAACTGAAGCAAAGTTAATTGGATGCATTTATTTTTACAATGCAATATATTGTGTCGTAGTTGTTTATTACTTGTGACACAAGATGTCGTTAAACGCATCATCGATCCAAGTGAGTTCTCAGATATGATCATGCTTGCACGAAACACCACCAGTTTTTGGCTATAACTGAACTGTGCATATGCAACCGACCTGAACCGCAGCAAGACTGCGAGTGTTTGTACACAGATTTTCACAGTCTGTCACTCTTGTTCTTCACGTTGCACACAGGTAAAGCTGTACAGTGTCCAAGTATGTTAACAGACAGCAAAGAGGATTACGCTCGCAGTCACTGGCTGCTAGGCTGGTGTCTGAAATTATAGAGTCACGCTAGGTGACCTGACTGATCTGCAACACCTACCTAACCACCACCTGGTCTGTCATTTCCCCGATTTGTAGCTCTTTAGTTAATCGAGAGGTAATCAGATAACCAGAACGCAGGAGAAACAAACTCAGCAAGAGGAAACCTCAGGCATGTTTGACAGTTGAGTGTAGATAAGGATGTTACTAAGCAGTCTTACATTTTTTAGTGAATTATACGATCACCTGGTCCTTGGGTTTATCAATACTCAGTAAACTGCCTCTTAAATGTAAATTCACACGATTGTAAAGACACAGACCTTCCCCTGTGGGAAAATCCATTAGCAAGCATCAGTTCCACGGACAGGACCTTTGACTATCTGTCAGATCTAACACACATCAGTTCTTCCCCATTGAGGAGGCTGGGAAGTGATCCAGAGCTCAATGAAAAGCCTTCTTAGAGATCACAAGATGTGCAAGAAAGTGTGTGTGTGTGTGTGTGTGTGTGTGTGTGTGTGTGTGTGTGTGTGTGTGTGTGTGTGTGTGTGTGTGTGTGTGTGGGATGTGAGAGAAATAAAGAGGGAGATGATAGTAAATTACATTTACAATCACGACTGCCTTTTACCAGAAAAAGCTACACATAGCACGAGGTTTTGAATTTTGGTTGTTTAGCGAAGCTGTGTCGTGTAACCCATGTCGCTGATTTAATTTGCACAACTTTTTCCCCTTCCTGCTTAAAGGAATCTCAGCTGGGGGGTTTCCAATTCAATCCAATTCATTAAAAGGATCCTACAAATGGGTTTTCCCTTTCAACTTCATACCATCTGTATTCCAACCACATTAGAAAGATGAAACAAACCCAGAGAGAAGAAACCATGGCAGCACTTAGGGAGTGGTGGGTTTCATATTGCCACTGACATTAATCATGGTATAGAGATGGCAGTTGTATACCCTGCAGGGCCCGTGTGTAGATTAGAGTGTCTTCCGACTGTAACTTGGGATTTGACCAAATGACACAAATATTTAACCCTTTATAAAATGTCAGCCTCTGTAAGAGTAACTGTAATTATTGGTTCACATGGTTAAATTCGAGTTAGTCCCGCTGTTTCCCTTGTGATTAAAAAAAACAAAAACAAATCATTTTTGACAGATTTTTAAAGTGTTTAAAACTAAAAGTTGCATTCTTATTTGCACAATAAATAACAAACTGGCAAAATTCATCTTTGTGAATATACTAGAATGGTAAATGAGCCTGTATTTATATAGTGCTTTTCTAGTCCCTAAGGGGCTTTACATATCCAGTCATCACCGGTTGTTTCTGCCACCCTGGGGCACATGTGAGGCGAGGCTACGCACCACCACCACAACGGGTAGTGTGGCAGGACAACGACCGAGACTGTCTATCTTTGTGAATATAAACCAGAAGCATACTCTGATGGGTAAAGTTAAGTGGCAAACTGTCCTACATACTTACATTTCTGCTGAAATTCTTGTGTGACAGCAGAAATATGCATAAACTACGTACGGTGAACGGTTTGCCAAAGTAGGATGGTTTGTCAGAACACCGGCACAGTGGACGTCTCTGAGAAGTCACAAATTCAATGATGCACAACATTTAACCACCAACACTAAGTTTTCTGCTCAGGAATGAAATTACTGAACATAAATAGCTTTAATTTGGCATCTTTTACAATTTTTTTCAGCTTTTTGTAAAAGAGTGAATTTAAAAATTCATTGATAACATAATTTTATTTTAGCATTAAAAATATTATTTTGATTAAAGTGTTTGCACATACTGGTAGATTAACTATTACAGAAACATAAAAATGAATTTGGTAATTACCGCTACTGTTAGGTTTACTCCACAGCTGCCCTGAATTAACATTGAGTGGTGGACTAATGAATTTTTTAAGCACCGTATTTGAGGTGCTGGTACTGGATTTTGGGATATTACACTTTTTTTGTTACACCAAATCAGCTAAATAGATTCAGCTTGAATTATTTCAATAACCTTTTTGTAAACTTATGTGTTGCTTTAAGTTCAAAAGTGCCTCAAGCATTTAAATCCACCATGTAGCTGCTGCCACAGAATATCACTTTCATGAATAAAACAGGGCAGAGCAAAACAAAGAGCCAGTTGTATGAATAATGAAAACTTGATGCATGTGAGAAGATCTTTCCAAGCATAAAGACAGAAAAAGCCCGCTACTCGAGTCTTGCGTTTAAAACAAAAAAAAAAAAGAAAGAAAGAAAGAAAAAAAAAGAAAAGATGTGGTGCTTCTAAAGAAAGCCATGGTTTCTTTTTAAGTGACCACAGTGCAGAACTAAAGAAATAAATGCACACGCCGAACAGCAAACAGTTCAACCAGAGGATGTTGACGAAGACAATATGGCCACTATGGGGTCCCTCCTCCGCTGCGGCACCTCGCAGCATGAAACCTGAACATACAAGGAAATATAAACACGGGTCTTTGATGTGGTGGAAGGATGACAACAGTACAGCTGTCTCCTCAAAGCTGTGAGGGAGTCCACGTAACATGGGGGACTTCTCTGTTGTTTGTGCCTCGTTATTGAAGCTCTGCTGAGATCAAAGGCTCGGGGAAGCTTTAATTAGAGTGTGAGCTGTGTCTCGGGTCTCCAATGAGCTGGGACCTCCCATCAGACTGCTTCTTGTCTGCGCAATGTCACCTGGATACACAAAGTAAATGCCAACTGTAAAAGGACAGTCTATAAAGTGTCTAGATACTGCAGATTCCACAGCAGTAATGGGGATGCAGGTGGAGTAATGACAGGACTGCACTATTCCACAGTTTGTGAGGATTTAGCAAAATGCTTTCTGAGCTGCACTAAAAATATGTATCATCATTCAAAGTAGCCTATCATTATGATTGTGAAAGTAAGTTAAGCCAGGACAGAGGTCCGCAACGCGTGGCTCTTTCACTCGCTGTGGCTAAAATAAGAAAATGTTAAATGTTACAGGCATAACCTTCCCTGCGTGACGTATCAGGTGCTTGCCCACACGTATTTAAGAGAGGGTTGAGTGATGTTACGTGTAGGTTTAGACTCTGTATACACAGAAGGCTTTTTGAAAGTGAAAATAATTGCCTTCGTGAAGCTGAACTTTATAGATCGTGCGTAAATGATTAGTATTTATTCAGGTTTGGATGTTTGCATCTGTAAAATAGTTTTACGTGGTAGTCATTTGTTTTGTGTGTGGATTGAAGCACGCACGTGTGAGTCCGCAAAAGTTCACTGTACACATTTGCAAAGCTTAGCTTACACTTGTGGATCATATTGTGTGCATTTGCAACCCTTCTGAGACAAATTTATCTCCGTATTTGTCCATCTTTGGATCCACATGCGAGCAGGTTTTCTCAGACATCAACTACATGAAGTCCAAACATCGCTGTTTCCTAACTGATGACACCCTGCAGTCCTGCATGAATATTAAAGTGACTTCTTAGAGCTCTGATATTGAGAAGCTCTGCAGTGATGCTGAGAAACGGAAATCACACATTTTATATGCTCTTATTTGTAATAAATATCAACATATTTTCGACCCTGAGCTGATTAAGTTTATTTTACGCTCAGGGCTGGGTGGTTGATTGCTGCCTGTGGCTTGATGAAAACAAAGAAGTTGCCAGCACATTGAAATGGATTAAAGTCATAATTATATATAAATAGTTTTCATGATTATTCTTGTTTTAAAATTATAGCGGCTCTTTTTCCCCCAGTATTTGCAACAAGATGAAGCTTTGAGAAAATACTGTCTGTTTCAAATCTGGCCTTGTTAGTAGAACCAGAACCCTTTAAAGGGAAATGAGTGTTGCAGCTTCCTGTGGGTCTGCTGGGGGTTCAAGGCAATCATTTAAAAACCCCCCAAAAAATCATACTGCTTTGAAGACCAAATTAAAAAAAATAAATGTTTCCTTCTTTTTAAACAGATAAGATCTTGGAGGTTTGCAAGAAAGTGGAGCAAAAAAAGAGAAAGGATGAAAAGGTTGTGCAAGCTAAAATGACACAAAGGCACTCCTCTGAAGAAAAGACACTTTGTAATTTAGGTTTGCGGTGAGTTCATGTGACTCCTGCAACATAGGAGCTCATAATCTGTTAGGGAGTCGTCAGCTTTGTGGTAGAAAATGCAGCAGATGGGTTTTGGTCATAAAACCATGAGAGACCGAAGATGTTCTGAATCTGAAAGACTGGTGACCGAGCTCCCAGCACATTACTCTTAATTCACAAAACGAAACCACAGGAGCGCCACAGACCGTCATACCATCAAACGCAATGCTGAATATATATCCCGCATATCATGCGACTAAATATACACTGTTTTTGAATGAATGGATGCATTAAAAGTGAAAGATTGTTTATATAACATGAGTGCCTGGAGACACTGCTGCCCAATGTGACCGCTATGAAAAATCTGGATCGTGTTAGTGGTGACTTTGGGTGTTTTGTTGATCAAAGAAAAAGGCACATGTGACCCATTTCTAGCAGAGGTCAAACATCAGTATAATGAACAAAAAACCTTCAAAAGCAGTCAAAATGAGACTATGAGGATTTAAATAGACCAGGAAACGGTGATGCAGAGAAAAATACTAACTTATTAACTTATAAAATGTAATTTGTGTTAAAGATCAAGTACAAAGGTTTTGTTATACAGTTGTACGATAAACAAGGCCGAAAAGTGCCATGAATTCCTGCAAATTTGCAAAAAAAAAAAAATTTGTGCTGATTTTCTTTGTGCTAAAAAAACAAACAAGTTTTCCCCTTTAAACCATAAAGGAAATGAATGAAAACTAAATGAAAAATACCTGCTGCAATTCTTATAGCACAAATAAAGACTCAAGTCATTTTTAGGTGTGAAAAGCAGATGCCACCTTATTTCCATTCTACAGTGTGTGTGTGTGTGTGTGTGTGTGTGTGTGTGTGTGTGTGTGTGTGTGTGTGTGTGTGTGTGTGTGTGTGTGTACCGCCTCAACTCTAAAAACTACTTTGCATTTTCTGCCCTCACCTTCTTGAGTAGCCGTGTAGAGTCCTCGCTGATCTGCATGAACCTCATGATGACATTGTTGAGGTAGATGTCACTCAGTGTTGCGTGGTCCTTACTCTCCCTCCTCACCTGGTTCAGCAGCAGGTACCAACAGTTGACTGGTGACAGCAGATTCTGGTCTTTCCTGAATAAACCAATGGAAATAGAGGTCAGATCAATTTGAGAATGAAAATTACAAACATTATAAAGTAATGGTTATAACGGGGTATTTCTAGGTTAACGTTTGTGCCAGACTGTACGTATCATGGAGTAAAATTAACCATTTTACAGAATTAAAGAGGATTTACTATTTATATTGTTTTAGAATAATTGGTGCAACCTAAAGTCTTTTGGGTTTTTCGTTGTATTTTAATGCAACAAAATTCTCATTAAAGCAGTTATCTTTTTTTTTTTTTTTTTTTTTTTGCTAGACAACAAAATGACTGAAATGTGGCTCATTCAGACGACACTGTTAACCACCCATTACTTCCAAGCCAAGCTGTTGTGCTGCTGTTTAAATTCAGGAGCTAAATGAGACATTCTTTGTATAGAAAGATCTATTTGCCCCCAAAACAATTTCATACATCAATATTATTATCAAAATAAACTTGCAGGCCTGTACAATATATCTGTATCTTTCATCTGAACATTTTCCTATTGGCAACTGCTGGCTGGTTTAGACAGCATTTCCTCTTTTTTTTTTTCTAAATGCAGGAGATCGTGACAAGCAGGATGTTTACAAAAACCTCAAGAGCACCCATAAAAAACCTCAAGAGCACCAGTGCTCGTCACTAAAGCAGAAGACAGATTCATCACAGGAGTCCCAGGGCGTTAAATGTCCCATGTACCACCGGCTCTGGGCCAAAAAGGTTCTCCAAATATTACAAGGACTACACAGCTAACTTGGAAATATCAGTGACATTTTTAGGGCAGAGCTACAATGCTCTGAGCAAAAATGATTTTCTAAAACCAGGGAAGAGTGTGCCTAAGACTATAAATACATGCTGTAGACTGGTGTTAAAGAAGCCATGTATATGTTGTAAAACTGCAAAAAGAACAAGACAGACAAGGAAAAGAAGAGAAGCTGCAGAATAGTGGATAATAATAGAAAAGAATTCAAATAAAAATACAGAAGTCAGAGAGGCGTTTCCTGCGCTGTGTGCTGCCTGCAGCCAGGCTAACTGTAGGACATTGTCCAGACCAGAGTGAGCTGGGGCCCTGTGTAAGCAGTGGCCCGCAAGCGGACTTCCTCTGGGTTAATCTATAACATTCCTCCTGCCTGCAAAAAAGTGACACAGAATAAAAGTGTGCATGCTTGTGCACATTGTGTGTGCTTGGGAGAGATCTGAAAGCTGGGTCTTGGGTCAAGTCTTTCAGGAACCATATGGAGACTCGCCTCTGCACCTCTCTGAGTTTGCAAAGACGGACAACATTTGTCAACGCAACAGGTGAAACTTTGCACTTGGCAAAGTTGCCCAGCCCTGACCTAGCCTTCAACATTGGCACAGCATCTGCTTGGTGAGCAAAAATGAAGCGAATGAACAACTGATGCAAACATTCCAAACAGCTGAAATGTTTCCTGAGGTGAAGCAAAAACAGGAAGACAACTACGCAGACATGAAAAACATCCAAGGGCATTCATTTTTCAAAGAAACCAGATAAACATGATAACATGTCCAGTATGGTTGGGAATCATAAAATAACTACATTTTAAGACTATAGTATTGCAATACATTGCCTGCGATAATGGTGGCATCACAAAGCAGCGGCATATCATTTTAATACATTAGTTCCCTGATTTGCTTTCCTCAGCTGTCCCTGACGTCAGCCCTGTGAATGCGCCCTTCATTGCAAGTTAGTTCACTGTACCTTCCCTCACAGCACCATGTGAAGTCATGGTCTAAGTAAAAGTATAAATTAAAATGAGCCATTTAGCACAAATACACGTTTTAATCAAATTTTTGTGTATAAATAACTTTTACACACGGAGAAAAATATAGATTCTCACACTCACACTTACTCAAGCAGTAACTCTGACAGATGGTGACTCACCATCTGTCAAAGAGCAATTACTATAGAAATCCTTCCTGCATTATGTATCAGATCCATTCTACAGCACTCAATCTAGACATGTGGGAACAGTACTAGTTTGTGTTTATTAATTCACTCATGTTCTCAGGTCCAGATGAATAATGTTCTGTAGGTCACTGACAAGAAGCTGGGCATAAAACGCCACAAGCCACTAAACAATTTAATACTGGTAAATTGACTCCTCTGGCTGGAAAAAAAAAAAAAAAAAAAAATCACTGTACTGTGTGAAGTAGGACAGCATTACTCCCAACTATGAGAAGTTTAACCTAATTTAACACCAAAAGTAAATCTGTAACCTATGTGCACATGGCTAATAAAATCCAGGGCATCCAACAAAAACGTCACCCATCTTTCACATGAAATAGGATTAAATCTGAGACATTTAAAGAATAACGTAGCATAAGTAACAGTGTAGCATATGTTATCAAATTAAATCAATTTGTTAAAAAAAAAAAGAAAGTTTGATTTAGTAGGTCAGCTCGTTCACAAATTATAAAGAGGACAGGCACAAAAACAAGTGGGAAACCCACACAGGCTGTGACGACATAACCCTCTGGGAGTTGCTAACCCCACATATAATGGCAGGAAAGTCTCTCACTGTCATCATTTCCCCCTCAGCCAGGGCAGGAACTGGCTCAGACAGAATAGTGACAGATAGACAGGACTCCCCACAAGACTCAAACACAGGTATGAAAAGAGGAACTAGTGTGTAGGAGAGGGGTGGGGGAGGACAGAGGAACAATGTCACCATACTTGCACTCTCATACAGCAGGATGACACTAAAAATGAAGGATACCAATTCAGTATGTACAGTATTTAAACAGAAGGTCTTATCAATAGAAATGGCAAAATAGCAAAGTTGTCTAGTGCCACACGGATTAAAAAAAACACAACAAAACCCCCAAAATGTTTCACTTTAAATTGCACAAATCTCCAGCACCAACCGAAGATGACTCGTGATGCAGCCTTTCTGCTTCTTGGAGTACACGTTTACATTTAAAAGGAAGCACCAGAATGCCAAAGGCTCATAATGACCACAGGAAATACACCATTTTCTTCATCACTGGTCCTGTGAAAGAATCCCAACAAAGTTGAACTTAATCAAATGAGAATGCGTCAGCAGTTTTCCCTAGACAGCAGGTAGTTATGTGTGGCATTATACAGACTAAGCAGCCACGACGTTTTCCACACCTTCTGCTAATCCTCTGAGACAAAGTGAGGAAGTCCTCTAACCAGCGGCTTAATTTGAGATAAAAGCAGCATATTTAAGACAATCCCAGTTGTGGCTGATGCTACATAAATATTTCAGTTATTCTTTTGCTCTCCGATTCCACGTCCCCTCCCTGAACAAACCTTGCATAATACAGTATCTGGTTGTTTGCATGTGTGTGTTTAAGAAAGACTGGGGGAGAGAGAGAAGAGAGTGTTTGCCCATATTTGTTCATTTGTGTGTGTTCTGCAAACAGCCGCTGAAACACAAATGGATAGCTCTCCCACAGAGAGCTGCAGTGGACAGCACTGTAATTTTGTTTTCTTTCAAGAAGATCCCCCCCACAAAAAACCCAAAACTAAAGTGGTGTCTCTGGAGTGTCCTAATGCCCGTTCACTTTCGACACTGATGTGCCGCATTCAGAAGCTGCTGCTGTCTGCTTCACTGCAGCCTTGCCTAACATCCTGGACACTTAAAGCCCTGAAAGTTTTCGGATCTATTACACTTTTGCTTAGACCAACATAAAACTACATGCTTAACAGCATGTGTTCTCTAAAGTTTCCTAATTTGACTTTATAGCTGCTAATTATTACGTTTAATTGGGACAATTTTTTCCAATGCTGTGCACTGCATTTACTTCTATAATGAAGGCTGAAGAACAAAACCTGAAAACAGAACTACACAATGATCTCTTCATAGTTAACTGCAAAACAGAAGTTCTCTTGGACAACAAGAGTCTCAGAATTCAAACTAATTCAACAGCAGAACAGGGAGTAGCTTAGAAAAACACTAAACTACATAATGTTCAAATGATGCCTGTAAGACGTTATATTCACATATTTATTATTATTGTTATCTCTTTTGTTATGCTGAAGTATTTTGAGAAACAGAAACGAGCACTATTACTTTAAAAATTACACTTATTTTGCGTTAGGCCTTCAGAAAACCTTTACTTTAGAGTTCAGCAGACCTCTACTGCAGTCTCTGTAGACTCCACAGGTATAGCTCAGCTCAGTACAGGGCACCCCCCGAAGCAAGAAGCATTTCTCTCCAGCAGCGAGCAACTGCAATACTCCCACAGGTCGCACAAAGTCTGTGCTTTCAGATGTGCACAAACTTCATTTCACCCCCGAGAAAGACTGAACTCCTACTGTGTCAAAACTTTTTCGTAGCTTGGAATAGCTTGAGAACTTTATGGTAACACGTAAATGGTTCAAGAACAACATAGCTGCCTTCCAACAGCAGAAAACTAGGTTTAGTCTCGTCAAACACAATCACACATGGCAATGTTTGCAGACTGGTGGAAGGAAATTGTGGCACCGTGACTTTATAGCTTCACAGAAACATGGTTTATACGAAGGGGGTATGGGATCAGAGAAGCATAGCATCAACCACCACCTGTGTTTTGCCCCATTTCCCTGAGGCAACTAAAACAAATACCCATGAGATGAGGCATGAAGCTGTCTACAAGGGAACTTTCCAAAGAAACTGAATATGTCAAAAATGCTGTATATTAATGCATTTTTAACTAAAAAGAATGACATCTTGACAGCTTATCTCAAAATCTGTTACGCAAACCAGACTCAACAATACTGCTTCATTGCCAACCCTTTGTGAATATAGCTGGTCTTGACCAGTTCTTAGATGTAGCTGCTGATTAAAGGATGATAGTTCAGCCAGGAGCACTACAGTCAAAATAAGCAGAAGTTTGAGTTTGGCAATATGGCTCCCTGCCCTGCCAAAAGCTAGATCTGAAGCATCAGCAGCTCATAATGGAGTAGGCATCAGTGTAAACGATGTGTTATTGATCATTACTCATTACAGCATAGCAGGTGGAGCTGGGATGATGATGGGTTATAAAGTGGCTTGCAGGTGTCAGCGGCTGTAGGCAGGCTAAAGCGACTTATGTAGGTGAACTGATCTGCCATTGTGGATGTTCCATAGCCTGCCTTAGCCCTCAGTCAGTGGTCAGTGAACATCTGGCTTTCCCAGTTACTAGGGAAATCTGCATTTCCCAACTGGTTGGTGAGTGGCTGCTGGCTGTTGCAAGGTGAGAATGGTCATAAAGAAGGTGTTGTGATTGGTTTGATCACCAGCAGACTGCCACAGTCACCTGTAATTTGCATGAAATATGTCGATTTGTCCTCCAGCATTTGCCATTTATGTTCTGTGCTGTAGTGCAACTGAAAAGTGAAGCATATACTGTTGTAAATGTTGTGCCTTGAAAGTGAACTTTCACTATTTCTGGTTTGTGCTGCATTTTTCAGAGTTTCACTAGGACTTGGCGAGTAGTTTGCAAGTGTCTTCACTTCACAATCACAAGGAGGTTTTTGGTGCAGCACCATATACCTCTCTGCGACCAATTTCACGCTAGCAACCACTCACCAACTATCAGAAGGGTCACTGACCAGCTTCTAATACTGTTTAACTAAGACCTTAACTCGCTGCTCGATTTCACCAATCCCTCCCCCCCGAGTTCATTTCAAAACTAGTGACGTAGTGACGAGCTGGATGGTGTATCAGACAAAGGTCAGATTTATGGGGCCATCAGGTCACTTCAGTTGTTCTGTGGTTACTGTGCTAGCTGGCAGCAGCAGTGCACCAACTGCTAGCAGGAGAGCTAACAGCATAGAGGAAGCAAACCGCAAAGGGTCAACCGTTTGAAAGCCTTTCACACTCAACACAACTTTTCTTTTTATGTCTTCAATATTTTTTGAACTAACTGCATTGTGGTCAAATCTACACTTGCAGTAAGAGCAGGAAAATAGAAAAGTAGCAAAACTTTAAAACCAGCATGCAGGAACCAAGTAACTCTCACACTCAGCTGAAACGTGATTACTGCAAATAATTTAGGTAAATGATGTAGATACTTATTTCAGTAAATTAATATTCTCTGAGGCATGTATGTGCTACAAAGTTAAATAAATAGTATTTAAGCAGAGCTTGGTGTTGTCTGATACGAGACCAACGAACCCCTACACCCTTAAAACAAATATTATGTTATTACCTAGTATTTGCAAACACTATTTCGACACCTTGGCTTTTGCTAATAGAACCAGTGCATCGCTAATAAAAATGGACATCATGCCACAGACAGAATAAAAACAGTTTTTCACACCACAGACAAATTTGTCCAATGAAAACAGCCTGGAGAATACTGAAGCCTTACTGTACGTGTGTTTATGTGAACACAAAAATATGGGCCACATGATTTAAAACCCACAGGAGAATTCTTAATGTTATTCAAACGTCTTATATTTACTTAAGAAATATGCTCCTAGGCAGATGCCAAATGTTTACCCTGTGAATGAAGTGACCAGACTGTACATCATACAATGAAAACCACAGAGCGCCATACCAGAGTCTTCTCACTGGTTACACACATGGGCACACACAGCTGCTAGAGCCATTGGAACTTCAGACAGAGAGCAGGGGCTATTTGCAGACAGCGAGGACAAACATACATTTTATTTTTGCTCCACCACAAGTTCAAACGATATGCTAATGTCTGCTTTTTCCATGAGCCACCTCCCACGATGTAATAAGGCCAAAAAGCACACCATACTTAACTGTGTCAAAATCGATCAAAAAGCCTCCGAGACAAACCGATGCACAATAAATACAGCGGAAGAAGAGGGAGGAGGACAGAGCCAGAAAGAAGACAAACAGAATGAAAGCAAACAGTTTTTCTTCTCACTACACTTTGGTATTTTTGTTTAAGGGTAGATACCAAACAAAAATACTCCTTGAGAACTAAATATATCCAAATATCCAAAATACAGTACAGAGACTGTCAAAGATCTCAACTCTAATCCGTTTTATAATAGCTTTGACAATTTTAGAATATATTTAGGAACTGTATCAAAATAATACCCCACCCACTAGATAACTTCTAATATGTCCTTATGATGACATTCACAGCACTTTGCCCTCATTACTTAGGTTTGTGTCTATTGTCTCACAAACAGAAATTAAAAATGAAAAGTCAAGATGGATTATTCAAGAAACTCCCCTGCTACAATGATGTGATATTCTCAATATATTAATATAAAACACTACATGGTTCTACACATTCAAACAGGCAACACTTCACCAGTGCAAATTGTCTACAATGTGGCTTGCCATCATGTAAAGTGGTAAATGGTGGATGACTGGTTTTGTATAAGCGCTTTTACTAGCCCCCTAAGGACCCTAAAGCGCTATATATACCCAGTCATCCACCATTTTCACACACACATTCACACATTGGTGGAGGCAAGTGTCAGTTATTGTCCACAGCTGCCCTGGGGCAAAATGAAAAGTCAAGCTGCCATATATTCATCAGCCCTTCTGGCCAACACCAGTGCGGTAGGTGAAGTGTCTTAAGGACACAAACCGAGACTGTTCTACACATTCGAACAGGCAACACTTCGATTACAGGGCGGACTCCAAACACACTGAGCCACGATGTACCTTTTCAAATTCCTCCTCCGACACTATACGGTTTTTCTTTAGTTAGACCTTGTCTTGCTCTTTTTGCTTTAACAATGCAGATTTCTCTGTTAAAACAACCTGGACCTGTATATTTAGAGTAATTCTGATTCACCAATAATGCACAGTGATAAGAACAAATTTGGCTGTACACACATTGTAGGAAGCTGATGATTTTGGACTTTTTTTGTATGACCATTTCTAGGATGTAAATAAAGAATGAGGCCAGGTAACACCAATAGAAAAACTGCCTGGTTGGTGAACTAGCCAATGCCTGATCTGATTAATTTAGAGATTTGTTACATCCATACCTGTCATGTAAAATCTAGAAAAGCTTAGAGTTACAGAGCAACAGTTAAAGGTTATTATTGGACCCATGTTATATAGCAAACACAATGACGCCAGACAAACATCAAGACAGTTTCCTCTCACTTGTATTGCTGGTGATCTTTAGTGCTGCGAGTCTTTGCCATGAAGCGTTCGGCCAGCTTCTCGAGGTTTCTGGAGTACTCCATCTCAATCTCCGCCTTCTTCCTGAAGAAATCCTGGAGGTCCTGCAGCAGCTGGACCCGCATTTCTGTCTGCTGGTCCAGACATTTCTGCTGCTCCACTAACTGGGTCCTGATCTCTGAAAAGACACAAATTTAAAAAAAATATATAAATATAAATATATTAGGAGCTACAAACTGAATGGATGAGAAGAAGCCACAGAAACACACATGTCAGGCTGGTACTCATATACTGATGTTTTAGCTTTCTGAGATCTTGTAATAGAGCTAAACTAGCTAAATGATTACATTCAACAGTTATTTCTGCAGTAATCGCATGTATTTGCCTGTTAAATTGGCTCTTATTTTGAAAACTACACACTCTTAAATGTTAAAATACTTGAAAAATATCAGTTATGAAGGTGCACAATTTGGCTTAAAACTGGGCATGCAAGCATAAAATGTCTAAAATGTATTGATAGGTAAATAGGACAAATGATCAGCAATGCAAGCAATTACATTATAGTATGTGTGCATAGGAGTGCAACTGAATGGCCCACCGTAGCTTATTATCCCTTAGTTATGGGTTTTATGAATGCTTGTAAAGATATGAGGTTGGCGACTGGTCTCAGGTGTTTCATTAAGGCTGAAAATAACTCGAGGATGAATGGAAGCTGATTCACATCATACCGAGGTTACAGCACAGACCCGTGCATGCACACGCACACACACAAACACAGATACATGCATTCTCATTGGTGCTCATCAGTGAAAATCCACTTAAGGAAGCAGAGGGACAACACCAGGCCTCATATAAACAAGCTGTACATGCAGGTAAATGACCCTCTAAGGTCTTTTCTGAGAAATCACGGCTGTCTGCGTGGCCCTCATTTAAATTTACGTGCGCAACAGGGCAACTGGGAGCGCGCACACACACACTTGCATGAAGACAGTCGCACACAAATTGTTTCCTCTGTGTGTTCCATCTCACCAGGGCCGTGTATAATGGATTTTACCTAATGGGGGCAGCCTGGTCGGACATCTTCAGCAAAGGAAGCAGATTAATGAGGTGATTTAAAGCCAACACCACTGGAGAGGAGTGTGGAGTGATCCCTAATTTTAAAGGTAGAAAACACTAAGATGACAACTTGTAATGCCTCACAAGATGTTCTGAAACATTTGTAGTGTGATATTGAACCATTATACAAAAACCAAACCAGCCTGATTGGGTTAAAGATTTAATCATGCAGGGCCATTCAGAAAAAGCCGACTAAACTTCAAGGTTTTTATGCCATATTTTTTTATATCAGCTCAAATGACCATAACATTTGACCTTTAAAAAAAAGTGTTTTATCTGTTTTTCTGCTTTTTCTAATAAAAGAGTGAATTAGAAAAAAATCAATTTCAATAGCAAAACTTCCTACATTTCCTTTTCCTTCCAAGCACTATCACTGGATTTTTCTTATCATTTTCTGATTACTCAGTAGAGAAATCCTTTTCGTGAGCTCTAAGGTGCAGTTACTGAGATTATCACTCAGTAGAAACTGTGAACAGAGATCTAACGCTTTGGTTCAACCCAGATAGCTTTTACCTAAACATATAATAGCAAACCATTGCTTTCCTTTGAGGAGTATTCTTGTGCTTTACTGTTTAGATTAAAAGTGGCGTAAGATCTTCAGTGAAATGACATCTACATCATATGAATGAATCTCAGCTACACTGAGAATTTTCCTATATTTATTTACATATTTTTTCTGTTACTTTTGAGTTCCTATTTCCTAGTGTTAGCTAAAAGTAGTGAATACATGGTTAGCTAACTGGTTAGGCTTCTGTGTTTGTTAAAACTACTGGTCAGTACCCTGGATGGCTTCTTTCACTGCTGTAGTAAAGAGAAAGCATAAGCACAGCGTAGAGCTGGGCGATAGAACGATAACGATATGTATTGCGAAATAACTTTTTCTCGATAGAAAAATTAAACTATTGCGATAGGCCTCATCTCTCTTGTCCTCTTAAAAAAAAAAAAAAAAAGAAAAGAACAGCCAATCCAAATTAAGTAGCGCAGAGCCGAACCAATGCAGCGTCACGTCACGTGACTTGTTACGTACAGCACAAGCGCCAAAGCGCACATGTGTATTTGTTTTGCAGCCGTGCAGTCCTTGTAATGAAGGAAGTGAGTGTGCCGACTAGAGAAAAATCAACCGAGCGTGAGCGAAGGTTACCAAAAAACCGATGATGGTTCCAATGCCGGAGAGCTTGTCGAACGGAAGGGCCACAGAAGTTCCGTGAGTGTGAAGGTATTTCGGCTATTTCAAGTCTGACAAAAAAACAGTAGTAGCGCACTGTAAATTGTGCCGAAAGCAAGTCTGGAAATACAATAAAGCGGTGCATGCTCAGTCTCTGACTGAAAGCGCTAATTAAGTTATTCGGCTTTTGTCAGACTAAAGTCACTGTTAAAACTGTTTCTAAGCTGTACAACAAGGAGAGATTGAGAATTTCCTTTTAGTTCTCAGTTTATTTGATATTGACAAAAGTTAGTCAATTTTGTCTGTTCTTCTGTAAAACGACCTAAGACTTATTTTTAGAATTAATATTTTGTTTCTAAGTGGAATTGACAATTTAGTGGTCTGTTTTGTTTTTCTGTTTTGAAACTTAAACGCTTTAGCGGCTGCCTTTTGTGTAGTTTGCAATATTTGCCTTTATTTATCTGAAACTGAAGTCTCATGTTCCTTAAGTACATCTACCCTGTTGAACTTATTATGGGAAATAAATATTTTAATTAAAACAAGCTGCTAATTATTTCACATTTTACTTGTGAGCAACGGCACATTTAAATCTTACAAATATAGTTATTTGGCTTATATCGTGATATATATCTGAAATGAAAAAAAAACATATCGTGATATGAAAAAATCTTATATCGCCCAGCTCTAGCACAGCCTGTTAGGAATTAAGTGAAACAGTCTTGTGGATTATGTAGTTCTGCCCAGTATTTAATGTACGTCAGACCTGAATCCCACTTTGGCCTCATCTTCATGAATGTCACAGTGAATCAGTTTCCTTTTCATTAGTCATAGTTGAACGTGTATCAGTTCCTGTTGAAAAGGCTTTGGCTTTGTCATACTGCGCTGCTGGATCACTATTGAACTACCTGATTTGTTTCGATCTTACTGTCTATGTTTATATATCAGTGTCTGAAATTGTGATTCATTCATGGCTGTTCAGCTTTATAAGGGAGGGAATTTAATCATCTCCTATGCCATGGTCAAATATATAGGACACATCCTTTGAACCACAGAGCAACACAACCCAGACGTCAAGGAGCCACAATACTGAAATTAAGGCTTGGTCAGTGTTTGAATCAGCCAACCTCCTACTTAGTTAATGCAGTCATTAATACAGAAGTAAAGCATACAAAACGTTGCGATAAGTATTTGATGATACAATTATACAGGAACAAATACTTTGGCAAGGGAGATAAAAGATCCCTAAGAGCCAGAGTCTTAACAGAAATCCATCAATAGTTCAATTAATGGCCAATCAGCTGCTGACTCATTTAGAAAGCTTCCAGCCAAAGATGGGTGAGAGCTGTCTGTCTGTCTCTGTGTGTGCATATGGACACATGCCCATGATGCAGTAATCAATTAGAAAAAGCTCCACTTCATTCATCAACACAAGATGTGCTCACAATCCTGTTAAATTAAACATTTACATTGGGTCTAGAACTGATTATTTTTGCATTCGCACATAGCATCGACTTCCTTCTGGCACTCATAAGCAAATAAACCACTCTGAAACAGATGGAACACAGAGATACTAAATTTGAATGAATGTTTATCACAGTTGTTAAAGTCCTGTGAACCAGAAACAACATTATCGTGGACAGTCTGCAATCAAGAACATCAGGCCATTAATCGACCTAGCAGGACACCAGTGAGCACTGAGAAAAGGTTTGCTTTTGAATTTGACTTGAGCAAAGTACGCTGGGCTTTTTGATGAATGAGTAAACCTTGCAATTGTTCCCATCTCCAGAGGGTGTGCGGATTAAAACAAAGCTACCGTGGCATTGACACAAAGGACTGTACTGGATCATTTAACACAATTACACTCGTGACTGCACACAAACTCATTAAATCATTCATTTTCGAAGTCAAGTATTGGCCACTAACGCTGTAGCACCAAAATGACAAATCTGGAAATGAATGTTATAAGGCAACCACCTGTCAGACAAGATAATAGGTCGGGTGCTCCCTAAAACTAGGACGTGCTTTGCAAATTGACTTTTTAGCTCTAGAAATTAAACAGTGAAAACAAAGTCGCGAAGGCCTATTGTCACAATAAATACAAAAATAAATTTGTTTTTTTTCCCCCTCAGTTTTGGCCACATGTAGCTGCTATTTTCCCAACCTAAAGCCATATCCTCCAAAACTGCCTTCCAAATGCTGGACACTTTAATATAGGGGTGTCGAACTCCAGGCCTCGAGGGCCGGTGTCCTGCAGGTTTTAGAGCTCACCCTGGGTCAACACATCTGAATCAAATGAGTAGTTCATTAACAGGCCTCTGGAGAACATTAATACATGTTGAGGAGGTCATTTAGCCATTTAAATCAGCTGTGTTGGATCAAGGATACATCTAAAACCTGCAGGACACCGGCCCTTGAGGCCTGGAGTTCGACACCTGTGCTTTAATAACTATAAAACTCCAACTGCTGATTTTTCTATTTCAGTTTAGACCAGCCGTCCATCCAGTTTCTAGCAGCTTATCCAATTCAGAGCCATGGATGAACTGGGGCCTTTTCCAGGTGTCATTAGGCAAAAAGCAGGTTACACCTTGAACTTGTCTCTAGTCCATCCAGGGCTAACACAGTGAGACAGACAGCCATGCATGCTCACAACGACACCTATAGCCAATTTAGAATCACCAGTAAACACAACATGCAAGTCTGTGGACTGTGGGGGTAGGTTAGAGCAGCCAGAAACTGCCCACACAAACATGGGAAGAAAAGGCAAACTCCACATAGAAGGGCCTCAATCAGCTGGTGGGTTCAAACCAGGAATCTAGACTGTATGCACAAGTGTGGTATTGTAACAGGATGGCATTGTTGCAACTTTCAACAGTTTATAAATTTGTCTTTTTCCCTACTAGATGTTTCACGATCAATAGCAAAGTCAAATCATTTAAGAACCACCACAACTCAGCTGCAAAGTGGCAGACAACAAAGTTATAGAGCAGGGTCGTCGAGTGCTGAGGCGCCTTGTGCACAGAAGTCACTGACTTGGTAAATGCATGAGAAATATACAGTGATTGCTGCAAGAATAGCCAGCTGTAACCAGTTGTTTATGTGCCATGATCACTTCGGAGTATATAAACTTGTCCATTTATACAGATACTAAACTGCAGTGTCACACAGGACAATGAAACTGTCTCTCAAAACCAAAATAGCTATCAGTGGATGTTTAAACTTCAGGAAACCAAACAGAACAAAGCAGAGTAAAGAAAGTATTTGCAAACCAACAGAAAGAGTGACAGGAAAGCTTGCTCGCCACCTGCAAATTTTTCATGTTTATGCAGCATTTAGAGGGCACAAACTAGAGTTATGATTTTACATTTATATGAAAAGGGGAGAAATTTATCTAACCCCACGTGTAAATATTTGAAAGGAAAAACTAATTTACTTTGGTGTTTGAGGTCAGGCTTCTTTTGATCATACTGATGCTTTATCTGAAACCCATACTAAGGGCAGCATCTGCTGTCTGACTCACTTCTTAAAAAGCTAACACGACCAACAGAGGCCGTCACTTGGGACCTTGAAGGCTTTAAAAATCAAGCCACTCCAAAGTTTTTCTCAAGCTGGAACCATCTTATTGCGGCAGCGAGTGCTGATCTACTATTACATGGTGCATTCCTTTCTGCCACTCTGAGCTCATCTGTATGGTAAACATGTGTGGAGGTCTGTGTGTGTCTGTGCGGTGTTACATCAAAGCCTGTGATGCACTGCACCCTAACACACGCACACACACACACGCACAACTGTGATAGACAGTCAAGCTGAAATGAGAGCACCCGTGTTATGTCTTAAATTCTGCTAAAGAAAACAGAAATGCGCAGTGTAACACAGTCTTCCTATTCCTCCTGCAAAGCTACGCAGCCTGCAGAATGATAGCATAGCCTGTAAACATGTCGGCAACAAATCCAGCTCACCGATGGACACCCAGTCAGTGTTACCCAGAATGCACATGGTTTTGATATGGACAATGAGAGAATGTGATTTGCTCTTTGTGGTGATCAGTAGGACCAAGGCCCCATTGTTTCTGAGCTGGATGCTATCCAATTGCTCCTTTGGAGAGCACATCACATACTTCACATAACCCCATTCATGGCGACAAATATGTCCAAAGTTGCAGTTCAGAATGGCTGATCTGATTTGCCAGATAGGCTTGTTCTATTGTCAAAGAAAGTGCCTTGTAAGCAGGATGGTTACTGACCCACAGTGTTGACCCTCTGAGAGAGAAATTGGGCTCCGGTAAAAAACAACTCGGCTACTGTCAGAGGGCTCGAGAGATAACTTTTCCTCTCCCTCAACAACATGCTCTCCCATGATGCTGCCAATTAACTTTGTTATGAATCAATCTGCCTGAAATACATCTGTTACTTATAATGAGTGCAACATTGTACTCTTCCATGGGAACTATAAAAGACTTTAAACTCTCAGAGAGTTTCTACAGTTGCTCCAAGTTGATTACAGTTTCCACTAGCAGCTATCTGGGACATGCTGTACCACATCAGTCCCACTGCTGCATTTCCACATGCAGACTGGCTCTTCAGCAGCACCTGAAATAGCGGCTAAGGCCTGGGGAGGGACTATAAAGGAGCATGCCCAACCTTACCATCTGCTTCAGATCTAGGGTTATGGGAGAGGGGGAGTTGTCCATGCCTCTTCTAGAGGCTGGATACAAGACAGGATAAATAGCATCAAACGTAATTACAAAATCACCGATCAGCTTTTAATAGAGAACAGGTTTTTAATTATAACTGGAATGGAATCACGTTCTAGAAAAACTCGCCTATGTCACTTATTTCTCTCACATTTGGATAATCCTACAAAGGCTGCTATATTTAACTGCAGCAGTGCTATCATTCATGTTGCTGCTGTCTTGATAAACGCATACCAAGACACAAAATGGCACAAAAGCAGTTCTATCCAAGCAATTAGATCCATAAAAGATCTAAACGACATCTTGCTTGTCCAGATACTCATTTACATTACTGCCTATGAAGAAGGCCCTGCTGTTATATATTAATGTGTCAGAAAAACAGAAAATCGTTGATGTGAAAACTCAAACCATGTGATAGGGGCATGTTGAAATTAGATATTAAAAAGGGAGATGAAAAGTTGGGATCGTGGACACATGTGGGTAGTTTTATTAGCACAGGGGTGCAACAAAAATGCAAAGCAAAAAATAAAATAAATAAATTACTATAGCCATAGCTGTCTAACTGTTGCCTTCTCTCATTCACAGTACTCATGCACAGTGAATCTTCACCAACACTGCTGTTAATTTCACAGGAAATCAAACCCATGCTCAGGGTGTGGGTGACCCACCCTTGATCCACGTTGAAATCTTTAAAAGTTTTCCAAATGGGAGAGATTTCCACATTTTACATCATTACTCATCAGGACAGCGTTAGATGCAGTGCACCTAAAAAACCCTGTCAGTCACTATATCTGCTTAGGTCATGTAGTAACTTGAGAATTGACTCCGTTAGCCTGGGGAAACCACTATAAAATTCATAGTTTGCTTGGTATGCCTGACCACCCCTTCTGTCCTACATCTGGGCATACAGCTGGAATATGTTACTGTGTTATCTCAGATTACATCACTACCCAGACTGCATTACTAATATGTAAGCCTTCTCTACTTGTATCAGATATCCTGTGTCTCTGATAAAAAATAAAATGAAAAATAATCAAAGGGCAGCCAGGCAATTTTTTTTGAATGAAATAAAGCTGTGAGGGACACAGCTTTAACTTGAGGAGTAGTCAGGTTGGTCTTAAGTCAGAGGGACTTGCCAAAGAGGCTGAATGGATTCCCTCCGTTTGCTTAAAGCACAGCCAAATTACACATAACACATTGGCAGCTCTGCTAAAGGGTTTTATCTCAAAATATTGTAGAGCTGGCAACAAGGTCCACATTACAACATCTGACTGACATGTTAACAGCTTCCAAAACCGCGGAGAGGCTTCCAGTGCAAGTACTGTAGGCTACTGTGATCCAGAGAACGGCTGCTAAATTAGAATGGAAAGAGAGCCCAGCCTATAATTCTCCGATTCTTTCAAACACTCAGATCAAAACTAGATCCTTTGACCTATTCTGTGATTGAGCAGCAACAGTCTTAAACTCACCAGAGGTACATTTTAAAGAAGCTTCTTCCTTTTTCCATAGTGGCAGCAGTGACCAACAAACCAGCTACTTTTCTTGATAACTCCTACCCACACACTCACCCACACACACATAGAAACAGGAAATGCAGTAGTAACTGTGCTGTGAATCCTTGTGTTTCCTCTTGGGTCTAGGATTATTGTGAGCAGCAGACTCAAAGAGTTCAGGTTCCTTCCTGCACTCTAGTTTTTTACAGTCTGGCTCAGAAACCGCTCAGTCATGGTGGATAACTCTGTGTACTGTGCAACCAAAAACACACTCTAGCAGTTAAAAACCAATCTTAAGCTAGAAGATTCTAACTGCACGAAACAAAGGCTTCAATCTATGTCAAGTCCATTCAACAAGGTAATATTTAAAATGTATAATTTTAATAACAGAAATCTAATAATCTATGCTAATTAGATTCAGCTCTGCTAAGTGGCTCATAAGTCAAAAGGCACCGTTGCTAAGGCAACACCCTGACACACCAGAGGCTTACAGCAGGCAGGCATGAGATCAATCACTTTACGGTGGCCTTCGAGGACCATCATTATGATCCAAATAAAATAAGAGTGCAAGGAGCCGAACGCTGGATGAAGTGAGCCCGTTTTAGAGTCTGAGCTGTTTGTTCAGCTGCTGTTTAACATCTAGACACACTGTTTGATCTGGATACCAGTCTGGTGTGTTGGTGCGTCAGACGAAAGTGTGGTGTTTTGTGCTCGAGAATGCTTTGTTTAACAATGGACTGCAATGGCAAGCCAGAGTGACAACAAAAGCTTCAAATAATCATGGAAAAATATGACATCACCAGTGTAGAATAATCTAACTCTGTGAGGAATAAAGTAGGCTAAACTGTGAGCTCTTCCAACATCTAGCATGACTGAAGCCTGGTATGACTGCAGCCATAAACAGGCCTACTGTTAAGTTTAGAGGTAACATGTGAAGACAAACTCCTATCAAGTCATAGTACCATAATACCTAGCTCTTTTTTAAAAACATTTTCCTTCTTTATAGTTTAAATGTCTGCCCTCTATTACCCAAATGCCCATTTCATAACATCAGGCAGAGCCTGTTGTATGTCCTAACATCTGACTTGTCACCTTTTGAATGTGAAACTTCTTGCCTTAGTGTCTACCTTTGAATCTCTTTGAAAACTATGTTTTATCATATCACTTTATTCTTAACTAAATATAGTTATTCCAATTCATTTAAACATATTTTATGGTATCTGAAATTATGCTTCTTTTAATCTTCAAGATGGATTTTTACTAATGACTCTTGTTATGTCTGTCTGCTATAGCTATGTTAAATAAAACTGCATGGTGCCACTCAGTTGATGAGCATTAACCACCCAGCTCTCTAGAGCCAGTGGCACAATTAAAAAGAAAAAAGAAAATGATTATAGTTTAACTTAGTCTGAAAAATGTGTGCAAATTTATTTGGCTGACATAAGACATAGACCTCTATACTGCAGAAGCTATTCAAAAGGCATTTTCCTTTATACCACCCAAGTCCTTTGTCCAACTGCTGTGGATCAGAGCACACTGCACTCTGCAAAGAGGCAAACGACAAACTTTCAGAGGCACCTTTCAAGTCTTAAGTTCCCACTGACACATGCTTTGACATGACATGTTAAACTAAAGCAAGAAAGTAGTCAAGTAAGAAAAAAAGGATGGTGTGGCTTAACACCAGAAAAATAAGAATCTGTGAAGAAAACAATCTCTTTCAGTATGATGGCCTGACCTCGCCCAGTCTTCTCATTTATCTGTTGAATATACCCAGGTGTTCTCTCTGCTGCCCTAAAGGGACCGGTGTGGGCTCTTTTGTGTCAAACAATGAAGTATGTAAATATTCTGTACATACTGAAAAAAGCTCATTTT